>NC_137246.1:17344217-17944217 GCF_051294905.1 Botryllus schlosseri
ATCAGACACAAGAGATAATTGGACAGGACAATTTCGCGGCGAATCGGGCATTGTTTCCAGTAAATAAACTCACGACTGATTGAAAACCTTGTCCGAATTGAAAAGGGCGGCGCGCTCTCTACACTTCCACGCCCGGCTCCTTCAAATGTAACGCGATAGTTATAACTATAACGGTGATTTAACACATTTGTCAAACTATACAAGAGTACGTGTAGTGCGAATCTTTATGTACACAAGCGATTTACAACCGGCCAGTACCCGATTGGAAACGTAACGTATCTTCACGAACGGCGGTAAACCGACTACAGAACTAGTTCCACTGACCGAGCTTCATCAAAGTGAGTCGATCGCGCAGAGTTTTGTAAATATAATGGCAGAAGGTTCTCGGTTAACGAAATAGCCTAGCCCGTTAGGAATCGATAACGCAACAAAAGAAAACGAGCCTGGCTCATTCGAGCGAAGCAAGATCCACTACACCGACCGACAGGGAAACGGCCGATTCCACCCATTGAAGCCACTCGCATTATTTCAAGTCATCGCCATGACAATATAAAATTTCGGACATTGTCTACCGCCGAAAAGCAATGGCTAAACAACGAATGACTCACCGCTGCATCGAAAAGCAGTGAATTCTCTCTCGCCGCCTAAATCACGTCAGGCATGTGCAACACATTCCAAGGTCTCGTATCTGTTCACTGTGTTCAGTTTTTGATATGCGGCAGATAAGCTATTGTAGCGTTGGGACGAACGGTTGCAGTGACTTCATGTTACTTTCTCTTTACTATTTCAAAAGCTTGTGGGCTCAAAGTTCCACTACAATAATATCTAGGAAACATCCTTCTCCGGCAGGGGAACATAATCCCAATTCAACAATTCTCATTAGCGGATTATATCAAACTATGGAAGCTTACTTCATACAACAATGAGAAATGTAGGGCACTTCCCCATAGAAGACACGGGCACAGTCATATCTCACGTTTAATGTCACCGCAGGAAATGCGGTGGGTGATTCAGATAAATCGCGAACCCGCTGCGGTGATTAACCAGCACGCGGGACATCGAAGACCCTGGTATAAACTCACTAAAAATAATCAACCCCGCACCGCGAATCGACTAAGCGGTCATTATACTGAACTGGAATGAATGAATATAGTTCTTGGCGGGACACGAATATTGTAAAGAATACAAAATATATCGACAGATTTCCATCTCGGTCTTGACGGGAAAGTTCCGCCACTACCTTCATTCACGGCGGGCGCGTCTAATTTATAAAGGTCTTACGGTTCCAGCGCCGCGTGAATACTGCAACTCTTTTGTGAACGAAGGCGATCAGCCGTTGGTTCGTTACAGAATCGCGAGTGGAAGCTAAAATAGCGGCCGAAAGATTATTGGACAAGGCATTTCGTATGTGTGTCGCAGGAAAACCAACGTCGACGCACAAGCCCCACCTGGTCCATCCCCTCGAAATTTAATAAGCTAACTTTTAATGACAAAAGAAACCATTATTTTACATCGCCAACGCGATGAGTCATAATTGAGATATGAACTGTAACATACGCCAACGCTTGGGAGAGCACTTTCAATTATATTGCAACGGTGAATGGCTTGGTTCTTGTGTGCAATCAAACATCGTAAAATGCGCGACAGCAACAAATCATGAAATATATTCCGTTCGAAACTCAGTAGGCAGTAGGCAAAGAGCCATTTCTAGCATCATGTGAATAACTATGAAATGGGTTCCTGAAAATGCAGCGGTACCGAAGTGGCCAAATCGCTTTCTCAAGAATATACCAGAGACAACGACAGACAAGCCTCGGCAAAGTGACAATGGAAGCTACCCATCCGTCTCTCTCTATTGACGTTAAAACTATATCCAGTTTGCACAACTTTAGTCGGTTAAGCTCTCGAGGTATTCACCCACGAAAATTCCCATAAGCCGACGCACATATAAGTGTGAGATGCACGAGCTACGACGATCGTTAATACAAACAACATCATTGTTACGTCGACTATGTAATTTTTCGCGTAGGTCAAGGTCGCGCATGCAAGTAATCCAAGCGAACACTAGGACGAGTTAAACTCCCGTTATGACTTCCGCGGAATTCGTGAAGTCCGAGGTTAACGCAATGATACAACGAGCATCTACACTCTACAGCCGCCGGAAAGGCGCGTACTTTCAGTAATGCTTCAACCGCAACGTTCCGATTTTGCTCGGAATGCCACGAAATGAATGCTGCGATATACCAGAGACAAATCGTGGTACATCAAGAAGTAGGCTGCCTGTTCCTTCACTCGCGAGCGTGATAAGACGCCATGTACCAATTTCACGACGTATTTACTTATCGCTTGTATGATCAAAGGAAATCTGCTGCTTCTGTGGCCGAGTAACTCTATAGAGTTTTTCGATATACGAAGCCGATAATCCACACACCACTTCATGCCGCCGGTAGAATTTCTTAACATGTCGTGTAACGCAAATCTAAACTAATGGTAAGCCAATGCATCACCTGATATCGAGGCAGTTTACCCCCGAATTGACATATTCTCAGGCCAAACTCCACTACAACGGAATTGCATAAAGCAAACTTGAACATGTCTTGTGCAAAGTACAATATCTTTCAGTGACCTTCATATGAATGTTAGACACTATCTGTATTATTATAACCAGACACCCAGTGTTGCAAAATCAACAGTAATAGCGGGTGATGCTAGAATTTATACAAGCCTATAAGGAAATCCGACCAGGGATAAATTAGGAAATTGCTAACACCTAATCAATATGTCCTACTCTGAATTGTTTCACAGCCAGTTGAGCAGTACATTCGTTGATTCATAATTATAGATTATAGAAAAATGTAAATTGGATGAGGTGCGCAGTACAATGAAGGAAGACCACCCATATCCGGCACCGTGTTCGAACATATACCACAGAATTGAATCAAATATATCACAAAATGAATAAAATAATTACCTGCATGTCGATGCGCACATCTTCATCTCTATTATTCTCTCCAAGTGGTGGCGTGCGAATTGTTACGGTCTTTTCTCCTGTATATTCAACATGTAATCCAGAAGGTTATCTTGAAAGTTATATTACCTTAATTACAGAAAATTATGCAGTCTAAACTCTGTGATTGAATCATTCCTCTACTGATTTATTATCGCGGAGTATGCGCCAGGATCAAGGGACGGCAACATCTAGAGATGGCTGCCCAAAAGACGGATAGCCGGTTTAGTATTTTGATCAACACAATCATAATAGCATTTTCATGGGATTACAGTTTGATCAAACAGTGCCATAATTTATCAGTCAGACAAGTTGTGATAAATCAATAATTGTACAATGAACTGTATACAGAGAAAATATGATTCAGACAATATGCGAATACAGAAAGGTTGATGTGCGTACAAAGCAAACTGACAAATTGGCATTGTTGCTTTGATGGTAGCAGGCAGTGCAATAAAATATTACATAAAAGAACAAAAATATCGTACAATTTTAAAGATTACTTAGAAGGAAGTAATTAGCGCAGTATCAGACAACAGCGTCATTGGTTTGGCATGCAAAGCTGAGTGTTAAGCAAGACTAGTAAAATTGACTCTGTAGGCTAGTAATTAACCTGATGGAATTCTGGTACGAGTCGTTAGTTTTGTCAACATCTTGGTATTACATTCAAAAAGCATTCAGTGGTCAGATTTCAGCAAGAAAAACATTTATGATGAAATTTAAAGTGGACTTTTAAAAACAGATTCAACATCAAGAAGAATGCAAGCCATTATTATAGGATGGGGTAGTACAAAGGTCTATCACCATGATAGCTGTGACAAATTCAAAGACAAGACTCCTTAGACCTTAGTATAGTGAATAGATAACAAACTACCGCGATCACTGAGCAGATAGTCACACAAATAAGCCCCATTAGATGTTCCTATTGATAGCAATACATTGGGTAAATGGGTATAGCTGACATGATATTATACAATGACTCTGGTGACATTGCATAATCAATCAACAAAATGAAATATTGTTAATTATCTGATCAAGCCAAAAAGAGTTCAAGTGTGATAATTTTAGAATTTCGAGCTACCAAGGACAGAGTTTATTCGCAGGTCGGGCATGATAGTGGGAAATTGGATGTCAGAACTATATAGAAATGATAATCAACGACTATTACCCTGCACTGGGCCTGGGATCACTTGGTTATCATAGGCCCAGCTCTGCAATTGAAAAGTCTTGGTTTCACCTATCATGTAGGCCTACTTCATGAATAGTTTAATATAACACCACATCTAGCATCTACCATTCTAAATCGTGTATAACATTGCAAAAAGAATTTCAGATCATCACATCGTTGTTAGTTATGTTAACAGCTACATCATCATCTGTTAACATTGTTGTACTACAGTCCTGCAGTCCTATAACCAAGTGCTCGCAGACAGAATTACTCTGAAATAAGTCGGGTAAATTTGTGCAAATGACGAATATAATTATTGCCATGCTTTCAAGTCATTTGCCATGTCAGTTTCCACCTCTGTGAGCACACAAACCTCCGCCGTCTTCCGCTTCGTGAGCACTACCTTGACTTTTGTGTCGTCTGCTTCGACCATGAGACGATCTGTGCTTTCTAGGTTTTCTGTCAGACCTGTACGTTTAACAATAATGTTCAAATATTTTTAAAAAATCGTGGTCAAACGAAAGATGGATTTTAGGAAGTGTTTACTAGACTATAATAATATAGGAAATTTCTCTTAAGTGATACATCCTAAACAGCACGATATTATTTGTGACATGCAAACAAGATCCCAACTGCCAAACGGAATCAATCACTAGGAGAACTGACAATAATATAAGCTACACATTTCTTATCCCCCCCCCCCAAAAAAAAAAAATAATCATTTGAACACCAGGATGTCGTATGGACTGTAACATGTCACTGAAAACACAGCACATGTCTATTATTTAGGAAAATAATCTCTTATTTGGCTAGTATGATGACGTGTATTTGGTATGAAATCAGATGAGATTGTTTTTTGATGCCTAGGCTATAGGTTGTATAACAAGGGAGAAGTAGACTAAACTCCAAATCTGTTATTTTACCTGTTCGTAAACTCGGAATACGTGGACTCATTATCAGTCATTCTATCCTTTTGTGTTATAAAATCCCAACATAAATCCGTGAAGTCCAGCAGCTCCCACCAGTGAGTAATATAGGCTTACCTTACAACTGGGAACCTGGAAACGAGTTTGATTGAAAATAACGATAGTCGACATGCAGGAAGATGCACAGCAGATAGGCTTATGAGTCCAATATTATGCACTTTGAGGATGTTTAAAATAATAATGAAATATGACAGCTCGTCTCTACTTTTGTATAACGCATGTGTACCGTAGGCCTATGGCTCTTCGTAGAGAACGAAAGTGGCGAGTCGAGGAACCCGAATTGACGTTCTGAAATGCTACCACTGAATTACCAAACAAAAGTCACCGCAATCATCTGCGAACGAAGGTAATAAAATTGCTTGAAAAGTCCCCTCATGGTGTAGCATCGTACGACAGGCGCCATGAGTTTCGAATAATCCTAACCCCACCACACAGCTTCTAGGTTCTCAATTGCCTGTTGTTCTCCGTATAGACCTGCATGTCGAATCACTATTCACAATACAGTTTTTGCGCTGTCCTGCGCTAAATCTGTTCATGCACGATATCCGTAGTTATAGTCTAATCAGATCACACCAAAAATGATGGAATTGCATATATCTTTGAAACTACGATCATTAAACGCTGGGTGCGCTTCACTCACTGATTGATAAAAGCCTTCACGGACAAACGTAAGGAACGAACCAGGTGCGCTCAGCAATGTGCCATTAGCGTACTGACTGATTGCCCAGGGGGCATTCATAAAAAAAGTTAATGTGATTTTATCCAGTGCACCGGCGGCACCTAGTGCACGAGTTGTCAGAATCCCGAAAGCGCTGGCGTGCAATTCTATCGATAACACTGGTCAACACATATTTTGAGGCGGTAAGAGTGGTTTTGGGGGTTCTGAAGGGCACTGATTCCGAATATGACCTTAGTTTTTTCAAATTGGCTCTTGTTGTGGAGATAACCCATGGGGCTGTTTTGACCAAAATCTCCCATTTTCGCGGTAATGACTAGATATAAAATCGGCTTATAGTGGTATAGTGGTAAATTGCTATGTTGTAAATTGCTACGTTGTAAATTGCTATGGTGGTACTATAAAGTTTAGAAATTCAATCTACTTGTTATTTTTACACACAGAAGACTATATTAAAACAAAATACAGCAACCGCACTATATTTTGGGGTATTAGATTTATCTTACAGACTTTCACGGATATCATGTACATTGTACAGTACATAAATAAACTCCAGTCATGTATAGAAGCATAGCAATTTACAACGTCGCTACGTTGTAAATTGCTATGATAGAAGTATTTACCTAGCTAGATACTCAAATAACGTGGAATTAATTCAATCAGTTTTACGTCAACCACCTATTGTAAATTTGAAATAATCATTTGTAATACAATATTATTGATATATTTTAAATCGAAATTGGTTTTTGTACGATTTTCGCCTGCAAGCTATTTAGTGCAGTTTCTCGAAAGGTTCCGGCAACGGTCTGAGATAATATGATCTATGGTTCATCTCATCTGCCCTGGTATCTTTCTATTGTTGTTCTGATGTCTTGTTAGAACCTCTCCCCTTGCTAATCAACATGATGATCGGGAAATATATCAAGATGACTGAACAGGAAGTGAACTTTTATGCTCATGTTTGTTCCAAGTGTTCGATATGCAGATACGAATTTTCGGACCAACTGTTTGTAGTTGGGTGCTTTGTGATCAGCTAAAAAGTTTTATTTACTACATCTTAGGAGAAATTACATGCTGTGAACTCCTCCTAATGTGAAATTGGATTCTTTCATCGGTATTCGAATATACCAGATACGAGATTTAAGCTTCTCGTTTTATAGGGTTACTAGGTATACCCACTTCGTTGACTCGGTGGAAAATTATCCATTTACCAGTCAAAAGAAATGAGACACATATAAGTAGGCTATTGTAGTTAAGCCTTTCAAGGACAAATTTTATAGTTTATACTCCTCTTAAATCTTGGTAGAATGACCAATTGATACAGGAGAAGATGAATTTCCGTTTTGGAAAAGTACAATTTTTAGGCTTGACAAACTGCATTTTTGACAAACAAATATTTCGCATCATGCCATGTTAATATTGATAAAATGAATGAGAATGACATGAGTGTTCTTCATAGTCAATTAGCCATCTATGCGCACTGCGCAGCATAAAATTAGAAAAAAACTACGATTTTCTTCCAGCCAAGTGGAATATTTAAGGGTAAATACAGTAATTTTGGGCTTTTTTAGGGGTATAAATATCTTCTGACAGAGAGCCCTGACAAAAGTAATGTGATATTCGTAATTAGCAACCTCAAAAACCCCAGAAACGGCTCTCAGATGTTCTGCCTAAAAAAAATTTTCATTTTGTTGGCCAGTGTAATCAATAATAATCAATAATCGAGAATCGTTGAGTTATATTTTCATCTGAATAAGACACACACAATGTGCAATGCGATAAGACACGATGCATTGTAATGAACAGATATGAGGATGCCGAACGATGCGCAGTTGCGGTCTTTTAGACTGACATACACCTTGGCCTAGAGTACTCTCTGTCACAGTTCTTTTAGGTAGATGTCGATCTTTTTGAAACCGCGGCACTTTCTAATATATTTCCATTCCTTGTGAGTACTTTTTTTCTCCGGGTTTTTGCTGGGCTTTTAAGGCTATGGCTCTACGACTATCTAAAATTCATTCTTTCAATATTCAATACTCGGCCGATTATATTTTCATCGGCCCAAGTCATGCACACAATGCGACATATACAGGACACACAAGGCGATGTAATGAACAGATACGATACCGAACGACTATTTGCGGTCTCTTTAGACTGGCATCCACCTCGGTCTACTGCCCGATGTCACAGTCTTCTTCGATATCAATCTTTCTTCGTCGCTATTTCTTGCTCTTTTACTGTTCTTTCTTTCTTCATCGGTTCTTCTTACTGTTTTTTGTCGCCGTGGGAACAGTGAAATTGGGGACGAGGAGCCCAGAATAACCTCCGACGGCCATCTGCATAGATGGCCTTGACCGCGTCGAGAAGTGCAACAGCGAAGACTGAAGAAATGCTTCGCAAAAAGATCGCAAGACTCGTCATCTCGGTATCACAGAGATCGCTGGACTCTGATGGACTGGAATGGTACTTTCGGTGAAAAAGCATGGTTCGAATCAATATCAGTTTATTAATAATTTCATCATTTAAAATATCATAATACTGCGATACTATGAAAATATTGGATGGTGTTGAAGCAACTTTGATCGAGTAGTTCGGTTCGGTTTATTACCAATTTTATCAGTTTAATACACCACAAAAGCGATACAATTTGGAGTATAGTCTTTTAGATCAGACACCCATCCTCTGCCTAGTTGATGTAAAGACGAAACATGCACACTGAATGAAAAGTAAAAGACGATGATATAAAAAAGCAAGCGACAAAAATCGGGGTCTCGTGTCACAGGAGGCGAGATCGATAGGTCAGTTCGTGGTCCGGTAATCGTTGGCGGACTATACTTGTGGTGACTTGTGGACTTGTGGTGAGCACAACTATAATAAATAAACAAAGAATCGGTCACCGTAGATACTATTTTATTCGAATCCAAATTTTCGACGACAATGACTCCGCTTCCACGGGTTGGAATTGAACCACATTTGGTGAGCATCGTTTCTATAGACAGCCCAACACTTACATGGGGTGAACAGAAAATTTTCAAATTTTTTATCATTTATTTTTATATAATAAATAGAAACTTTCTTCTCCTGTAGCAAAGCGGTCACTGGCTGGAATTGAACCAAATTTTGTGTGTAGGCTTAAATTAGGTAATCGAACAATTTTATCGAGTAGATTTGAGAAAAAAAGTCATTTTTGAAGAGCCCTACTATACATATTCGAGCAAACTTTTGTAACAAAGCAGCAAGTCATCGTCGACGTGCATGTTCGTCTAGTGTAGGATTTTTTATGTTGCCGGCGCCATGCATAGAGTCACCCGCAGTTGGATTGCAATAACTTTCAACCAAAGATGTTATTATGAAGTGAAAATTGTAATACATGAAAAAGGTTCACAGTACAGAACCTATCAAGGTTCGTTTGTGAACCTGAACCTCTAAATTCCCGAGGTTCACACACTGAACGCGAACATGAAGCTCACGTTCACACCATCCCTAATGAGGAGTACATTATGTGTTAGTTTTGCAGTTGCTCGCGATTGCAGCTTTACTGGCAGACCCCCAACAGAGGATGCATGGCATATTCTAACTTCGATTGGATTAAAGATTTAAAGAGTATTAGAAGAAGCCAGGCTGGCATGCAGCGTCTAAGGCCGTAGAAGAGACCACAATTCGGTGATAACTTAGTGTCGAGGGACTGAATATGACTCTTCCAGGACATGTCCGAGTCCAGTAGGACTACAAGGTATTTGGCATTTGGAAATGGGCTGACCAGCGATGTTAACGGTTAGTTTTTTTTTAAATTTATTGTCAACAATTGGGATTTCTTTGAAATCATACACCTATCTGGGCCTATAGGCGATGAAAAGAATAGGCATACACAATGCACACTGAATGAAAAGTAAAGTAAGACAGTATAAAAAGACAAGCGATCAAATGAGGTGGCATGTTACGTAAAGCGAAGATCGATATGTTAGGTCGAGGCTCGGAAAATTTGCGGACTGACTAGTATAAGGTTACCATATTTTGGAAATCTGAAAAGAGGACACTTTTTCAGAATTTTCAGACTTGCAAAACCGGAGGAAAATCCTGAAAATGGTAAAGGTCAAATTTCTCGCTTAGTGCCCTAAATACAGTTTTTTCTTCACATTATCAGATGGTTGACTAAAAAACCTCCCGGCTCAGCGCCCGAAATACCCGCCGCAGCTTTTTACTTCGGTGCTGATTTACGTCATCTCTTTGAATTTGGCCATAAATTTGAACAAAATTCTCAAAAAAGAGGACAAAATCTCAAAAAATAGGACATTTGGGCGTCCTCCGAGGACACTTTCAAGAAAAGAGGACAACTTAAAAGAGGACGTATGGTAACCCTAGACATAGTATACGGTGGCTTTCACATGAAAATGGATTTTGACTCCGGACTGAAAAAGTCGTTGAATTTTTCGGGGCAGTGACCGCAAAGTCCGCAATGATACTGATACATAAACTTGGCAATTTTTAGTTTTCATCCTTTCGAGGGTTTGTCATGCAGGCTATTGTGGGCCGCGTCCCCGTCCACGCATGCATTTTGGGCGTTTATTCAAGAGTGAGGACATCTAAGTTTGCAATACGAGATGCATATTATTAAGTCAGGAGGCAAGTGTCGTCAACGAACATATGCGGTAGCCTATACCACAGGTCACAGCAGGCGGGTAGAGGACAAGGTGCTGGGGATTGAAACGATTTGTTGGCAGTCAGTGGAGGTAATAACTTTTCATGAACTCTAGTTTTGGGCCCCGGAACCCCTAGCGGCGTAGCGTGCTAATTTAAAAAAAGAGAATATTTGATTAGCGCAGTCAAACGCCGCGCTATACCCAGGGATATCTAGTCTAGATATCCCTGGCTATAGCCTACCTCAAAATACGACTCTCCAAAATTATCATAGTACTGCTCAGCGGGTATGGACTAGTATGTGTAGCCTATATGTAGACTAGTCTTTGGTGTTTGTTGCGGGAAGCGGAAGCCAAATTAACGAGGACAGATGAATAGAAAGAAAGCGAAAGACAGACAGACAAAGTCAAGAGAAAAGCGCACACGTGGGATGATAACACGTAATGAAAGCAGACACCGAAAAGCGCTCAACGTACAATGCATAAATAGTGGGTAGGCCTACTGGACTCATCATTTCAGCTAAAGATCAATATTATAGGTGCGTCAATTAAGGCGGTTTACTACCACTTCGACGAAATTATGCTCAATTTTATTTTAGTGAGTTATTTACATGCTCGAGAGACACTCCAACTCCAAGTTCAGGGTAGTCAGAAGAAGGGTAAAAGTTGCGGGAGGAGTGAATTTTTTTAGCAACGAAGTGTCGTTATGCAGATTCATTAGGACATAGTGAACATCGAAGACGCTATAACACCCAAATTGACAATTGAAGGGCATAATTTTTGATGCATTTTGCCCTGTGCTGGCTACACCACTCATCCGTTGTTGCCGTTCTTTCGAAAGTATATTCAGGAATAATGACGAGAATTCGCTACTCGCATTCAAAATCTTAAATATTTGTTGCTTGTGGATACGATTAGAGTAGTTAGGCTATAGTAGGCTTACCATATTTTGAATATGCAAAAAGAGGACACTTTTTCAGAAATTTGCAAGATACAAAACCGGAGTAGAATTCCCAAAAACAGGTGAATTTTTCCCACTTTGCGGTCGGTTGACTAAAAAAAAAAAAAAAGGTCATCACTTCCGCTCAGAGCTCAAAAACACGTTTTTCACTCCACATTGCTTGGTGGATGACTAAAAAAAAAAAAAAAAAAAAAGGTCTTCATTTCGCTCAGAGCTGAAATCGCCGCTTTTCATCCGAATTACCCGCCGGAGCTTCACTTCTGCGCTATTTTGCGGCATATCACTCGCAATTTCCTCTATATCTGACCTCAATTTTCAAAAAAGAGGACAAAATCTCAAAAAAGAGGACAAAAGGGCGTCCTCCGAGGACACTTTCAAAAAAGTCAAAAAAGAGGACAAATCCTCTTAAAAGAGGACGTATGGTAAGCCTAGGCTATAGTAACTATATAATCACTATATGATTCGGCCTTGACCTAGTCGGTTCGAATATGTGGAAAATGTTTAGAGATTATCAGAACGTGAAGGTATAGAGCAGTGGTTTTCAAACTGGGATCCGCGAGATAATTTTTTAGGACCATGAAGTAAAGTTCCGAAAAAGTCACATGATCCAGATAATTTTTTTTATGTCATGTAAAAAATTTCAGGCAACCGCAGCTATTTTTCAAATCAAATTCGTAGGTCCACATGTCCATTGTCCACATTCAAGTCGAAATACAAGCAATTACTACTAAATAGATACAGTCCATCCTCAAGATTACCGGACCACGACTGACCTATCGATCTCGCTTACCATGACATGCCGCCCTATTTCTTGTCGCTTCCTTTTTCTATACAATCTTCTTTACTTTCATTCAGTGTGCATGCCTCCTCTTTACATCGCCTAGGCCAAGGTGGGTGTCCGATTCCATAGACAACTCCTAGTCGCTTCGACATCTTCCTTTCTTTTCGTTGTATCGCATTTTTTGTGGTGTATTGAACTGATAAAATTGCTAATAAACCAATGATGATGATGATGAGGTGGCCTAAATCGTTAGTCAACAAAGAAGAGTACACATTCTGGTTTCGCGAGAGAATTTATTCCTTTTGTAACCTTAATGTCAGTACAAAAAATTGCAAATTTACCACCACCGACAGTATACTAATATACTTGACCGTTTTTTGCTCAAAAAGTATAAATACTATAGTAAAAGAATGCCACTTATCATTGGCATTGTGTGTGTAATTTGCAGGGATATCCCTGGTAATTTGTGACCTGCTTCGACAGAGCTAGCCAATCACAGCGGATGATCAGTGACGGCTGGCACGAGGTTAACAGTGACGTGTGCACGCTGCGGTTGATTTTTGATTGTCGTTTTCCGACGCGAAGATAACGCTGGTGGAATGGCGAGATACAATTTGATCGTGCCCGATTGTACTTGGCGTTTGTCACGATACTGCTGCGGTTAGGGTGTTGTTTCTGTGTTTCAACTCGTGGAGTTTAGAAAACGATATCCACTTTGAGGTACGTTACTGGCTGGATTGAAAAGACGACGATCACGGGATTGATAGGCGATACGCGTTCAGCCATCTTGGATGAATGAACCAGGAAAAGATTCCGTAATAGCTTTGTTGGCAATGTATCTATTACGGAATTCAAGTGGAATTATTTCAGAATTACTATTTCATGAACAATATCAGGCATTGGCTTTGTGCTAATTCAAGTCACTAAGCCGCGAAGGTCACTTGACTCCGATCATGTGACCAGTGTGTAAATCGATTGTATTGAATCTGGACTGAGTTTTCTGAGGAGTTGCTGTTTCTGTATGGTTTCTGACGCCTGCCGGCTCCATGCAATGGTTGTCTGCGGAATGTCAATTTGATATGCCGTTCGAATACGGTATCGGTTCCGTACCTTCTCAGAATTCTTTTGGATGTGACATGCTTCAGCAGCTGTTCAATGCACACGGTATGGTTGGAAATTGCTGGCTGTAGTCTTGTCACCGATCATCAGAACCAACAAGTCATGGGCGTCATCCCCGCAATTGTTTCTTAGTATTTTCATAATCTTGGGCACTCTGCCACCAGCTTCAATACATTAGGAAATTTTCGTTGATCCATTTGAAAAAAAGATGGGAGACAAACTAGACCTCTCGTTGGATGACATCATCAAGCAAGGCAAGGACAAGAAAGGTGGACGAGGAAGAGGGGGTCGCGGATCAGGTGGAAGATTCAGGGGCAGAGGTAAGTTGCCTGGAGTGCTAGTAGAAAATGCTTTAAAATATTACCATTTGGTGTTTTGATTGATAGGAGGCCGTCGTGATGGTGGACGATCAAGAGGACGTGGAGGGGGACGACCTACTCCATACACGAGGTCTGACAAAGTACCAGAGGACAAGTGGGATCATGACATGTACAGTGGAGGCGCCGGTCCAATCAGACGTGGTGCAAGGTTTGTATATAGATCTGAACTCATCCATGTTTAATTGCCTATAATATGTTGGTGCTTTCTTTAATGAATCCATGGTGTACTTGTAGTGATATCCTGAATACAGTGTATCAATCAGCGTTTACCCTATCCCACAATTTTCCTGTTACTGGTACGCGCCTGATTGGTATCGCTGGCCTTTTTGCCTGATATATCAGGTGAGCAGCGATGATTTTCCAAGTTACGGTAATTTAATAAAAAATGATTAAAAAATAAAGCACGGTAATTTAATAAAAAATGATTGAAAAATAAAGCATAGTGTGAGCACAGGACAGCGATTCCATGGTACGGTTGTAGGGTGCATATTTTTGTATCAGTAACTAACAAAGTATGTAATCAATGCTTTGTACCATGGTAAACCTATGTTATTTTAATATGAATTTCTGGTCTTTTGTTATAACATCTTTTCGATTTCAGGGGCAATGCCACCGGCGTTGGCAGACTGCTTGTCGGGAACCTCGAATTCGGGGTGTCTGATCAAGACATCAACGAGCTCTTCTCTGAGTTTGGAGCAATGAGAAAAGCTGCTGTCCATTATGATAAATCCGGCCGGTCACTTGGCTCTGCCGATGTCGTGTTTGAGCGTCGAGTCGATGCGATCAAAGTACGTTACCATTCATAGTTAAGATGTTCCAATTATTTGACTATGAGAAATTCCGTGCTAGGCAATGAAACAGTATAATGGTGTTCCTTTGGATGGGAGAGCCATGGCGATCACTCTCGTTGATGACGGTGACTCCACTCAAAGAACGGGTAATAGCCTTGATGGTCGAATAGGCCAGAGGAATCAAGGTGAGAGTATATTTTGATCTAATCTCTAAAACCTCTCCTTAACGAGTGATCGATTTTCTTTCTCAGGTTACTCCAGAGGGGGTAGAGGCCGTGGATCTCGGGGTCGGGGCCGCGGTAGAGGCAGACAAGTGAAAGAGAATGTGTCAGCTGAGGACTTGGATAAACAGCTCGATGATTATATTTCGAAGATGGAGACCGATTGATAGGCGCGGGCCTATACATAGTTCCAATGACACTGAACAGTGGTACGGTTTTGGAGGACTGTTTACTCTCACCACTGCGATGTATGATGCTCCTCGCTGATTTAGCAACAATATTCGATGAAGCCTGCGATGAGCCAAAGCACTGCTTCTACTACATTCTTTGTACGCTTGTCTAAAACTAATGGCTTTACCATGCCTTCTTTGTGAATGTGATTGCAATTTTAGTAATCTGCTGTGTTATATTAATGTTTCCTTACGTGAGGCAGGTTAATGTGCGAGCTAGGGTTCGGCATGTTCATGTTCAGTTTGTACGTTATTCCCAATGAACGTACAGAAAATGAGCCAGTTGAGGTGGTCAAGTTGGATGAGGTACCTTGATATAACTCAGTGTTTCCCAACCTTTTTTGACCCATCGCCCCCAAAATTTTGTGTACCGAAAATTTGGCATGCAAACTGTAATCACCGGCGGGTTGACTAAAAAAAAAAGGTCAAATTTTCAGCTTGATATCTAATTTAACACACTTTTGTAACTAAATTTCTGTGGGTTGACTAAAAAAAAAAGGTCAGCCATTTTGACGCGTCATCGCCCCCTTTGTCCATTTTTGCCCCCCCTGTCGCCTCCCTAGATTGTCAAATCGCCCCCTCAGGGGCGATATCGCCCACGTTGGGAACCACTGATATAACTGCTTATGTGCCATAAAACGAAGATTTGAATAGCTCATGTTACGCAGTGTGATCAGGTGCAGGGTTAGCACGATTAGTGTTGTAGAATTGCCCCACATGTATCAGATGTTGGGCTAGTAGTGTAAATAAAGTAGGTGAATGCATCAAAATTTCCTGCTGACATTTGGCCTGCGCCAATGTTTCAAAAAGTTTTTGCAGCTGCTAGAATATAGATGGGACTTGAAAAAACTGCGACTGCTGAAGGCATGGTTAGTTTCATCAGCGGAGAAACCACTACTGTACTAATTAAGAGTCCCCTCCTGGTTCCGGCCGCTGAAGAACGATCACAAATGCCCCTTTGCCTGCCTAGGTAATCCCACAGGTCGTGAGCAAGTAATTTCTGATCCGCACACATGTGCACGAAACGACTTGCATGTATCAGATGACTCTTCACACCTGATCATACAAATCACACTCCAGAAATGTTTCAAGTGCCAAAGAGGCAATTATTTCTACAAGAATACACACTTCATCTAAAAAGCATTAAATAATGGTACCGCTCCCAAGTAATAAGTACGTACTTTTGGTAGCATGAAAAACGGCCACATTAGGGAAAATCAATGGCTGGGGATAAAGAATAAGCGTCATATAATACACAGGACTGATGTCACTATTTCCATCTTCCCCGGTTTACTATAGCGATAACAAAAATTGGGACCACATTTCCAGTAACTAAGATGCAATGATGCCAATTGATCTCCCGGTAAAAACTCGGAAGACACCATGAATCAAATCTTCATAAAAATCGCAACTAAAAAGAGATAAAACATGGCAACGTAAAAGTAAAAGGCGCGGTACCGCAGACTAAGCAGCGGGAAAAACACATTAAAATATTGCACTGACAAACAGTCCAATTTCGAAATGTCCTCGAGGCACAACTTCATATCATGAACCTTGAGAAGACCTTCTCAGGAAGAGCGACAGTCTCACTTCTTTGAAAATCAGACGCGACAAGAGCTGAAATGACTAGTCATTAGGGAAAAAATAATTCTTCAATGAATAAAACATAACTTACAGCAAGTGATGCTATGTTGGAGGCAATTAGCATGTAGAATACATTGTTCCAACCCTTTCCTTGGGGTGCTATCAGTCCAGTCAATAGAGGTCCAAAAGCAGCACCTAGCATGAGAATGACAGTACGGTGGTTGAACTCATTTCAGAAGCGATGCTTCAGAAAGTTGTTGGCAGAGGTGGCCAAAGTACTCAAGAAAGCTACTCAAGTAGAAGTAGTACTTTTAAATGCAACCTAAGCCTACTTGAAGTAGAAGTATAACTGACTGACTTTAAATCTACTCCAGTAAGTAAGTAGTTGTGAAAACGGTATTAATTCATTTGTATGGACCGTCAAAAGCTGCAAATTTAGCTATGCGGAAAGTGTAGAGAGGTTGATTCAAATTGATGCAGCCCAGGGGGTATCAATTTTTGACAGAATAAGCATTCTTCCGCATCACGGGATGCAAATGATAGTATTGATATGGATATGCGATACTGATCCTTTGTTTGCTCGAACATCCCGTTTTTGAAAATATCATGGCGTCCTCTTCCATATTTCATGGGTCGTAGTTTAGTCAAAGTGCAATACGGAGAAGTTGTATCGGATACGGTGTTAACGGTATACGTTATTAAAAAATATGGCGGATGGTAAAAATGCCATATAGTGTATATTTAAAATATAGGCAATACTACACAACACTTGCTTTTCTACTTCGTATGCTCTCCAGACAAAGAACTGAAACTAATTAGGACTCAAAGTATGATACTGCGAATTGAGAGAAAAATACAAATACTACTTCTAAAAAGCGGAAAATACATTTCAAGTCAGAGTCCACTTTTCCAGATTAGGACACGTCATGGGCTGCTATATTACGATATGACAGGTAATTGCTAGTTTGCAAAATGGTTGTTTCAGACGTTATGACTAGAGCCCGGCCGATTATCGGTTCGCCGATATTACACTTTGAAAGAATTATCCGTATCGGCCATTGGAGAATTATCGGTATCGGCTATTTTCGTGACGTCACAACATGATGGTAGGAAGTCGGTGAACTAAAATTCTTGACCGCTAGACTGGGAATATTGCTATATATCATATAGCTTACACTTTCAAAGTGCCCAGATGCATCCTGTTTAGTATATTTCATGTTCAAGTAGGACAATGGCTGTAAAGCTGTTGAAATAAATGCTCTGAAGTTTTGAAAATGCACCTTTTGAGGTAGATTCCCCTTTATTTGAATATCGGACGAAAATATCGGTGTTATCGGTGAAGATGCTAGATATCGGCTTTATCGGTATCGGCCCGAAAATCCAATATCGGTTGGGCTCTAGTTATGACGGGTCATATTTACTGTGATTTCATACGGTCGAAAATGCGGTGAGAACGGAACCGCGCAACCCGCTACCTAAATTATATTCACCGATACTTTCGTAAATAATAATATTTGTCTCTCCATTATCTAATGTGCGAGATGCGCGACGAAAAATCTGGGCTCCAATGGACTTTTTTGAAAATACAATGTCGGTGCTCCGTGAAAACAGAGCAAATTCCTCAGGCTATCTTTCTGATTGGAGGATTACACTACTTCTACTTGACAAACTGAAAATAGTGTAAAGTAGGTAGATCACAAAAAATGACGAAGTACCTAAAATTCGGGTAAGTACCAGAAGCAGTGGAAAACTAGTCGAGCACTTCGAAAAAGTAGAAGTACTTCGTTACTGACCGCCTCTGGTCGCGATTTCGCTAGTGCAGGACTTATACTTACATTTACAAGTCAAACGATCACAGACACCAAGTGCTATCTCCGTAATTTACTGTCTGTTACTTTTCAATGGTACTTCATCTCAGCACCTTTAATGATCTGTCATAGACTCATGATTCAACTGGTAACATGTCATTGCGCATGCATTGTTTATAGCTGCATATTATGGGCAACTTGGCATCATTCATTTCTTCTTGCAAGCCATTGGAATCGAATGCCTTATGATGCCACTGTTTCTACCTGACTGATGTCAGTGACAAGTCACTGTACTAGACGATGAAAAGGATAATAATCTCTCGCTTACCAATCGATCCAGTGCCATCAATAATAGCAGTAACAGTCGAGATAGCTTTCGCGTTTCCTTGAAGAACTTGAATGAAAAGAATACTAATTATTCGAAATGGTCATGGCATCGCCATTCTTGCAAGTTGCATTTATCATATTACGGACATAAAATGAAACACAAGCAGTCACGAAGCCCAAAGTTCACATACGATAGAAGAAATGGCGTAAAACATTATCCCCATGTACTTTTCAAGCAGCGCTCCACTTTCATGATAAATTCACGTGGCTGGTGTTTAATTTTCGATTTCATAGTTTTGCAAATATGGATCATGATACTGTAAAATCAGAGCAGTCATGAAAATGATACCTGAGTGGGTACCCAAGTCGGCGGAGACGGCAGTCGTAATAAGAGCATACGGTCCATTGACAAAAGCGCCGGTTACCAATAGCAATATAATGCTCAAGGTGTGACTCACAGCACCAAATGCATTATACAAATACATCTGAAACGTGCAAATAGAGGATTAATCTGAAATTTGAAAACGGCGAAAGGCGTCAATACCATGATCGCTCCGAAAACCAGCATGATCCCGCAAGTCGAGGCACGCTGGCCTGTAATATCCGAGAACAAACCAGCCGAAATCCCACCCAAGATACCACCAATGTCGAACAAAGTACTCATTAGGCCGGATTCTGTTACGCTGAGGCTAGCTGTAATCGATAATTCAATATTGATAAATTTATAGTAAGAACATTGCATGAAGTCAATATAATTTGATACTCAAATCGAAATTCCGCCTCAGATTCATTACTACTTTGCCTTTAGAAGAATTCAACTTTGAAAATTGAATTCAAGACTGTGGCCGGGTTACTGACTAAATTCCCGTAATTTTTGAGCTGTATTTCATCTAGAATTGAAATAGAACCCGACTGTTATGCTTCTGAACGAACACCCTTGGAATCTGGCATGTGACCATCGGGTTTGACAAAAGAGCTTATATACAACATAAAGGTAAATAACGCTAAATGATCATAAACTTGGAAAATTTCAGTACTATATATACATTTAGGTCAGTTGTTCGAACCATAGTCAACTTGAGAGTATTCCAGACCAGATCTATCCAAGCAGCAGCTACATCACTGCCTATCGGCACATCAATGGAGCGTCGGTGGACTCAATGACTTATGAGTACACCTGTTTTGAAAAATCAAGCACAGTTTCAGGTTGATCTTGGTAACCTAATTATCAGATTCAAGTCAAACAAGAATAGTAATAGATCTTGGTTTGGTTGCAAAACCGACATTGAGACAGGTCAGTTCAAATTTTAACGGCGGTAATTTGAATTGACGACAACATAAATGATTTATCTCACAGCTTGCTTTGATGTAGAGTGGCAGCCAGAATAGAAACGTGTAGCTGACCAGTTTGGCGAAGAACAGAGCCAACGAAAACTCGATCACGCCCTAAATGAAGATTAATGTCAGTAGGCGTGTGATCATAAAGGCAATATACGATTTTACCGGTATACAAAAAGCAGTTATCACTCCGATCGGTCTGCTATGCTCTGTTGCTGTCACGTTGTCATTTACATCATCAACTGCAATAATGGGCGTTTTCTGTGACAGCTTTCCAGACTGCCCATCGTTTATTACAGTTTTTCCAATGCGTTCCTCCTGTGAATGAGGAAGAACTCGCATATTACAAGCCGTATTTCGAGATAATTCAGTGTTGAATCTTAACAACTACCGCAATCAATATCATGAAAGGCATCTATCACTAATGCGGGTAAGAGCTACGGGCTGGTGACTTTCTTTGCTTACAAAAGCACTGTTTACTAACATTCACATATAGATTTGTTATCAGTCTCACCAGAAACAACGCTTAGTACGTAGGCTACTAGGAATGAGCGATATGGTCAGGTTGATACCATGACTACTCAAACTACATCACATTTCGACTTTTCATACCAACTCTGTTTTAATCATAATTCAAAATCCAATGTATTTTGAGCGCAACTACTTGATATTAGGAATGGTGTTGATGTGAGTGCTGAAAGACTGCTTCTTTGATTAATCACTCGCAATATTCTGCATACACAATACCTTGGGCCTACCAATTTTATTTTATGGTGACTTTTTTGCAGACTTTTGTGGTATATACTAGGCTAGGCTATATTGTGTATGCTCATATTGCACATGCGATTGGCCATATTGTACAGGCGAATGCACATATTTTGCATGTAATTGCACCTACCCTGGAGACTAAATCAGGGAAATCCCTTTTAGAAATTTCTTCTCTCGATACATTTAAAAACCAAGTACATAAAGAAACCAGTGAAGGAAATTACATCATGCAATCATAATCATTAATGTGACAGACTCGTTTCACGGCAAACGCCACGAGCACATCATGAACGAAAAGTCGAAATGCCAGAATAGCAATTTCTGAATATTGCTACATTGGCTATGACGTTGCAGAGCAATGCAACCAACGTGCAAGCAGTTTACCATCATTCGCCGAGTGCATGGAAGCTACAAAGTTCAAACGGGTGAAATAGTAACTACCCAACGGCATCTAATTTCCAGATTTACATACAAGCTGAGATGCCCTAAAGAAACTAATTTGTCAATAGATTTCACTTATCTTCGTTTACGAAAGTGATTTTTACAAACATTCACATTTGAATTTGTTACCAGTCTCACCATGAACAAAGCTTGGTACATAGGCTACTAGGAATCAGCAATATGACGAGGTTGATAACATGTCTACTCAAACTACACGACATTTCGACTCATACCAACGCAACTACTTGCTATCAGTCAATTGAAGGGAAGTTAATAAAATTAGGAATGGCGTTGATGTGAGTGCTGAAAGACTTCTTCTTCGATTAATCGCTTGTATTATTCTGCAAACACAATACCTTGGGCCTACCAATTCTATTTCATAGTGCCTTTTTTGCATACTTTTGTGGTTTATACTAGGCTTGATGAGACATATAAAAAATCTCAACCTTGATGTTAGTAAAAAAAATTGGGATGTGCGATAAAGACTTTGATTTTCAAATGTGAGTGAAGAAAAAATATCAAATCAGGGATCAAGAATTGGAGTTTGCAATGACCAAAAGGAGACTAAAGTATTTATAAAATGAGCATACACAATATAGCCTAGCCAGTCGCATACTCAATATGAATAGTCCAGAGTTTGGAAAAAGCTATATATATATCTGTTTCTTCATTTCGAAGTCATTTCCTTGTGAAATATAGATTGTATTAATTTAACGTCTTTGTAAGTTCATGTCCACACCCTATTTTGTACATAACTCATTATGTACAAAATAGGGTGTGGACATGAACTTACAAAGACGTTAAATTAATAAAATCTATATTTCACAAGGAAATGACTTCGAAATGAAGAAACAGATATAGCTTTTTCCAAACTCTGGACTATTCATATTGAGCATGCGACTGGCTAGGCTATATTGTGTATGCTCATTGCTCATATTGCGCATGCGATTGGCCATATTGTACAGGCGAATACCCATATTTTGCATGTAATTGCATGTAATTCTTCTCCGATACATTTAAAAACCAAGTACGTAAAGAACACAGTTAGGAAATTACATCATGTAATTACATCATGTAACCATAATCACTAATGTGACAGACTCATTCCACGGCAGATGCCACAAGCACATCATGAATGACAAGTCGAAATGCCAGAATAGCAATTTCTGAACATTGCTACATTGGCTATGACGTTGCGGCGCAATGCAACATGCAATCAGTTTACTATCATCCGCCGAGTGCATGGAAGCTACAAAGTTCAAACGGGTGAAATAGTAACTACCAAGTGGCATCAAATTTCCAGATTTACAAGCTGAGATGCCCTAAAGAAACCAATTTGTCAATAGATTTCACTTATCGGCTGGAGTAAAGATTAAGAATGGCATACACTGAAACCTGATGATGAAGGGGATTGTTTGCTAAATGGGCTGAATTTTCAGCTCACTCCAACAGAAGAGCGGAAATAAAACAAACATAGGCCTACCTCATCGTGCGTAGGTATCGGTTCATATCTTGTAGGTGCAGGCATATCATGAACAGGGTGCTGACAACCCACATCCGCAGGTTCTGGAAGAAATCGCTATCGTGAGAAAAGGCATGTCATTAAGAATGATCTAATTACCTTCGACAAGTGCTAGAAGGCACAGTATTCCCATGGACCCGATGATGATACCAGGCACAACGAAAGACCATCCCCAAGCAGTCTGCACATATTTAGAGGCAATTACAGAGCCTAAGATATTCCCGAACGATGTGTGAGAATTCCAAATGCCCATGATCAACCCTCTCCTGCAACATCGAATATTTCTCCGTCAATATGTCGACGATAATGTGTACTCCTTGTCATAATCGTACCTTCCTTTACCGAACCATTTACCTACGGCGGAAACGACACCGGGCCAGCCTGTGGTCTGAAACGCTCCATTCAATATCTATAATGTAGTAGTACAATTGAACGTTCAATTAGTAACAATCATTGAAAATATTACCTATACAAAAATGATAAATAACATGATATACTCGCTCATGATACAGGGGTAATTTCACAACATGCTCATGACAAATTCACTTTTGAATGTGATCCAATCACATGCCACCAAAACTACTTTTTACTTTTCAAATTCGAAAGTGTACAAGGTATGGTGAGCAGTTTGTTCCTAAAAATCTGATCATCAAGTAGTAATATGGTAGTCTGAAACATAAATACTTGAGTAAGTAGTGCAAGTAACCAAAATCTACTTCAGTAGTCCAAGAAAGTAGGAGTACTCTGTCACTGCACACCTCTGCAATTAGATATGTGGATAGCCGAATTCATTATTGCATTGCCGATCAGGACTGATAGTTCTCATTCATACTGGCAATATAAATCTGCGGTGACAAGCTATAGATTTTATTCCAGCAGAAACAGTACATTGAAGTACGCCTACCACAGAATTGGAATCGAACAGAAACGGAACTTTCAAATCTGCTTGAACATGATTGGAAGATAGAACAATAAAATAACCCTGATGCTAATTGTGTGAAAATGCTCAGGTTTTTAGTTGTAGCTATTTGGATAATTTTCACCTCGCCCCGTGCGAGATAAATTGAGGGCTATACTGGTGTTTTCATCACCACATATTATAACTACTTGTGAGTCTGACGTCAATATAGTACCGTATAGTACAAGGTGCTGGTAGTATGATCCATACATAATACATAAACAGTCAACTAGGAGAACACCATTATTGATTTGCAAGCTCTATAAATGGTTGTGTTGCGGTCTGGAATATGCGTGGTCAAAGTCCGTGTAAATAGATAAAATCAGCAACGGTGGTAGCAATACCCTGTAAATCATGTGACATCAACATCTAGCACTGGATCCGGAAATGTGATGAATATCAGTGATTTCACGCTACATAATTTCTGAACACTGAGATTCAACAAAGGCTATCAATTGTTATCAAATTGAAATATAAAATATTTTGGCAGCAATTGACCTTTCTAACGCATGGATCATGAATTACAACAGACACAATCGGCTGATTGTGTATAAACTGGTATGGGTTGGGGGCTTGAGCAAAGCATTTTCTAAGTTGGAGTTTTGATCTTTATCCATTCAGTATTCCTATATTAAAATTATATTAGAATATTGAGTATTAGCCCTTTATCCTGAATAACGGTATGCTATCATAACTAATGCTAATGTTTTCTGTGGGGTTCATATGCAATCAAGTGGACACTGGACAGCATTGTGATTGTGAACTACTGAAAATACAGAGCTCTCAAGCATAAGAGTTCATGGAAATTCCAGTGTCCCACAAAAATATATTCCCGATAAAGTGACAGTCTTACACTTAACATACCTCTTTTTGTCTAGCTTGGTGACAAAATTGAGGAGCGTCTAATATGCCGGTGCATTATATTTTCACTCTCAAAACTTACCTGAGCCACAACATAAAACGACATGTTGTGTATACCAAAGAAGTAGCCCATGCCAAACATTGAGGTACATATTCCACACATTATCATACCAAAACCGAGAAAATACCTCAATGGCATTCTTTCACCTATATATCCACTGCAAAAAGAAATAAATTTAGCAATGGAAAGACAAGCTAAGAGAGTTTCTCAACTCACCTGAAAAACATTGATATCGCATAAGTAAACAGAAACGCATAATCCAAAGCACCGAAAAGATTTTGGTAATTGGGTTGATCTGAATAAAGACGGTATTAGAGTCAAAACTATTTCAATGCTTGCCAAACTTGACCTGATAAATGGGATTAAATCGAACAAAATACATTGAAAAGAATAAAACATCAAAGAACGTCAGTACTCTGATTAAACATGAAAGTAAACAAAGCAAATACAGACATGAGCCATTTCACGCCCATAGGCTATACTACAGTATTAGAGGTCTATTCAATTAACCTTGGCTTTGTTCAAAGTCTAGAGAATAATAACAAGTATAATCACTGTTAATTGGTATCATACCACTTCCCACCATTAATTAAAACAAAACTCTCACTCCAATTCAAGTTGATATTGGACCCCTTCAAACTCAGTAGAACTAGATCAATTTTAATTACTTCTTAATCAATAAGAAGCTTATGCAACCTACCAAATGGTGCCCAGTCACACCAAGTATCATTGTCCGATCGAACTAAAGACACACCATCGATAACAGGCAGTTGGTGTAAAAGAACGCTTCCAGGTTGGGAACCGAAGTGAAGATTGTAACTTTGATTAACTGAACAATTGCGATGCAGTTCGCCCTGAAAATAACATCGACTATTCAAGATTTTTTGAGACGGAGACAGATGCCATAAAAATGGTATAACAATAATTGAGTGTTTCTAAGATACGTATGGTTCTAATCTAGAAAATCTTCTGCAAAATATAATCATCAAATATAATCATTTCATGGCTGTCATCAGATAGGCTAAATTTTCCAAACTAGAGAAATCCAACCTTGGCAATAAGACGTTTTCGGAATCTAGAAGATGGTTTCAATGTGATAATACGTCTCATTACCAGAATAGAGTGTAATTTGATAAGTCATACGAGATTTAGAAGCACTAGGTTTAGCACTTATACCCCTTGAGCTGTCATGAAATGATTCTCGTAACTCCTATCGATGATCGAAACAGCACTTAGTCAGGCACCGGTCCTGGGTCCCCATAGGGTTTTCCACACAACTTATGTGGACTTCCAGGACGGGAGACGTTACTGAAGGTTTTGCCAAAAGCTGGTGTTTTAGGGACGTAATGTTTATCGCCGCCAATCTCTTTGACAATGCAGTTACTTGGTCGTAGGACCGGCGAAACGTCACAAGTCGATGTGCGATAGTCCCGCACCAGCAGGTTTCACACCCCTGGACTAAATCACCCCAGCAGCCTCAAGCCAACATTTACTCATAATTGTGAAAAAGGCTACACTCATTCTCTAACTCTTTTTTAACTATTAGCCTACTATTTTCTTGTTGGAGTGGATGGCACTCAAATCAAAAGCAACAATTCTCCTGCGACGAAATAGCGCTAGGCACGAAGAAAATTCTCGAGTTCAAGAAATCCGATCAATAATATGCTACTATATGTTGATTTGCATTATAATTACATAATGAATAATTTCACACTGCATTTGTGATTCGTACCCCAAGGGATCCATGGACCCCTGGTTAAGAGCCGCTGCACTATAGGTTATATCAATGCTGTCACGGCATCAAGGTGTTGATTAAACAAATGGGCAGGAACGACATAGTTCTACGTCAGACAAAATAGCATTCACAGATCAGTGAAAGGTAACAGAGTGGCGATTCAGCACTTACCTTTACAATACTGATCGGCTTTCTACTCAAATGATATGACATGTAAAACAGGAAGGTGAGGAATAAAACACTGTACCGGTATCTGAAAACATGTGGTAAAAACTGATATCAGGTTTTGTTTACAACATTGAATTGGATGAGATATGTTATCATGTTGGGGTTTGGTCACATAATGATGCAATTTATAGCAAGGCTCATTACTTATTTACATAAATTATAGGTTGATTCGTGTAATTCATCATGGCATGACCTGAAATTAGCACACAGAAAGTTACACCGATTGAGCAATGTCAATCACATGAATATGTCACTACATGAAGCGAGAGTGAAAACTTCAGCTCAACCAAAGCCACCTATAGGAGAGAAACGGGACACAATTCATATCTGTAATCTTTAATAATCTTTTGGTCAACAGGAATTTGGATCATCTGAGAACAAAAGATTTTGAAATTGATCGTTTGTGCGTAGTTAGTAGAAGTCACAATTACACTGGCTCAAACCGTTGTGAAATAGATACCGGTATATCACAGATTTTGGTAATTAGTTTCAGGGATACGGATATCTATATCTAGACATCCCTGATTAGTTTCTGTCAGCAAATAAGCACAATCCAAGCAGCACGATCGTAACATGATGAAATTTTTTAAAACTGAGAAACAGCTTTATAGTACAGGCCCGATACTATTATACGATACTTACATGTATTCACGGTGAAGTACTAAGAACGGAATACGACAAGTCCGCAGGAGCTTAATCAAAGGTGGTATAGCTGCCATCTTATCAAGTAGAATCGATACACGGATCAGTTAGACCTGCATTGCTAAACGCCACTTGACGGGCTCGACTGCTGTATAATACGAATACAATAGTTCGCAAAAGGTATCCGCTATACACCTCTGCCGTCGGTTAGCCGCGAGCTGCGAATATCAAGTCAACTGAGAATCGGTCACTGACATCGTGACTCGAGTCACTAATGCGGAACAAAACAACACAGCTGATAGCCCAGCAGTGGGCCAGTGGCGACGGAGATGCATATTGTTTAATCATTAATCAATAATAATCGTTAGATTATATTTTCATATGAACAACACAAACACAATGTACAATGCGATAAGACACAATGCGATGCAATGAACAGATAGGAGGATGTCGAACGACCATAGTTGCGGTTCCGGTCTCTTAAACTGGCACCCACTAGGCATAGTGCCCGATGTTGGTCATCTTCTTAAGAATTGCTTGTCCATATAATGCTGACATCAGCTTCATCGTTTTTAACAATAATGCAACATGCTACAAGGTTTGCAGAGAGACAGAATTAAGGGTTTTAAACGACTGACTGCCTCATCCACGTTACAAAGACTACTCCGAGTCGTTTCAACGACACTGAGCGAGATAATGGTGATTCGTCCGGCTTCTTGATCGGTAGGTCGTGGTTTTGATCCCCGGTCAGACCAAAGACTCGAAAACTGGTATCTGCGGCTATCCTGCAAGGCGCTCATGCAGCAATCACGGAAAGCAGGGAGGCGAGAAAATGGGGGTGCTGGCTAGATGACTTTACTATAAATTAAGACCTTATCGCATCTCTGTCGTCAAAGCATCTCCATGGTGCTGGCGAAAAAGAATATCATCTCTCTCTCTCTACCATCTGTTCACTGTATCGCAATTTTTGTGGTGTTGAACTGATAAAATTGCTAGTAAACCGAACCGAAGTCTTTCAATCGAACTATTGGCCCACTTGAGTAGGGTTACCATATTTTGGGAATCTGAAAAGAGGACACTTTTTCAAAATTTTCAGACTTGAAATACTGGAGTAAAATCCTGAAATCTGTTGATACTCTTCAACAAAGTTACAATACGGCATTCTTTGTTGGGGTGCTGCCTGCAAGAATACGATTGACACACTGCAAAAACTTCAACATCGGATCATCCGTATCATTGCCAAAGCCCCACGGGCAAGGGCGTAGCCAGAAAAAATATTTGAGGGGGGCGAAAAATTCGATGACGTAAAAGAACCCCCCCTTGAAGATAAGAATAAAATAGGTGAAAAAACGATGGTCTTGGGCCCTTATTGGATGATTACCACAACATCCGGGGCGATCGCTATATACTATACATATATTCCACTCACAGATATAAAGTGATGTTATAATAATATGGTTGTGGAAAACTCGGGCGCCAACACTTTCGCGCAAGGCGCGCAGATTTTTCAAGGTTAATGAATGAAATTGGTTCATTATATTGTTACTTGCATATTGCAAATACGTTTTCATTATCAGATTTACCGGTAAGGCTGATAGAAGTGGTGTCATCGAATATTCAGGGGCAGTCAATTATGCAACTGGAACTGTATGTTCATGTTCATTAGGGTTGTCCAAAATTTGGAAAATCTCAAGAATGATGGCTATCAATGTCTCATTCTATAGATTATTGATAAAAAACCGCAATGAGCCTGGAATAAGCTCACAGGAAAGTTGTTAAGATTTGTCGCAAAGCGTTTGAAAGTAGCTACCGACGAGTGGGCGTACCAGCGACCATAGAACGGCAACAAGACTAGTAATCACGAAATCACGGCTCTCGATTGGCTAATCGGCTATGCTTCAGTGATCACAACGGTAGTGGCTTGCTGATCAGTTGTTAAAGGAGTCTACTAACGGCGGTGGTTCTGTAAGCGCATATTGCATTTTAAGCTCGTTTTACATTCCAGCATTTGTAGTGTTACAGCCGGTAATGATTCAAGATTTCTTCAGGACATGCTAAGATGTACTGTATTTTTGCTGGTCATACCAGCAATCCAGCATAGTCTGTGCTTACCTCTACACCTCTTTCTACGGCCTCATTGACGACTTTGACAACACTTACCAGTGAATTCATCAGCATAAAACTGATTCAGCCAATCCTTAGAGCATTCAAGACTTGAGTTATACAGCACGACTGGAGCCTAATAAGATCGGACCAAGTAGTGTCATTGTTAAGCTTTATATTTGTATTCAACTATGATGCATCTCTTCTGAGACAAGAAATTCGTTCGCCTCTTGCATAAGCGCCTTTGCAATATTTCACCGCATGTTCTGTGCTATCCATCGGTCAAAACAGACATGTGTAGGCTACGGCGGTTTCCTTCACAGTGAGCCAGTCATGCTTTAAGTTTGTGTGAAGTAGCTGTTGTTTGTTCATTATCATGTATCTAGTCACTCAACATGTCCTGAATCAATCTTAAATCATGGTTGGTTGGCAGATAATTATGAAGCAGTGCGATAGTTACATTTCTTCGTGGTTCCACTAAGCTATATGGTCGGCCAATATAACATCTTCTGAGCAGATAAGATTTTGTGCGGCATCCATCTCACGTATGGTGTGCTGTACCAGTTTGCGATGACTAATATAGCCTACTATACTTACGCCCAGTCTGACGTATTTGCAACCATAACTAGGTATTTCTTGGATTTATATCTAGTTCTCAAAGAGCACAATCATTCGCCGTTTCACCTCTGTCATGCCTGCAATTCTCTGAGGCTAAGTTAAGCTATACAATCAAACTGTCTTTTTAATGGGCATAATAGCATAGTCTGTGCTTATACCTTTTAACTCTTTGTGCGGCATCATTGACGACTTTGACAGTCCCCAGCATATACGGCTGATTCAGCCAATCCTTAGGGCATTCAAGACTTCAAATATACCACGACTGGAACCTAATAAGATCAGACAAAGTATAGTGTCATTGTTAAGTTTTATATTTGTATTCAATGATGATGCATCCCTTCTGAAACAAGAAATTCGTTCACCACTTGCATAAGCGCCTTTGCAATATTTCTCCGCAGGTTATGTGCTATCCATCGGTCAAAACAGACATGTAGGCTACGGCGGTTTCCTTCACAGTAAGTAAGCCTGTCATGCTTAAAGTTTGTGGGAAGTAGCCGCTGTTTGTTCATCATCATGTATCTAGTCACTGAACATGTCCTGCATCAATCTTAAATCCTGATCTGCCAACCAACCTACAATGCGCTTACAGAATCACCGCCGTTAGTAGACTCCTTTAACAACTGATCAGCAAGCCACTGCCGTCGTGATCATTGAAGCATAGCTGATTAGCTAATCGAGAGCCGTGATTTCGTGATTACTAGTCTTGATTCCGTTCTATGGTCGCTAGAACGCCCACTCGTCGGTAGCTACTTTCAAACGCTTTGCGACAAATCTTAACGACGTTCCTGTGAGCTTATTCCAGGCTCATTGTTGTTTTTTATCAATAATCTATAGAATGAGACATTGATACCCATCATTCTTGAGATTTTCCAAATTTTGGACAACCCTAATGTTCATTAGGGTTGTCCATAATTTGGAAAATCTTACGAATCCTCCGTTGTAATGTCTTATTCTATAGATTATTGATAAAAAACGACACTGAGCCTGAAAGAAGCTCACAGGAAGGCCGTTAAGATTTCGTGCAAAGCGTTTGAAAGTAGCTACCGAAGAATGGGCGTGCCAATTACCATAGAACGGCAAGAAGACTGGCAATCACGAAACCACGGCTCTTGATTGGCTAATCGGCTATGCTTCAATGACCACAACAGCAGCAGCTTGCTGCGTAGGTGATCAAGGAGTCTGCTACCGGCGGCGATTCTGAAAGCGCATTGTATGTAGGTTGACAGATAATGATTTAGGATTAATTCAGGGTATGTTGAGGTACGAAATACATGATGAACAGACAACAGCTGCTTCACAAAAACGTCTAAAGCATGATCGCTTCATTGTGAAGGGAACCGCCGTAGCCTCTATGCATTGTTTTCAACGGGGGAAAGCATAGGCTCTTATGCAAGTAGCGACGGATTCCTAGTTTCAGAAAGAATATATCATTATTGAATACAAATATAAAGCTTAACAATGACACTATAATTTGTGTTATCTTAATGGGCTCAGGTTGTAGAACATAGTTGAAGTTTTGAAAGCTCTAAGAATCGGCTGAATCAGCGGGTTATGCTTGATACTTGTCAGATGCTTGCATCAAAATGTATTCACTTGCAAGTGTTGTCAAAGTCCTTGATGATGACGCAGAAAAGAGGTGTAAAAGTAAGCACATACTATGCTGAACAGGATATGTCAAAGTCCTTAATAATCGCGCAGAAAAGGGGTGTAAAGGTAGGCACAGGCAATGCTGCATAGTGCATAGCATGCAGCATAGTTTGTACATCATATCAAGCATAGTCTGTGCTTGCATTTAAACCTCGTTTCTGCGGCATCATTAGGGACTTTGAAAACACTTACAAGTGAATTCAATTTGCTGTGAACATCTGATGGGTGCCAAGCCTAACCGTTTGATTCAGCAGATCCCTAGAGCATTCAAAACTTTAATTACGTACTACAACCTGAGCCCAATAAGATCACACAAATTATAGTGTCATTGTTAAGCGTTATCTTTGTATTCAATAATGATATAGCCTTTCTGAAACTAGGAATTCGTCGGTATTTGCATAAGCTCCTATGCTTTCCCTCGTTGAAAACAAGGCATATAGGCTACGGCGGTTTCTTTCACAATAAAGCGATCATGCTTTAGTCGTTTTTGTGAAGCAGCTGTTGTTTGTTCATCATGTATTTCGTACCTCAACATACGCTGAATCAATCCTAAATCATTATCTGTCAACCGACAGAAAATGCGCTTTCAGAATCGCCGCCGGTAGCAGACTCCTTGATCACCTACACAGCAAGCTGCTGCTGTCGTGGTCATTGAAGCATAGCGGATTAGCCAATCAAGAGCCGTGGTTTCGTGATTGCTAGTGTTCTCGCCGTTCTATGGTCGGTGGCACGCCCATTCTTCGGTAGCTACTTTCAAACGCTTTGCACGAAATCTTAACAGCCTTCCTGTGAGCTTCTTTCAGGCTCAGTGTCGTTTTTTATCAATAATCTATAGAATAAGACATTACAACGGAGGATTCGTAAGATTTTCCAAATTATGGACAACCCTAATGTTCATGTTCATACAGGGCCGTAACAGCACTTCGTCAGCCCCCTCCAAACGTTGGTCTTGGGCCCCCATATGACGATAAGCCGAACTACTGGGGGGCTTCTCCCCCTCAGGCTATCCGCTGTTTACCGCAACTTGTCATCTAGATTGGGGGCCGTTCACTGAGGCAGCTTATCTTGCCTAGTCACGCGGAGCGCGAAAAATTTCTTTAATTCTTGATTGAATCGGTCAATATGGTCGGGAATTGCATATATATTGCTATCAATTTTTATTCTCTCTCTGCTCACGTAATCAGATTTACAGGTAGAACTGAGTGAGGTGTCTTGGAAACTGTATGGCCCGTTGGTATGATTCCGTAACATGATGTTATTTCGTGACCTCCAGTCTGCTATATCAGAAAATATTGAATCGCCCAAACGTAGGCTACTAAACTATAAAAGACGCACACGATTTCAAATTGGTATTTCTTCACTGCATATAATTTTCCCTGTGCGATGGTATTTGTCTTGTGAGGTTCAGATTGCCAAGACAGGTACATTCGGCGCCAGTCATTTAGGCGCCTGTGAACAATTAAACCTATATGTATTTTGTATATATAACGAAGTTTTCGGTCAGCATAAGGGCAGTACTTTTCGGCCAAGGTTTTCTCGCAGCCGATCGTTCTGGTACACTTCTTGGTGTCGCATGTTACATGGCTTAAAACTTTATATGTCTTGCTAAATCGTGGCGCTGTTATGACCAACGCCGACATGCCCTATAAATGTTGCGTATTTTTTCTTGGGGGAAAAGTACCCAAAAATCAAGATATTTGGCAACTTGAAATCGCGTATAGCGCGAACATTTTTTGAAAAAGTTACATAAAGTTTCAAAAAAATACTCCATAATATATGTCAATTTACGAAAAAATTTTCCCTTGGACTCAAGCTCGCCCCCCAATTGGGGGATTTGGGGTACGGCAGCTGCGGTCCTGCACACGGCATGACCATTTATGAGTTGCTAGAAGGTATTGCTGTAGTTACTTCATGACTTACGGAGAAAGCTGTCACGACTCAAAAGATCGCCCACACTCAAGGTCGTAGCCAGAAAAACTTTTTTTTGTGGGAGAGGGACCGTATGGGACCGTACATCCTTCCATGGGCAATTTCATCACTACCCATTATACATGCGATTCTTAGACGCACACACACACCCTATGGAAGCTTCCAGTTCCAAGTATAGCTTGTATTAGGAGATCGATTGACGGACGAGCCCAAATCGCTGACATTAAGTGATGAAAAATCAGTGTGAATTTCGAGCCTAGTCGCGCGGAGCGCAAAATAGTTTTGAATAAATGAATGAATTTGATCAATAATATCGGTGCATGTATATGAGCAAGTGGTGTCCATTCTGAATAATTACTTTGGAAGTAGGGTTGTTTAGTAACCTCTGGTAAAGATTGACGCTACTTTAAAGATTGGAATCGCTGATACATATCAGACTAAATTTAAAAAAATCCTTGGATCAAACTCGTGCGATTTAAAATTGGCACTTTTTAACAACGGGAGGTGGCGATATTTTCCTGTGCCAGTCGTATTTATGTCTTCGTCTGTCCCGGAACGGAAATTGCTGGAACTAATAGTCCCCCCATACTGAACTGAAACCCCTAGACTAGGGTTACCATATTTTTGTGAAGCAAATTCCGGACACTCTTTAGCGCCCACTAGCGGATTTAAAAATGAGGTGAAAGACATTGTCTGTCAATATGACGTCATAATAGGAAAGCATTGCCAATCGACTGTATACAGCAGCGGTCGGGAAACTTTTTCGACCGAAGAGCCATATTAGCCCAATATTTTCTATTGTAAGTCCCGAAGAGCCATACATGTGTATCAAGTGTTACGTCACAATGCAACATCGGGGACGTATTGGTAGCACTAATATATGGGATTCGTAGTGTACGCCATATTTTTCTGCCAAATGGGTAGGTTGAACAAAACATGGTCACTTCAGCAGCACATACCCACCCTGGGATACGTCAGTGACGTGGGGTTGGAAGGAAAGTGCATGAGTCAGTGCCTCAGATGTCGTCAGGGATGAATGAAGAAAATTGTGAACCCTTCGATGGGTATTGGTATCTTTTATCGATGTTTATGAATTGACTAGATTTATTGTTCGTAAATAATGCGCGAAAGGAGAGGTCAGGCTCAGATGAGGCACAGACGGGCCAAGCCTCACTATGTGTATCAACGCAACTCATCGTAAATAGCTTAGAATTTATGATCGCTGATACTTATCAAATGTAATTGTCGCGTTGAATCTGAAAATCTAAGTATTGATCGACTTCTAAAATATTCGTCGTAACGTAAAGTTGGATTCCACACCTAGATTTTCGCGATGGTGCTAGAAAGATACTAACCAATCAAAAAAATGGATAGCTATGGCGTTGTTTTTATTCTGAATTCAAGTTTTCTAGGCGCGCGATATTGGTTAGATCAAATTCGCGAGTGATGTTAGTCGCCGGTGCGACAGTAACTTAAATTTCGAGATTTTGCAAATAGGGTGGCACGAGCCCCTAACCTTAGATACCTCACTGTCTTGACCTCTAAAAGACATGCTTAATTGTTTATGCTGCCACGAGAATAATTATTTTCGCTGCCATGAAAATTTACCAACGTTTTGCTGGAATATTGATAAATTGAGTATGAAATTGAAAATTTTTCAAAGAGCCATATCTTATACCCAAAAGAACCATATATGGCTCGCGAGCCATAGGTTCCCGACCACTGGTATACAGTATACACTATACACTATACAGGAATGGAGTGGAACATATAGGTCATGAATTGGGCCATCTGTAATGTGATCTTTTGTGATTGCTACTTGCTAGGGTCCTGGAATAGATTTCTCCACGGGCCGGATGAAATCGTCTGGCGGGCCGTGTCTGGCCTGCAGTGTTGGGACGACTCGAGTCATGACTTGACTCGAGTCAGACTCGAGTCACCTTTTTCGTATGACTTGACTTGACTCGAGTCACTAGGCTAAAATGACTTGACTTGACTTGACTCGGCGCATCAGAAATGTGGATTGACTCGTGACTCGGAGGAAAAATTCACGAGTCAATTTCAAGTCATCAAGTATAGTTATAATAATCGGTCTCGATAAAAATCATTGTATCTTGCATTTGTTCGGATCGTTCGCGAAACGCTGGTGTAACCCGTGAGAGCGACCAATCATTCAATGATCGTGCGTTTTACTGAACCTCCATTGTTCTCCCACAAATATATTGACCGCAAGCGAAGTGATCGAAGCCTTCAGCTTACGTTGTCATAGACTAGTATAGTAACGTAATTTTATAGCAAAATGTAGGCTATATTTCTGTTCTCCGTCGTTACCTTAACCAAAGTATTCTTGTTTATTGAAATTGAATTCGAATATAGTTTAGGTCGTCCTCAACCGTTGGCGCAGGCTCGAATTGTATCATATCAATTTGTAAATGGGTAATGTATTGCATCTAATCAATTAGTTTCTCATTCCCTATTTTGGCTTGTGACTATAAACTGAGGCTATGCAATGATACATACGTAGTTTAGCAGTTCTACTCATATGTGAGCGATACAGCGTCTTCTTGCGTGTATATTTAATTCTATTTTCGTTCATCGGTTCAAAATCAATGACCATTCAATCTGTATTTCAGACAGCTAGCAAAATGCCATGACGTAGCATACCTCATACTTCGAAAAGGCAACCTGACTTGAATTGTGACTTGACTCGTGACTTGACTTGACTTGACTCGACTTGACTCGAGTCACCTTCAAAAATCGAGTGACTTGACTTGACTCGAGTCACCTTCGAAAATCGATTGACTTGACTTGACTCGAGTGAAAATGTGCAATGACTCGAAATGACTCGTGACTCGAAGGTAGTGACTTGATCCCAACACTGCTGGCCTGTCGGGATTGTGTTTGACAGCCCTGCTATACTGTTAGGTTGGTTCGGCTATCTGATTGTGTTTTTTTTTCTAGGTCCGAAACAACATTTTTTCTGCCCCCTTCCGCCCGACCATAGGGTAATGGGCCCTTACTATATGCATTTGGCTGTTAAATTTTATGAAGCATTCTGTCAATAAGATTGATTATTCCTTATATTAGGCTACTATAAAATGCACCAGCAGGTTGCACATCCGATGATTTCCAACCTGTTATGGTCGCGACCTCATTTCCAACTTAAAAATGTTCCGTGGCCCAGCTCAAAACTTGAATAAGCTGATTACTAAAAAAATTCAGCTTGCTCAAACTTACTCACGGGCTAGGAAGCTGATTACGTCCAACACCGTCGCGATCCCCAGATAAAAGCAACCGACCCTAAGATTTGGAACCACTGTCTGTGACTGAAGTATCCAGTCGGCCTTAACCAACTCTACGAATATACCGTCAGCTTATAATTTCGATTACAATTGGACTTATTTCAGTAAATGTTAGCTATATATATTTATTTTTATTGCATTTTTTGGCGAGGGTGGTGCCTGGTGCCCATACTAATGTCAATATACGTTGCATTAAGTCGCGCGCAGCGCGAAGAAGAATTTCGAATAGCATAAATCTGCTTGAAAATACTATTGTTTCTGCTGATTTACAAAAAACTTTTGAGCCTACTTCAAGCCTTCAAAATTCCGGACATTTAGGCATATTTTAGAAATTCCTCCCGGACGCAAATTTTTCACTGAAATTCCGGACATGTCCGGGAAATTCCGGACGTATGGCAACCCTACCCTAGACTCAATCAACCCAACGACCTCGGGCTATTCAAGTATATCTACTGTTACTGTTGTATTCTCATAATTGAAAATACAGCTAAACTGAATATGATTATTTTAGGAATTTGTTTTCGGTAGACCGATAAAATCAAGACATCTATGGACTCTAAATCGCGCGAAGCGCGAAGAAAATTTTTAGGTTGCGTTCATCTGTCCAATAATACTGTAATATTATTGATTTTACGAAAATTGGGGGGGGGGGGGCGATCGCCCCTTTCGCCCCTCCCTGGCTACGCCAATGCCTACGGGGGCCTGGTTGTGCAACTGATACATCGCTACTCAAAAATTTTGGTGTTCTAAACATAGAAGATATGAGGAAGCTATTGCCAAGTTTATGTATCAGTTCCATTGCGGTCAATGTCCCTCAACTTTCAACGACTACGTTTATCACCTCGGAGTCAAAAGCGCTCAAGTAGGCTACAGCACACGCGCGTCAACGAAGAACATACTACCATGATCAGGACGGAATACAAGAAAACGCATGGCTCTATCAAATATGCCGGACCCCAATTGCAGAACAGCATCTCGCCGGCTATCCGACAGTCGTCGAGCATGTTTTCATTCAAGTCGAAATACAAGCAATTTTTTCCAAATGAATACTAGCCAGCATTCAGGATTACCGGACAACGACCTATAACATCGACCTCGCCTTCCTCCACATGACACCTTGTTTTGTCGCTTGCGTCTTATATTCTCTGCATTACTTTTCATTCAGAGTGCATTAGTGCATGCCTCTTCTTTACTTCGCCCAGGCCAAGGTGAGTGTCTGATCTTGAAGACTACTCCAAGTTGTTTCGACACCTTCCTATCTTTTCATTGTATCGCAGGTTTGTGGTGTTTTGAAACGATGAAAATATTAATAAAACTGCGGATTGATTGATTTATCATGTACGTTTTCAAATATCTAACCCTAAACCTGCGGTTGCGCGTTTGATCGATGAGAGTTTTCATCAGGTTGTTTCGACTCAATCCTACCATTTTATTGCATCGCCATCCTATGGTGATAAAACGGTCCTATACCGACACAGAGATTCTAACTTTCTGAGACGGACGTTGTCAAGAAATTTATAACTGAGAATTGACAGCGAATGTGGCAACGCCGTGGTGCACGTTAGGTTATCCGCGGCATATATCCAAAATCCACGCACGGTAATATACATTCTTGGCATTGACCGGACACCACGACACAGACGGTCTCAATGAGAAAATACATATCTACCGCACTTAGCACATAATGAGGATCGGACAGTCGACGTTATTTTCCTCCTTCGTGCGGCTTAACACCCTGGGGACGGAAGATTCAAGATTTTAAAGCAGTCATTTTGACGCCACACTGCCAACCATTCGGTTTGTAAATAATTTGGTTGATCCAAAACACCGATGAAATGAAAAGTCACAATGTATCGGTGACTGCACTTTATTGCTAGAAAATCCCTCCTCACTCGAATTTTCGTCGGCCACGCCTTTACCTACCAACTCAGAAGCCCGCGCTAGTGCAAACCACCGGTAGTTCCTACGTCGCGATGCACTTTGGTCAATCACTCAATCTTGGCCATTACAGCTTCCATTGCGTTCCATGACCGCATGCAAATATATAGCGTAACAACTGTCTACTTCTCTTTCAAAAAACCTACACGAACAGATGCTTCATTGCTGACTACGTTCTTACGATACATCAGCTAACCTCAGACCCGATCTGTACACAAAAAGAGGCCTAGATTCCAATAAGAAAAAAGCATTTGGTCTCATTTCCTGAACAAATCGATCATAAATAAATCCTCAACTTGCCAGCACATCGGACATTTGGAAAATTCAAACAACTCCGGACATCTATTTGTAGTAAAGGATCTAATCAATAAATGACATCAATACAGTAACGAAAGTCAGAGAATAGCAGAATCAATTTTTGGTGAGAAGTTTTTGGAAATCATCCAAAGTAGATCCTTTGAACGTACAATAGCATGCAAGCATGGGTGAAGCAAAGATACTTTGTCTATCGACTATGCAATCGGAACATCAGAGTGTATTTCGAGTCCAATTTCAATACTTCTTGCCACGCCCCAGACTAACACCTTGCGCGATCAAAGTGGCAGTGCACACAATCGAGCTTACACAGCTCTGAGCCCATCTAATTCCTCTTCCGAGAGTCCCTTTTTATTTTCTCCAATCTTTTCTTCAGGCTTTCCATCGTGTTAGAAGTAGCCGGACGCGCCGGGATAGAACTAACAGGTGGTTCGCCCTCTGCTTTCGAGGCAAGATCAACACTTTTTGCAAGTCCGGAGTGCAGTGATTTATCCAGCTTGGAATCAGCGCCGATGATATCAGACGTTTCATGCGACGGAGACGGCACTGTCTTGTTCTCGGCTTGACCCATAGATACGCTGTCGACTGGCAAGCCACATTTCATACGTAACATCTTGATGTGTTCCAAATGCTCCTTAACTGTGAGACGTTTGTTGGTATCGGAAGCCTTCAAAACCGTCGCGGGACCGGTAAATCCATTTTTCCTGTCCTGTTCAATGGTTTGAAGCGAGCGCCGGATATAGTTAAGAAATAACGGGGTCATATTGGAGAAACGACTTTCGGTATCGTAATCTGGGTACTTCTGCTTGAAATCGTACAGTTCCTGTAGGCCTTGTTTTGTCAATTCAGAGTCTCCCACCTTCTTGACGATTTGAGATAACTTCTTCTCGGGGCTTACCTCTCCGTTTGCTATATTCTCTTTCTTTTCCACGACAGATGCCGATATCCTTTGCCTCACAGGATGCGCATCGATTTCAGCCATTGAGTAATCTTTTCTTAAAGATTTTATAACAGTAGAGAGCAGCTCAGACGCTTGAATCCCTTCGAAGTGTTGTATCTCATCGAAAACACGAATGCCCAACGAACTGCACAAGCTGAAGGTTAACGACCTCATTGTCTTAACAGCAGTTACTGTTTGTTCCTGGTTTGCCGAAGATGATGCCCTTCTCGAACAGGACCTAAAGATTTCGTGAATTTCGAGCAAGACTTGTTCCGGCTTGAGGGGCGGACGCAGGCTGCCCTCGGGAGGAGAGATATAACCTGGCACGCGATCACACAGCCTCCACAAACAACGGAACGCGAGATTAATATGATCGGCATCAGTTCCATCCAACGCCGTGTTGAGCATCTTCAACAACCCACAGACGAAATAAGTTGCGTTAGCATTTCGCAACAGCTCCTCTATGATGTAATTCATGAAAGACAGCAGCCTTTGAGCATTTGGCAACGAGTGAACACGTTTGTCGATCATCATTTTAGAAATAGCGTGGACGTAGTCGTGAATCGGATTTTGGGAAGCGCAGATCGCAAGCTCCGGACACTTCCAAATCGCGTAATTTATTGACAGAACACACTTGCACAACGATTCTACTTTGAGAATCTTATGATCAGCATCGCCACTTTCCGCGTTGGCGTCGTTAGACAGGGCACAGTCCGGCATGTAGCGATTCATAGCCATCCGCAACTGTATGCTGCTCGAAGTGAGGATGATATCCACTCTCGGTTTTAACAGATCGCGTTTGTCGCTGCGTTTCATGATTTCATCCAGCTGATGTGCAGATTTGAGACACTCGTCCATGTCGGCGTTCGCCAAAGTGGAAGTAATCCTATTCAAGATTACGTTGACCACCGCATTGGACTGGCGGCTGCGATATTCCGCGAGCTTCGTGATGAACTTTGGCGGGATTTCGATATCCGGTTCTTGCAGCAATTCGTCGGCCATGTCGGTTGGTAATAAATCTGGCATTTTGTAATCGGACTCTTCCGTTGCGTTCTGTTTGGGATTGCCGGACGAATGAAGGTCGCTCGTACATATTTTTGCCTTTTCCGCCGTCTTTTGTGCAGGCGCCTTCAATGTTTTAGCGACAGTTTTCGGTGCTGGCGGGGGTGCATCCGCATTATATTTCCCAGATCTTTTAATCCGTTCCTCCAGCATGCTCATGTCTTTTTCATTCAGTCTGCCAACATATTTATAAACAACGTCACCGCAAGTGTTATAGGCGCATACGAGAACATTAAGTGCCGCAGAGCGCACGCTATTGTCTCTGTCGGCGATATGAGTAGCGATTTCCTTCAGAGCTTTCGGCGGCGAAGGCTGACACACCCCGAGTCCAGACGACACGATAAGGTACCCTAGTTCGTCAAGGCATTCCGTTTTCTGACGCGAGTTCTTTGTCACCAGCCCCTGCATCAAATGATTGAACATCTTACCGGCCGGGTACACCTTGGTGACCTGGTGACAAATCACGTGCACGTCTTTGCGAATATTTTCTTTTGGTTCGCCGATTTTCGTTAAAAGATGCGGGATAAACGCTCCGGCTTCGTATTCATTCATTCTGTAGTCAAGCGACTCCAGTTTTTCAAACAAACTCTTCAAGTACTCGAGCGCTTTCAAGTGGACCGTCGTGTTCTTATCATAAAATCGAAGAGTCATCCAGCGCAGAATCAAATCTATAGTTCCAACAGTTTCCTCCCACTGCTGATTGAGCGATTGAGTCAAAATGCCGATAGCTTTGATGTGATGTTGAAAATCGGGGTGAAACAATTCCGTGGCGAGAGTGCTTCCGACGCACGGCCCGAATTGCGACTTGATTTGGGTCACAAGATCTTCCCGCGGCGTGTCGAAGACCCACTTTATCGTTTTGAGCTTCTGCTCGTCCTTCATTCTCTGTTCTTTTCCGTTGGGGACTGCGATCAAAGCCGGCCCGGTATCAGATTCCTCCGCTGCTTTTTTAGACGAAGTCAACTTCTTGGTTGATTTGGACTGTTTAGCAGCAGTTTTCGGTTTTGCAGTGTCTCCAGAAGAGGATTTATCTTGCTCAGACGTACTTGTAGGTTTCACCTCTACCTTTACCTCTATCTTTGTGGGAGCTGCTTTAGGCTTTGACGATGCCTTCGCTTTCCTTGCAGGCACATGCTCCTTAGCCTTTTCCAGCAACCCCTGCACCGTGTTGACAGACGAAGGCCCCAGCTTGCCACAAGATCTCATCATCTTCTCCATACCCAAGTGGTAGATAAAAGCCGGCAAAGCGGCCTGCGCTTTCGCTCTCACGTCAGCCGTGCGGTCCTCGCAGCAGGCGTACAAATGTTTTACGCACGCCTCGAGCCCGTCTTTCGCGGACGTCGTTAACTTGGGAACCGCGAGCATCTTTTCCGTCAGCCAGTTCAACAGTTCAGTCCGCAGAAAAGTGTGCTTGGGCACGGACAACGCGCTAGACATGATCTCGTCCTCAAACCATGGAGACAAACTCGTGTTCTCTAACCATTGATTCATTGCATTTAAAGCGGCTTGTCTCACTAGCGGCTTGCTGTCAGCCAGAACGCCGACAATACCTGGTGCGACCGTTTTGACGTGTACTTTACAGTTACGACCCAATGCCGCTCCTAGTTGACACAGTATCGTCAAAGACGTGGACACCAGGATCTTATTAGAATCACCGAGACGTTTTTTCAACGCGCCGGGAAGATCTCCCAGCGTAGACTCCACAAATTTTGCTTCGTTAATTATCGTAGTGACCTCTTCAAGAGCTTCTTTCCTCAGTTTCCAATTCTTATCAGAGAGTTTTGTTATCAGCGAATCTGTGATTTTATCGGCGATATTAACTCTCGTCACGAGATCTTCCATATCGAGTTCGGCTGGAGCATCTTCCTCATCTTCAACATCGCTCTCTCCTCCTTTAGATTTCAAGTTACCTCCCCGAGTCGGGACCGGCGGCGACTGCCCCGAGCACTTCTCGATTTCCGCGTCGATTTGTTGTAGAATTGCAGGCTTTTCGCTTTCGAAAAACATTCGGACTTTAGCACCGATAAACAGGGTCACTGCGCGCAGCACGGCTAGGGCCGCGTTTCTAACGCCCGGATTTGTGGCCGAAAGCCCCACTTTGATTTTGGCGATGATTAACTTCACGTTAGACCCGGCCAGTCCGAACTCTTCGACTGCGCCCGCGAGCCACGACAGTGACTCGGCTTGAATTTTCGGATTTTTGTGCGACAAGCCTGCGTCCAGTAGCACCTCAGTTGTCCAGGGAAAGTCTGTAGCCTCCGCTACGGCCGTCAGAGCCTCCTTTGACGCTTTCCCACATTTCACATCACCGATTTTCTCGATTAAACCCGGCAGGCACGCGTCCGCAGACGTCTTGCTGAACTCGGCGCTTTCCGCCAGACTTTTGACAATACCAAATTTCTCGTTGAGGCAGTTAAAATTGGTGTCTTTCCAACCCTGCCTGCCGGAGCCCAACGTCTTTACCAAGGCTTGACACGGGATCGATTTTCGATCTGATAGTTTCAGCTTTTGCGCGACCGACTGCAGCCCTTCTAGTCGCTCTTTCCAGTTGGCGTTTCCAAGTTGGGTTATCACTTCCGACGTCAGGAAGTCTGCAATTTGGTCTTCAACCGCCATATCGCTAAGCGGAGCTTCGTTTGGTTTAGAGTTCTCAGATTTCTTAGATTCGTCTTTCTTTCCTCCGCCTTTCACGACTTTCTTTTTCGTTTCTTTCGCCTTCGACTTTGTCGCAACCGACGTGGCCGATTCCGTTTTTGCAGGAGCCTTTTGCTGTACATTTACACTCGCCGGTTTAGCAGCAGACGATTCCGGCTTTACAGCCACTTGCGCCTTGCCGGCGTACTCCTTGATTTTCTCCATCTTCAAGTTATCGACATCGGCGAGAAACGGCATGACTACTTTATCGCCGCAAATTTTCAGTAACATCCCCAACGCTTGATAGGCAGCGTCACGTACGCCCGGAGTGCTGTGATCGATATTCGTAAGCAACGCTTTCACGTACGGCTTTACGGTGCCTTTATTCAACGCGGATGACTTTGATTTTGAAAAACCTCTAGCGAGAAACAGGCCCGTCTGCTCGCGGATGGATGGATTTTTACTTGCCAAGTGTTCGATGCACGTTTCGCTTAACGCTTGCGGCGTCACTGTCGAATATATCGCGTCTGACGCATCCTGTAAAGCAGCAATTACGTTCGGTTTTTTCTCTTTGAACTTTTGAAATATCGAATCGACACAGGAAACGGCGAACGGCTGAAATTTTTTTCTAATCCCTCTCGCGAGCCCGGCGAGGCATTTTGCCGCGATCGTGACCAGCATGACGTTGGTATCTTTCGACACTACCTTTTTCAACGATTTCACAAGGTCGCCGAAATCGCCGGGCTCGATTTTGGGATTTTCGCACAGTTTCTGACAAGCCTCCAGCATCTCTTTCCGTTCTTGCCATTTTTTGGCCTCGATTTGTTCGTAAAATACCTTGGGCAGTTTGCTCAGAATTTCCACTGGATCTAGAAGGTCATAGGGATCTACTGTTTCTTGTTCCTCTTCTACTTGCTCACCAGGAGCAACACCTTCACCGCCCGTAGCTGCCGCAGCAGCTGCCTTCGCTTCCATTTTGTCTTTCAAGTCTTGCTGAGACCGCATGAATCTAGTTTGAACTGGTTTCGGGCCGGAGCTCAATTTATCCCATTCCTCTTCCAACTCCTTCAGCATCACCGGATTTAAATTTTGCAACGACGCTTTTATAGCTGGTCCGACCCATCGATAAATCTCGATGGCTAACGCTTTTGCGGCTTCCCGCACATTCTTATCTCTGTGATCCGCAAGACCGGGTATCTCCTTCACAAGTGGTTTGACGAGGATGACTTTAGACCCGAACAGGCTCAAAGCTTTCGTGGAGGCTTCAATGCAGGCCGTGCATACTTTCGGTTGCTTACTTGCGAATCCTTTGATCAATTCTTCCATAGCCTGTTCATTTCTGTCAATTTCAATGTACATCAGACAAACATCAATAGCGGCCTCTTTGAGTCTCGGTTTGGTGTTGAGACATTTGGCGATTATTCCAGAGACACCTTCCCCACACGTTTTCTTAGCGACGTTCGCGTTTTCAACAAAAACCTTCACCGCTTCCACTCCCTGAATACGAACGAGTTCGTTAGAATCGGTGACAAACTTCTTGATCAATCCGAGGTATTTGCTGAATTCGGGACTTCCTTCGTCCCACTGAGCAAACTGCTTGACGCATTCCTTGTATCCTTCAGATCTTGCCTTCCAGGACTTGTGCTGGCATTTCTGATCGGTCGGAAGCTTTTTCCATTCGTCTTCCTCCGTCATGGCCGCTTGCAATAAGAGTGCAAGTCTTAACTAGGAAATTAGATGACTAAACTAAAGTGATAAGCAGCTGAGAAAAATAGGGTGTTATTATTCGATTGACTGCCGGGCTTATCAGTTGAGTGAGAAACAGAGAATGAACTCAAACGATCAATCGTTCTACAATCACAATAACATTCTTGAAAAATACATAAAGAAGTCGTAACACAGTTACAGCATTAGAAAGCCAAGGTGAAGATACCTCATCAATATTTTACTCAGTTACTGACTTGATGACAACATACAAGCCTTCTGTCGTGATTCCCTTCATACTGCCTGTGGTCGTATAACTTGTTTGTTTGTATATATCTACATATTGCAATAAGGGGAGTAGTCATATATAAATAGATTTGATTTGATGCAATCATAGAACTGTTGGCCTGCGGATGACTTGCTGTAGCTACTTCTGTTCAACAGGTCCACTACAGCACCCAATTTGAGTAGAATCGTAAATGCTGTATGGCTGCTCGGGCTGGGCAACTTTGACTCAAAGTGATACTATTATCACTCATTATGACGTCATAACAGAATGTAATACGTCAAAGTTCAAATATCAGGGGCGTAGCCAGCCAAGAAAAAAAGGGGCAGAACTGAATAAAGGGGGCAGAATAAACCTCTATACGTCATACCTTTTGCGACTTCTGTATTCGGTACGCTAAGGTAAGCTAATAATAGGGCTGGGCAAAATCGAGTACCCGAGTGATTCGATTCTGAATCAAGTACTATGCATCGAGCCTAGTCGAGTATCACTCATTATGATGTTATAACATAATCTATTATGTCAAAGATCAAACATGTTTCTTTATACCACCACAAAAATATAATGCTTGTTCTACTTCCCATTAAAGATACCTTGGTACCGGTATCTTTTCGACCATTTCATTGCACTTTGTGACAATGCAGTGATATGATCATGACTTCGGAAATGTGTTATTTCCAGTAACGTTCGTAGCTTTGTGCCATATGTTTTATATGCTGCGATACGGTCAATCAAGTTTCGAGGCTTCCAGTGGCAAATAGTATCGAAACTATGATTCTCGTTGATAACTTGACTTTCAGTGATAAGGAGCGTATAATAGGAGTACTCAAAAGAATCGACTTTTATCACTCGAACCATTAGAATAATTACTCGATTCAGATTCGAGTACTCGAATCATTGTGCCCAGCTCTAGGCAGTGGCGTAGCAGCATGTGCTGCCACCCATGGCTTTCGTTGAAAATGCCTCCCCCCCCCTAAGTAGACCGCAGCGAATTTCGACATAGTTTCATGTTCAAGCAATCTTTTATAAAAATAATTATAAACAATAATGCCAAGTCTCAGAAGTTCTATATTGCTTAAGAAAGAAGCCTAACTGTCTCACCGTTTATAATGCAGAAAATAACGAAGACAAGATACGGTGAACGAAGTAGGTCTACTGTTTATGTCACCACAAATAATATGCCTGTTATCCATCTCGTAAATGGTACTTTGGTATTTTTCGACCATACCATACCTGGATTTCATTCCACTTGGTGATAATGTTGTGGGATAATCATGACTTCGGAAACGTGCTACGTCCAGTAACCTTCGTAGTTTTGTACTCCCGGTATATGTTTCGTATGCTACGATACCGCTATTCAAGGTTTCAATACTTCAACAGTGGAAGATTGATAAACACTACAATTAAAGGTAATTTGCTTGAGCATTCATTTTAAGCAGAAAAATGCTTTACCGCCACCAGTGATAACATCCGCTGTCACAACACAAGTCCAGGGCAGTTGCCAATTAAGCAGCACTTTCAGTTTAGTTCAACAGTTGTCAATAAATCCAAATGCCAAGGCATAGTTGGCATTCTCCATTGGTTTGCGCAAAGTAAATAGTACTTTCATTCACTATGAAAGGAATTTCTATAACCAAACTTGGTCCTTCCACCTTGATAGTCACGTATAGTACTTGGAGGAATGTTACCTAGAAAATCATCAGTGGTTGATATGGCGTAATGTTCACCTTATTGTGTCTGCCTTTGCTGAAATTCTTTGAAGCAGTTCAAACAGAGACTTGCCATGCCCTTATATTTTATTCATGTTGAAAGAGTAAGGTAACGTTGGTGCAAACATTGTCCATCATATAATGGATTGAAGGGCTCTCAAATCTTTAGAAAAGTAGGGACGAGGAGATGGGAATGTGGAAAAATTGATCTCAAATCTACCCAGTTGAAAACTAGAAAAAATACACTAGATGAGAAGTAAACTCTGCGACACAGTCATCCATTTCCCACTGATAAAAAGGTTATACTATTTCACTACTACAATACTCATACCAAAAGATTTGAAACGTTGCTTCAAACATAAACGGCGTTTTTCGTCTGTTCCAGGGAATTAGTTCAGTTACCACATAGCCAAAAACAACAGCAGACAGGATTATTCTATTGAACGAATGTGAAAAAGCAAACACTTTTACCAAGTCATGACACAAAGCTTTTATCTAAGAAACTGAACTCATTGGTTCTATTGATCAATACAGTTCAGAACTATTTACTATCAGATAATAGACTACTAGGATGGGACTATGATGTGTCAACATCGAAGAGAACCTTGTTGCAGCATCTTGTAATACTATGGCTTATAATACATAGTTCTCAGGTACAAGCTGTACAGTGATATCTGATCAGATTAAATTCTTGGCGCTCACATTTTAAAATAATTGTGTGATAAAAAGGACTCGCATAAATGTGTGGAAGCAAACAGCGATTTTAATAAAGCTATAATCCATAGCATATTGCTTCACAGTTTAGAACAAGTAAGATTTATATTTTCAACTAGAAGTTAATCGCATGAAGATGAAAGTGACTTATCTACTATCTATTCATGAAGCTGCAAAGAGCAGTTCCGAGATAGGAAGTTCTCGATAAGCAAATAAAAATATTACTCTTAACCTAACAAAATGCAAGTGAACAAGATCTTTGCTTGTCGGCAAAAACTTAACAATCCAGATCTCAACGCCAGTACCGACAAGATAGTGTAATGGTTAAGCGTCCGGCTTCTTGATCGGTAGGTCGTGGGTTCGATTCCCGGCCAGGTCAGACCAAAGACCTGATTAGTAACACTGGTATACATGGCTTCCCTGCTTGGCGCTCATGCATTACTGGGATAGCATGGAGGGGTGGTGCATGATTTAGAAAGCCGTAAAGGCTATATCTGCACTTCCTTGTCCAGCGGCATATGCACATCATGCACTCATGGTATGCATATGCGCAGATCGTGTGTATGTGTATCATGAGTCGGTGTATATGCCGCAAAAATATCAAGGACAAAAATAAACTACGTCCTTTCCTTCCTTCCCGTACAGTCTTTGACACATCAAGATTAAGAGCATCAATTTTAGTGGATAGAAATATTAGCATTCATGAGATGCAACTTATGTAGGTAAAATCACATGTAAGTGTACTACTGTATTTATGGATATATATTGCATTAATTTTAAAAATAAATCTGCAGAGCCTTAAGTAGACGCACTTAGCGATTCTGTTCGATATCGTATTCACACCAAAATTTACGATAATTCAAGTTTAAAAGCTCAGAATTGGTAAGGCTAGCATTCAAAGTTCAAAACTTTAGGCAAGAAAAAATGCAAAGTGGATCAACACTCATCAAATTTCAAATGTGCACGCACACACATTCTCTATTGACCTTTGTATTGTAATATAAGTGTTGTTCACACTACTCTGTCGTTTCTACATTTGGACTATTCATCATTGTTCTATCATTTTTGCTAACTGGATACATATTTACATATATATAGATATCGACAGGCCTACATTAAAACCGATTGTTAATAACTTTATACATAAAATCTGGACTAGAATCTCACTATCTCCCTTATTACATGCGCTTATTTTCTGATTTAAAACTAGGCGCTCAAGCAGCCACTGGCTTTCTCTGGAATATTATCAGGGAGGTCAGAACTTCGCAATAGCTTAGGGTTACCATACGCCACTAAATTCAAGTAAAAAGTGTGTAAATCGGGAGTCAAACGAAAGTGATGACAATTTTAGTCAACTCCGCGAATTTTCCAGCAAAATTTGCAAAATCAGTTGATTCAAGTCTTGAACAATTGACTTTTCCCAACTTTTCTGATTTGGTAAAAGTGTCTTTCTTTCCCGATTCCGAAATATGGTAACCCTAAAATAGCTAGATGCCAAAAACAGTGCACATAGGGCTGGGCAAGTTCGAATACCTGAGTGATTCGATTCTGAATCACGTATTATGCTTCGAGTCGAGTACTCAAGTATCACTCATAATGATGTCATAGCAGAATATGTAATATGTCTAAGTTCAAATATGTGTCTTTTATGGCAACACGAAGAATATAATGTCTGTTATCCATCACATTAACCATACTTAGTATTTTTTTCGGCCGTACCGATTTCATTGCACTTTGCGACAAAGTTGTGGGTTGATCATGACTTCGGAAATGTGGTATTTCTAGCAACGTCCGTAGCGTAAAGTTCATTGTACTAGTACTTTCAACCCTGTTTTGTATGCTGCGGTATGGCCAATCAAGGTTTCATGGTTTCTTTCCACAATGAAAATAGGGTTGCCGGTGAACTCGGCACTTGGTGAATTCGGCCGGACGAACTCGGCACTTGGTGAATTCGGCCATTGGTGAATTCGGCCATCGGGAAATTTTGTAATAAAGTGTATTAACAGCTATTAATATGAATTATTGAACTAGTAATAGTATTATCAAGTGATTGGCAATCTTGTAAGGAGGCCAGGGCATGCGTAGATCACGCAGTCACGGCGTGATTAGATCACGTGATCACGGATTGCGCAAGCGCGGGAGATAACGCGACGTTCGCACATCGACCACGCGTGGTCGGCTCAGTGTTGATTTGACTTGGCGTGGGACGGACGGACGACTTTTGATAAGATGGATATCTGTGTTTTATGTAATAACGAAGTTTTAAAGGATCACCAATAAACGTTTCCCACGAACACGAACAAAAATTGATAAACGTCAAAATAAATTGTTTTTTTGTGCCTTTGGAGAGACGGATATTAGGGTTGGGGAAAGGGGGATATTAGGGTTTGGAAGGGGGATGTAAGGGTTGAGGGAAATTAGGGTTGGGGAAAGGAGGATGTTAGGGTTTAGGGAAAGGGTGATATTAGGGTTTGGGGAAAGGGAGATTAAAGGTGGGTTAGGGTATCCCAAGATTAAGGTTGGAGATGTTAGGGAAGGGGGATATTAGGTTGGGGGATTGGAGTTGGGTTGGGGGGAAAGGGGGATTGTAGGTGGGTTAGGGTATCCCAAGATTATGGTGTGGGGATGTGAGGGAAGGGGGGGGGGTATTAGGCTGGGGGAAAGGGGGATCGGAGGTTGGGGGGAAGGGTGATTGGAAGTGGGTTACGGTATCCCAAGATTAGGGAATGGGGGGTATTAGGTTGGGGGAAAGGGTGATTGGAGGTGGGTTAGGGTTCGGGGATGTTAGGTAAGGGGGTTATTAGGTTGGGGGAAATGAGGATATTAGAGGAAAGGGGGATTGGAGGTGGGTTGGGGTTAGGATATCCAAAGATTAGTGCCGAGTTCACCGGCAAACATTCCAGTAACCAATCATGGTGACCGGTACCGCTACGCGATCTACCACGGCACGTGATTCTTCTTTATCTGAGTTATATATTTAATGCATTTTTATTACAAAATTTCCCGATGGCCGAGTTCACCAATGGCCGAATTCACCAATGGCCGAATTCACCAATGGCCGAGTTCACCAAGTGCCGAGTTCGTTCGGCCGAATTCACCAAGTGCCGAGTTCACTGGTAATCGAAAATAGCATAGAAGCTATAATTTTCGTTGATTAATTAAATTTCAGTGGCAAGGACTGTATAATTTCAGTACTCGAAAAATTCGTCTTTTACTACTCGACACTAATCATTAAAATACTATATTCAGATTCGAGTACTCGAATCATTGTGCCCAGCCTTACACATAACCAAGTACCGTATAGTGTCCAAATAGCATTTGTGGCTTCTGGCAAAAGAAGCTTGTCAATATCAACATTAGAAATTGGCACTCATTGGTAAATTATAAGGTATACACATATATTGATACTCCAATACACACACAATATGGAGTAGTGTTCCAAATCTACACGATTCAGCAGAGCTTTCCGTGACACTCGTTCGATACATTGCACTACACCAAGAGTTACGTGGCTTGGCTGCTGGCAGGCCGATTAAAAGCAAGTGGGTCATCTGGCCAAATTTTGAAATTGATATGGCATTTTGTAAGCAAGCATATACAACAAATGCTAACGTCACTAAAGTTTAGTTTGTATACATTGTAATAGCATCAATCAAGTCATCTGAGACCATTCCCATTGCACAATCACGCTGTTCTGACTTCTGACAGTGCATTGTACTATCCTCAGACCAAAATATCGGTTGTGCCACACAAGTCACAAATTAGCCCAAACTCACCCTCCGTTTACTCTTAACTCAAATTAATTCGATCCAACCCAAGCCTTATCACCCTAATCCTTCTTGCCTTTCCCCACTCCCTTACAGCTGATCTTATCATTATTATCACAGCAGCTCAAAAATAGTCAAGATCGTCAAAGTGGTAACAGAGTGGTAATCCTAATGTAGTGCATGGAGCAGAAAAGGAATATACAAAAGTCAATACTTATACCCAAGTGACGGCAGTAACAAAGGTACAGATAAAAAAATCACAATCTTCATCATCATATTATTCGTAAGTGACAGGTCCAACAAAACACCAATTTTCCGATAGTCATACCACGCTGTGGTTATGTGCCTGTAGCTATGACTGGAATCTTCTGTATGTAATAAATGAAGGCTCTCCAGTCGTCATAGCGTCCGGCAACCAAGACCCAATCCCTTCGCTTACAAGTCGACCGCCAAACGCTAAAAATGTACTCGAATTTTGTTTTCTTTTTCAATTTTTTCGTTTTAGACCAATGAGTGACCTTTATGAATATGACGTCATTAAATTTAAAAGTAAGAAATATTTGATAGTATTTCGAAATTGACAAATATTATGCATCAATTCTCACAGAAATTCTATTGTTTTAATAATGAATTCTATTCAACAATATAAAAATGAGTTACAGTTCATATTTGTGAATTATCCATCCATAGATATTCTAATGAGGCTCTGCTCTCTGTCGCTACCTGAAGTTTCATAACTTCAAAATCCTCCAGCGGAAACATATTGGACCAGACTGTGTCGTTGTCGTTGGCTAATAATCTATAGTCTGTCCCGCGCATTCATTAGGTTCGTATGTTCATGAATTTATTGGTTGATTCATTCATCACTTTCCTGACTTGCCTGCTGATAATGACACAGCGACTTTGTAAGGCTCCTAGTTCGTATTCCATAACAAAGCATTCGCATTTATGTCTTTGCGCGAATTAACAGACAAAATTATCACTAAATCCGGTAGACGTGGTTGCTGCTTGTCATCGCGCTGTAATTTTCGTTTCAGTACAGAAATCAGTTGGTTACTGTTGCTTTTTCGTTTATATAGTTTCTGTTTCTATAGGGGGGTGGGGGTTGGGATTCGAGCTATAAGCCCAGTCGTCATGAAATGCGAATTCTATCTCCAATATTTATCTGCTCATTTGCAATCAAGCAATTGGTATCACGCTTGCGTTTCGCCGAACAACACGATGTAACTATCACATGTTTACATTCCATATAATGACACTTTCCACGGCGAAGCATCGCATTTCTGCTGAACTGGCAGCCTATCTGAAAGAGAACAGCAGGACATTTGCAATGAATACTCATTATGATGTTTTCGTTTTGCGTGGAAATCATATTTTATTGGCTTTGTTTTACCATTCTGTGAATCCACAGTTCATATTGCGCACCAGCAATCTATAGCAATGTAGTATAGATGTTGCCGCAGATTGACGGACTTGCTGTGCCTGAAGTAGGCTACAATCAGGACCGTATCAGCACTTCGTCAGCCCCCTCCAAAAACGTTGGTCATGGGCCCCTATATAGGGTGATAAACCGAAATCCCTTGTTCCGTTGTTGTCTTTTGCCGTGATCACCGAGATTGTTCCACTGTTTAGTGAGTCGGCTTATTCCGCCTAAATGCGCCAGGAGCGAATATTTTTCATGACTGAATCGGTCAATAGGATCAGGAAATGTATTTATATTGCTATCAATTTTTTATCCTCTATGCTCACGTAATCAGATTTACCGGTATGGCTGAGTGAGGTGTGTTGGAAAAGGTAGGACTCCTAAATAATAATCAGGGCCGTAACAGCACTTAGTCAGCCCCCCCAAAACGTTGGTCTCGGGCCCCCCATATAATGATCAACTAAACCTCTGGGGGGCTTCACCCCCCAGACCCCCCTACGGCTCTCCGCTGTATTAGCGCTACTTGTCTAAAAGATTGGGGCTGTTTGTTGAGTGGACTTTTCTCGCTTCGACGCGCGAAGCGCGAAAAATTTGTATAATGCATGATTGAATCGGTCAATACGATCGGGAGTTGCATATATATTGCTATCAATTTTTATCCTCTCACTGCTCACGTAATCAGATTTACAGGGGAGGTGTGTTGGAAATGGTAGGACCCCTCAATAATAATTAAACACCTTTGGGCGTATATACCCGTTGGCAGGAACGAAACAGCACTTCGTCAGGCCCCCATCCCCGAAAAACTGGGGTCTTGGGCTACCATAGGATGATAAACCTACCCCCAATCACCCTGTTCGCTTTTGCCACGAAATTAGCCGTAGCCTACTGTTCAGGGAGCCAACGCCAAAAGCGCGAAAATTTTCGATAATTCATGATAGCATTGGTCAATAAGATACGGAATTGCATATACATTGCTATCAATTTCTTGTCCTCTCTGCTCACGTAATCAGATTTACCGGTAGAGCTGAGTGATGAGGTGTCTTGGAAACTGTATGGCCTGTTGGTATGAATCCGTAACATGATGGTATTTCGTGACCTCCAGACGCACACGATTTCAAATTGATATTTCTTCACTGGCATATGATTTTTCCCTGCGGGATGGTATTTGTCTTGTGAGGTTCAGATTGCCAAGACAGGAACATTCGGCGCCAGTCATTTAGGCGCATATGGACAAATAAACCTATATGTATTTTGTATATATAACGAAGTTTTCGGTCAGCATAAGGGCAGTCCTTTTCGGCCAAGGTTTTCTCGCTGCCGATCGTTCTGGCACACTTCTTGGAGTCGCATATGTTACATGGCCTAAAACTTTATATGTCTTTGTAAATCGTGGCGCGGTAATGGCCAATGCCGACATGCCCATTTCTATAAATCTTGCGTATTTTTTCTTGGGGGAAGATTACCCAAAAATGAAGACGTCTGGCAACTTGAAATCGCGCATAGCGCGAAAAATTTTTGAGAAAGTTGCATCAATTTTCCAAAAATACTCTTTAATTTATGCTAATTCACGAAATAATTTTGGGCCCCCTTCGAGCTCAGCCCCCCCTTCGAGCTCAGCCCCCCCCCAATTGGGGGGTTTGGGGTGCGGCAGTTACGGTGCTGATAATAATTAAACATCTTCGGGCGGGCGGACCCGTCGATATAGTGACTTCCTTACATGTTGTTATTTCGTGACCTCCTGTCTGGGGAGGGGGTGCGGCAGTTACAGTCCTGAGTACAATGGTATAGCTAAACAAAATTATATTAGTTGCGCTGCCCCAGTAACTTGACTTTGGTCCGCTGCCGTCCTGGTAGCAGGGTTGTAACCAAGTCACAAGGCTCCGAGTCTCAAGTCAATCTTACTTTTATAGTTTTGATTCTAGTCAAGTCGAGTCATTTTCGAATCACCACCGTGTCAAGTTCGAGTCCAAGTCAGCTAGCAGAGGGTCGAGTCCGAGTCACGGTATTATGACTCAAGTCCGAGTCCAAGTCATTGTGTTGACTGTTCATAGCAGTTCCACTCTTAAAGTCTTGTCAAACCCACTTTTTATAACTCTGTTTGATGATATCGAATGGTTATTCGGACTTTACCAATTTCCCTCGCTTTTAGCAGTTTCTGTTCGCATTTTCAAGTACCCAGCACCAATAGACGAAATCCCAATAGTGTGGTTACTACTTCTAAATTACAATGAGATGTCGGTATTGGCCGTCTGAGTCTCGATCGAGTCATATGACTTAGTTCGAATCATGCGCAATGCCTCGAGTTCAAGTCGAGTCAATACACAGATTGGCTCATCGAGTCGAGTCGAGTCATTTCCGTATTTTGTGAAAATGACTCGAGTCATCAGATTGGTGGATAATCAGAGAATTATCAACGAAAAACTCTAATAACTCCACTTCTACTAGAATTGAATAAAATTTGTTTTGCATCGTTTTTGAAGACAACTCAACAATTTCATGGGGTTGAAATTTTTGTTTTAAATTTTTCTTGATAAATCAAAATTTTTAATTGGCTCTGCGGCGGCTTATACTTGTTAGAATTGAGCCAAATTTGGTGTGCAGCGTTTTTTACGGTAACCTGCCAATTTAATCGGTGAACGGCTGGAATCCGGGAAAAAAAATAATTTTTGAACAACCCGCCTATTGTGCATAGCTTGTGCTGTAACACAACTTAAATATATCTTTTTCTAGTCCAGTTATGTCAAAATCATATATTGTGCATACCTTGCGGTGAAGCACATTTTAAATGTATCTTTTTATTGGCCAAATTTTGTCGAATGCAGAAAATATATTTTGTAAGGAATCAAATTCGATTATTGTTTCATATGATAGAATGGCGTTTATGTACAGTAGGTTTTATTGAATTTTTACTCTTATAGGGCGATAGTCACCAAAAGTGTCACTACCGAGTGTCTCACAAAGCCTCCAACGAAGTCGTCTATTAGTGTATTTGGTATTACGCAGTCAGATTCTAACCCTAGAGATGGTGGGATTCCCAAATTTCGGAATCCATCCGGCTCCAGCTAGCAATTTAAAAGTCCGAAAAATCCTGATGGTGAATTTCCTATTGTGGGTCCGAAAAACTCCTACCAAAATCATGATATAATTATTATAGAAGAATCGTGCTAAAATCCGACTGTTGAATCAAATTTAGAATCCGCATCCAGTCCGGCTGCATTGTAAATCGACTTGAGGTCCAAAAGTTCATGAGCCCCGCGGGCCTGTGAATTAGCCAATAGGATATCTGTCGGAATCGGACGTAAGCCTTATACTGGAAAAATTCCATCCATATGACATGGGTAGGGTATTTGGTGGTACCATGTTGGTTACATGCCACACTTCAAATGCGTCAAATGTTGGGTGCATTTGCACCAGAACAAGAATTCGAAGAACTCTGTCACTATGCGTGCTATAACTGTTGAACCGACGACGCTTTGGAGGGTTCCAACCATTCCATAGCGTATACGTCGACTATATCGTGTGCAAATCGTCCACAGGCTCTTACTACATATTTTGTCATACTACGACACGTTTTTTTTGTTGTTCGCAACTAGAACCGGCACAAGAACTACTCACTTTTCAAAACTGGAAACTAAAACTAGGAATAGGCTGCACTACAGTTGATCGTCAACTATACCCAGATGGGTTTGTATTAGGCCTAGTTTGAACAGGTTTGTACAAGTCTGACTCTGTAGCGATGCGACGATGGTGCATCTGATATTCGTATATCGTATCCTAGACCCAGGCGAAAATTTTCCGACTGTCTTGACAGATTTAATCCACAAACAATGTCGATTAATTATTACGATAGGAACTGTTTCTCGAACGAATAAAATGATACCGTGCAATAAATACAAATAATCCATCAATTTCCAACTGTTACAGCGTGTCCTACAGGACAATCAACTATATACTGGTCATTCAGAGAAATAGTCTTGAATCATTTTTTCAGAGTAATAGGCCTATAATTGTTCGAATATGGGACATTTATATTCTAATGAACATCGGACTGTTGTTATTATCTCATATAACCCATCTCAAACGTCTTTGGCATGATGTGGATAGTGAAGATTATGATTTTGTCGTCTGGCCGCATAACCTGTAACGCTTTCAAGACCGATCGTTGTTAGGAGCCGGCCAAGGAAAGTAATTACCGTTCTTCTGAGCGATTGCGATTGTGAGTCTGAAACCGACTCGAATAAATGTCGCATCGACTGCATCGTTGATGCAGAGTATTGGCTTAGTATGTCCGAAAATCCAAACTGTCACAAAAATTCAGGGTTGGTCATATAGCATAGCAAGGCATGACCATATATATATCAGAGCTGGACAGACCTGCTTCATGCGCGAACCGAATATCAACAATCTTTGACTTGAAAAAGCCACACGACAGTTCAAAATTGAGAATTTATTCCGTCACAATGAAATATAGGTTATCGAATGAATTTTATTATTGTGTGGTGATACCAGCGAGTACACGATGGTGATCAGTGTTGCCACTCAAGGTTAAAAAAACACTAGATTTGGCAACTAAAAACACCAGATCGACAAAAAAATACACTAGTTTTGAAATTTTGGGCAAATCTATTGCATAAATCATAAAATATGAGGGGGATGCATTAATTAACACCAATGAAGTTACGAGAAGACTTAACAGATGACAAATTCATCACGTTTTCTGCAATCTTTTTCACATCAGACAATATTGATAATTATTTAATTCACCATAGCAAATCCAAATTCATTTCGGCACTAAACTAAAACAGATTCTCGTGAATATAAATAATATCCATTACATTCGAAGGAATCCGATTGAGGGATATAAAAAGTTGGTCATACGTCATACGTCATACGTCATACACTCACATATCAATGAGTGTATCTGTATATATATAACGCTCCACCAATGAAGGACCAAAGAAAGCTACACAGGGACATTTGACTAAATTATGAACATCGAAACCAAATCACTATAGGCAAGCTAGAATGTCCATCTAAAATTAGACTTTGACGTTGTGACGTCACACTATTTGCATTTTTCAATTCAAATATTGTACCCCAAGACATTTACATCCTTGGCAACACCAGGGATATATAACTGATTGTATATTCCTGGGCTACACGGAATATGCAAACATTCATGAATTGGCCCAGGCAATTTGAGCAAGTTATCATATTCGCCTCTGTCGTTAGTTCCCTTTTGGGACTTAAAAAGCGGTCTCAGGCTAGCATCTTCACTCTGCCAGTGATAGAAATGAGCGACAACAAGGCAATTTACGTATGGGGTTTGTTCTTGTGCCAAATGAGCAAGTGTAGACGAATAATGATTAATATTCCTTGAAGTAAATATTATATAAAGCAGATCAAATTTGTTTTTATTTCTTCATGAAAAAACACTGGATTTACAAAATGTTGATAAAAAATACACTTGAACACTAGGTCAAGTCGAAATACACCAGATCTAGTGTAAAAACACTAGGAGTGGCACTACTGATGATGATACCATATTGTCATAAACGGCGTGGACACAGCGAGACTGAATGTCTCACGCAGTGTTGCCACTCTAGGTTCCTGGAAAAACGCTAGATTACGTCGTGAAAAAACACTAGATTGACAAAAAACACTAGATTAGTAAATTGCAGAAAAATTCGCCGTTGCCAAGTAATCATGATGACCAACAGGGTTGTAATGACCCGAGTCATGACTCGAGTCGAGTCACGATTTTCTGATGACTCGACTTGACTCGAGTCATTTTCTCAAAATACGGAAATGACTCGACTGGACAGATTGACTCGACTTGGACTCGAGTCATTCCGCATGACTCGAACCAAGTCATATGACTTGAGACTCAGACGGACAAGTACTGGTACTTGAAAATGCGACCAGAAACAGCTAAAAGTGAAGAAAATTAGTCTATTGTAAATGCGAAACACTCGATATAACCAAGCAGGCTTATAAAAAGTGGATTTAACAAGACCTTAACTAGAATCTGAGCTGTCAACACAATGACTTGGACTAGGACTTGACTCGGTGGTGAATTGAAAATGACTCGACTTGACTCGAGTCAAAACTATAAATGTGAGATTGACTTGTGACTCGGAGCCTTGTGACTTGTATACAACCCTGATGACCAAGGTACAAATCCATAGATAAGAAGTGTTCCACACATGAATTCGATACATATGTATGATATACTGCATGGTTATTCAACGAAAATTATTGAAACGAATTCAACAGATTAGGAAAAAATCAAATATTATCGCTTTCAAATTATACGGCATCATAAAAATTATTTTTCGATTGTACATCATCCATCAAACATAAGTATCTTTCGTGTGGTATCTTGCTCACTACCGTGCATCTACAACCAAACAATGTGGAGCATACTTCATTTCCAAGCATGCAGTGGAATGTGGCAATGCCAAGAGATTCGTCATGAGCTTCCCCTGTAAAGAAATTCTGATTCACCGAATCCATTGTGCACTGAATTCAATTTTTGCCAAAATTCTGTTGGAGGGCATTGACTGATAACCTGCAGCTCATTTTGCGAATTTGCCAAAGCAGCCCATTCTTCCGACAAATCATCAAGTTTATCAAATAATATAACAGAGGGAAATTGCACAGCTAGAGGAAAGATTGATTTTACTTTTCTTTGTGTTGATCAGAGGTGGTCAAAGTAGAAAGTAGAAATCTACTCAAGTAGAAGAAGCGACGAAAAAATCTACTCAAGTACGAGTAGAAGTACTTTTTCAATGAGCCACCTAAAACTACTTGAAGTAGAAGTAGAATTGATTGACTTTAAATCTACTCAAGTAAGTAAGTAGTTTTGAAAACAGTTTCAAGTCGCTCGCATGGACTGTCAAAAGCTGCGAATTGAGCTATGCGGCAGGTGCAGAGAGCTTGATTCGTATTGATGCATCCGGGGAGGTATCAATTTTCGACAGAATGAGCATTGTTTCGCATCATGGGGTGCAAATTATAGAATTGATATGAAAATGCGATACTAACCCTTTGTTTACTAGAAGACCCCGTTTTTAGAGAATATCATGACATCGCGCCCTACCCCATATTATAAGGCCCCAAGCTTACGCGAAGAGCAATACGTAAAAGGGGTATTGGATACGGTTTCATCACTTTGCGCTATTAGTATACATTAACAACAAATATTGTGTATCGTAAAAGTTATATTTTGCGTAGCTTTATTTTCGGAAAATAGAGGCATTACTACACTTACTTTTATGCTTCAACATGCATGTTCTGCAGACAAATAAATGAAAGTAATTAGAACTCAAAGTATGATACTCGTAATCGAAAGTGAAATACAAATATCACTTTCAGAAAGCGGTAAATACATTTCATGTCTTTCGTCCATAAAGCTTCAAAGGTGAATAGCCAGCTACATTAAGATATGGTAGGTAATTGCCAGATTGCAAAACGGTAGTTTCAAACGTTATGTTGGCTATATTTACTGTGATGAAATATTTGATATGGACGACAATGCGGTGTGATAGGAACCAAGCAATTCGGTACCTAAATTATATTCACTGATACTTTCGTGAAAACATATTTGTCACTCCATCACTACTATACGCGAAGCGCAACAACATTTCTGGGTTTACTTGACTTTTATAAATATTAAATGTTGGTACTCCGTGAAAACAGACCCGGAATTCCTCAGGCTATCTTTCGTGTTGGGAATTAAACTACTTGTACTTGAAAAACTGAAAATAGCGAAAAGTAAGTAAGTAGTTCACAAAATATTACGAAGTAGAAGTAGAAGTAGAGAAATTCAGATCTACTTGAGTACGTACCAGAAGTAGAGGAACACTACTTGCGTAATTCCAAAAAGTAGAAGTACTTTGTTTCTGACCACCTCTGGTGTTGAAAAGGCTGTTAACGGATTCAATACACGTAAGTGCGAAAGTATGCTGTCCTCGGCAAATGAAAATCTTGCCCGAATCTGCAGAGTGAGTTCAGCAAGAAACGACAGCATCAGAGCGAAATCGCTCTTCATTTTTTCCGAGACTTTCGCTCATAAGCACGGATTCACAGCGCACCCTGTTACGTAATAATTGCTGGTTACTGAACCACTACAAACACAGCCAGAGACTATAGGGCTGGGCACAATGATTCGAGTATTCGAATCTGAATCGAGTATTAATTTTAATGATTCGAGTAGAGTAGTAAAAGACGATTTTTTTCGAGTACTGAAATTATACGCTTCCCGCCAGTGAAAGTTGATTTAATAACGAGGATTATAGTGTCGATACTATTTTCACTGGCTTTGAAACCTTGATTGGTGGTATCTTAGCATACGAAACATATAGTACAAAGCTACCAAGGTTACTGGACGTAGCACATTCCCGAAGTCATATGATTATCCCTAAAACATTGTCACCAAGTGGAATGAAATCGGCATGGGCGAAAAAATATCATAGTGTCATTTATTAGATGGATAACAGGCATTACTTTCTTTGTGGTGTCATAAACGGCACATATTTCAACGTTTACGTAGTACATTCTGTTATGACCTCATAATGAGTGATACTCGATTATACTCGACTCGACTCGAAGAATATTACGTGATTCAGAATCGAATCACTCAGGTACTCGATTTTGCCCAGCCCTACCAGAGACACCAAATCGCCTTATTAGCGATAAATTTGGCGTATAATTTAGTAGTCTGACGTTAGAAAATTCATTGTTCACACAAATGCAGAAAAACACTAGATTAGCAAAATTGTGCGAAAAAAAACTCTAGAACACTAGGACGACCGAAAAAAGACTAGATCTAGTGTTAAACACTAGGAGTGGCACCACTGGCCTCACTGATGTCTGGCTCTTTCTCCTTAGCTTCACTCTAGTTTTGCCAGATAGAACTGTTGCGTCACAATGTCAAACTCGATCACGATGGAAAATTTGAGGCTGATTTTGGGGGGTTCCAGGGCCATGAGCAGAATAAATTTATGTTTTCGTAATCAGTACAGCAGAAGCTTTCCATTGATATCTGTTCTATCAAATTTGGCTCCCGGCAAGCCGGTCAGAAATAGCCGTAAAGGTGCCGAAGTGATGACCTTTTTTTAGTCGTTACGCACTGTTGTCCAAGGGAGTGCGCAGGGAGTTGGTGAGTGCGCCCAGACTCGTGGAAAATTAGAGAGAACATTGGTGCAAGGTGTTTGAAATCGGGCCAATATGACGTTAAATCAGTGCGGGGCAGTTCCTTCAAGTGCTGATGAGCACGGGAAGATTCCAGCTCCGTAATCTTACTACTCCGTAATCTGTCTTCGTTGGGTAGCTCGTGGCAAAGTTTTAGTGTCTGGTTTTGTAATGACGTTTCAATTTACTAGCTTTGTAAATGTTGAGCGAATCTTGACAGATAAGACACAGTAACTTACCTTCATTATCACTGAATACAAACTCTTCCTCCCATTTTTTTTTTAAATTTTCCTGTTTATACTTTCTTTTCTTGCAATTATCGCTCAGCGACATTTTCTTGGCCAAACTCAGTTATTGATAGCCTTTACAATATAAATGGAAGAGCCGTATTTACCATTGTTAGCCCGGAAATCACCCTGACCTGCGCTACCGTAAATAATTACCAAGTTCATTGTTGGACACTATGATTTATTATTGATTGATGACCATTGACCACTGTTGTTGCGGGCGAAACGTTAGTGAACTCGATTCGAGAGTTCAATTGCAAAATTATAACCGTGTATAGTGCCACCATCCCGTAAATTTTACAAGTGTTACGTAGACCAGAAGGAAAGAAATAACTCAATAACAATAAGCATATCATTAATACGAGATAGAATGCATCAATTTATAATCAGGTAAAACCTTTCTAGCAAAATGGTGAAAAGAATGTGCATAGTGCAATCGTGAAAGAGCCGCATGCGGCTCGCGAGCTGCAGTTTGCCCACCCCTGATATTTACAGTATAGCAATATAACTCACTACATCGAACAAAGACATTAGGGAAGCCTGTTGTATCCCATGGGGCCTACTCATACGACGAGGATAAATTAAACAACAGAATGATGCGCAGTTGGGCACATAAATTGCAACACATCGATGTGTTAGGAAACGTCATGACACATAACTGTGTCTTGAAAAGTAGCCTACCAAAATCGAATTCTAGGATGCCAAAAAGTCATACGGAAGTGGCGTTGATTCAGCCAATGCTATTTTTATCATTTGCTGTTGTTTCTTCGACAGCTGTTGCTATAGTACGTCACCAAACATAAACAATATGACTAATTTATTAGTGGTTCTGGTCACATATGCCTATTGCTTATTGTACTATAACAGCAAAAGGAAGTTTGATCAATGTCCAAGGTTAAGAAGAGATAATCCTTGAAGAAACAATTGCTACAATCAAAACTTAAAAGCTAATGGATGCATCGTGGAACAGTGGGAGAAAATCTACGTCGTGTGACCTACGAGAACCATTCTGATGTACGTTGCACAAGAAAAAGAGGTGAGTCAAAAGTTCTGCTGATTTATAGTAGTAAGAAATTAGGATATGAAATTGATGTAGGTGCTGAGGTCAGCTTACCGCGATGGTAGAACTATGTAATTGTGTAAAAATATGTGCGGTATACACTGTACAGTACATCCACTTGCTGCCTGCTTCAGCGGCTCTCTTGTCAGCAAACTTTACGTTCCAAAGTCGGTTCTAGAGAGAAGAATAGGGATGAGCGATTCTGGCAGAGCGCCTATTATAGTGTATTTTTCATATATAAAAACCATAAGACGTGTTAATAGAAATTAGAACTTGAATATTGATTTCAGCACTATATTCATTGCAGTGTAATTTGTTCAACTCGAAAGACTTGTCGCGTGCCCATTATCAAAAGTTAACGGTACAATAACAGCATATAAACAGAGATTCAAATGAAAACCAATCTCTCTTGCTATGCTTGTTATATCAACAGAGATTCAAATGAAGGCCAATCTGTGTATATATCCTTGGTATTGTGCCATTAACTCTGATATCGGGCACACGAAAAGTCTCACGAGTTAGGGAAATTATACTGCGATGAATTTAGTTCGAAAGCAATATTAAAGTTTAGTATCGTCTATCCATGATCGACTATTCAAGAAATTGTACATAGTGAAGAATGTAAAATTGACAAGCCTTGAGCGGTAGTAAATTGTTTTGTGTGGAAAATTCAGACAACGCCATGAGTACTATGGTTAACGGTCAATTGTTGCTTAGTATTCACGGTGTATCGACCTTGAGCGTAATTTTCCGCCAGGGCGAAAATCGGTATATAGTTCCATGAGCTCCCGACTTAGAGCACGCCCCAGTCTTTATACAAAGACATCATCTACCCACGCGGATCGGGTGTCGATGAGGGGCCTACAGTCGGGAAAGGATGCTAGATTAGAACTTGATCCAGTGTCGTGAAATCAAGGGAGTGCAGTGAGGCATCGCCTCACATGTCCCCAGTCTGAGTAAAAGAAAATTGTGAAAATCTTCGGGGATTATTGGTATTTTCTATTGACGTTCATGAATGCATAATTTTAGATATTTTGCACCCAAAGACCGCTCCAAGTCGTTTCGGCATCTTCCTATCTTTTAATTGTATCGTTGTTTTTGTGGTGTTTTGAAATGATGAAAATATTAAAACTGATACTGATACCCAAAATCACGGAATTTGCATATTTAATGCGCAATAGTGGGCGCGAAAAAATAGGTGGGCACATAAGAGGAGTCTCATTCATCTCAACTGATCAGAATTTTCAATTGCTGGTATTAATTGCGTGCTAATGTAACACTGATTCCGAAAATCCTAATATTAATAATGTCAGAGCACCAGACTCCCCTCAAATTCCCCAAGGAATAAATGTGAAATTCGGTTTTGTTACGTACAATTACAGTGAATAGAAACAATAATCAGGTGTCGACTTGTACAAGCTACTGGACTTTCAAAATTTGGAACTAGAAATAAAACTAACCTTTAAAATTCGCAGCTAACTAACTAAAACACAACTACATCCAATACCAAAGCCATTTTTATTTCATTTTCATCGGAATCGGATCGGCTCTCGAGATGAACATTATAGGACGGGGTTTCGTGTTTGAGCCTACGACCAACTGGTGTTGCAGTTGACGTAGGCTACCATACTCGCCACCCTGGGCCATGCAGAAAGAACTATTGCGTAACGAAATCGCAAAATGATCATGGGTCCTAAATAACTCATTTGCCTCAGAGTCACATTGTTTCCAATAGTGTAAATCGTTTGTAGGGAGGCATAGGGGTAGCCGGAGCGTATAGGATACTGATTTGTCCGATTGGAAAGGCAAGGAAGCCTTTCCTGATATGCGTTTCGCCGTCTCAAGGTATTGTTGTTCAACTTCAATTCTGTTTCACACCGTTATACTTTATCAATTGCTTCGGTCACAATCTCTTGCACTAAATTACCAGAGATTATTTCTACCAGTGGATGGTCAAGGCCAACCGTAGGACATCGACACCTTCCCGCTAATTATTTATGTTCGGGGGATTATACAGTACTGCTCGCATTCAATTTTTTTCCTGTTCTATCACAAATGTCATATTTCTCAGCCGGTTCTGTTACAGAAATGATTGATATATACTAGTGACCAGTAATGCTAACCAGTTCGCTGATCTCGTAAAATGTGAATATATAACATTGATGGTGATTATGATGATGACGACGATGACTGCCATGTAAATAATGTTTACATTGCGAAGTTCAGACTTATCTCCGGGTTATAGGGATAATTACGTCTTGGAGTGCTGTTCTGCTATTGGGACTTTAAAAGTTGGGTAAAGTGGCCAAATTAGCCCATAATCTAGTGCCTCCTAATGCACGGAACATGTACAATGTACTTGTACATGTGCAACTTCTCGATATATGTGATCAATGATCACTTTCGAAACAATCGAGCAAGAACCCCACAATCAAATCTGTCAGCACATTGATGTCAACCCTGGGACCTGCTGGTGCGTTTACTTATTGGCTCGCTATGCATGTATTTGTATATTGTATGTATACGACGTGGTATAGTCTCATTTTGGAAATTTGGTTTCTTTGCAATTATTTCAAAGTTGTTGCTCTTTTGAAAAGGGAGAGATATAAAGTACACATCAAATCATTTGACGTGCCATGAAAAATTACCGCGTGACCACGAGTGCCACATTTTGTCGGCCCCTTCTGTATACCTTGGAGTAGAGGTCACAAACGCGGTGTGGTAGCCCACGAGAACCAAGTGAGTCGCCCGCGGTCGCAGTAGCAAATATTGAAATGAGAGATTTGAAAGTCGAAACAGAAAAGGGTTTCATATGACCCTAAGGAACACAGGAACGCAGTTTTCGATATGGGTGTTGCTCGTCTTCGCCCACGCGGAGGCTTAACAGGAATCTAGTTCATATTCCCGAGTCTCGCTGCAGACATCAACGCTTCGGCGCGCAGTGAGGCAACGCAACTGAGCCCGGAGACGCTGGTATGAATCTCGGTGATTGAGATATATCTCTTCTTGGTGAGGGGCAGGAACCCTACCCAGTGCTCTGAATGTCTAAAGCTAAAGTGAAGGCATCTAACTGGTAGCCCGTTGCATTTTAATCAGTACGCAAGAAGTAGCTCTTGGTTTCAAAAGGATTGGTGATCCCTGCAGGTCACTAGAGAGCAAAATATGGATAGGTTGACGAGCCCGGTTATACGTTCAAACTAGAATCGTTCTGTGCAAAATCGAGCATTTTCGTGATTCGAATCCGAGTCTAGTAATAGGCTTTAATTCCATTATTCGAATACCACCTACTAAAGCGTCATAACGGAAATAATACGTATCTTTTTTTGCAGCCACAAGAAAATGATACCTGTTACAGTGTTACACGTTATCCCAAATGATTTCATATTTCTGGTTCATCAGTATTCGAAGGAATTTGTGAACATTATGATGTTCGATCACTATACTTGGCAGAAATCGCCGTTCCATGAATATTCGTAATCTTATTCAACATGCAACATTTTCGATGCTAAACTACGGCTAACCGAGGTTTCGAGGCCCCAACGGAGAAAATTAGGTGTTGTACCTGTCTACAGTATTGATTCTCGACTCGTTGTGCCCGGCCCTACTATGAACCGATAATAGCCCACTTTTCCGAACCTCATCCCCACAGTAGTAATTTCTCTCACGTTAAAATTGGTTAGTGCGCACTGCGCAGTGTAATCCATTAGTATACTCACCTCGCCTTTCGGACATTGTCAGCGGGCTTGGATCCAGCACTACGATCAAACGTGGTTTCACTGCTCCGCACCAGTCTCTTAACCCTTTTAAAATCTCAAGTTAAACAACTTCACATGATCATATCTTAATTTGTGTTCGTCCTAGAGGCCTCATATTGGTTTGTACGAAAAGCTAGCAATCTTCTCATTTAAATGATCTCTAATTCGAAGGTATAAGGCATGACAATTGTCGCATCAAACTGAAAAAAGTCCACCTCGTCATAAATCAGAGGCGGGCAACATACGGCCCGCGGACAGTTTTCCGCCTTACATGATAATGTGGCCGGCGGCCCCAGTCTTCCGAGATTCCCCACTACCTGCATACATGCATCAAATTTTAGTGACTGTATGTTATTAGACACATGTATGCGCAGCGAGCGAGGGTGGAGCTTACTCGTAAGTTCGTCCAAGCGAGAAGACTTTCATTATCGGCCTTTACGATGTACTCACCCTAATGTCATTTGTGGTAATCATGGTGCTTGTCGACTACAATGGTCATTTACACCACGCCGATATTTCTTGTTTTTGATTCCAATTGAACAGTATATTCATATTGAAATGAACCCGAATATTTTCGGCTGACACTCGTAATTTTTGATTCCGTAACCGTAGACTTGTAGCACGGCACACTTCTAGCCTATTGTAAGACACCGCTTACGTCAGGGGTCGCCAACTCAACACTGGTCGCGGGCCACTTTCAAATTCCGAGGCCGCGGGCCGCATGAATTCAGTACCGAAATAAAATAGGCCACACAGTTGAACAAGCATGCTATCTCGTCACCTACTAAACCCTAATGAATTGATATTTCGTACATTCGGGGTACCGGGCTTATCGAACGCATTAAAATCTTCATTATACGGATTGCACAGTGTGTTGATTGGTCAGAGAGAAGCAGACATGGCGGCGCCTATGTATGACAATGCTGTTATCAAATCCACATTGTCTTCGTCATTATTGGCGAGAAATGGCTCTAAAGTTACATTGCCCTCGTTAAAATACATTCATTAAATACGATTTATTCCTTGTATGTGTGGATTAATGGGCGAACAATGTATCAATTCAGCAATCCGACCCGCCAAGTACTTAATTTTCCTATATCCGGCCCGCCGTCTGGAGAAGTTGCCCGCCCTGTCATAAATGCTTCTAAAAGCGATGGTGAATAAATTGTGACTTTCGCTTTGCAGCAGCGCGTGGGAATTAAAAAATCCAAACATATCATTTAGGTGATGTATGCCGGTAAACCTATAGTTTCAGCTGCAAGTTTCCATCTGTCCAAAGCTTGAAACATGCATCGTCTAACTTTTTCAACAACACTGAGGCCAGCATCTTCTGATTGTTCGCCTGGCATTCTCCTTTTTCTGCGAACTCTACGAACAATCGGCCTTGACGGCTATTTCGGAGTGGTTCCGTCGCCATGTTAACATATTAATTCGTGTGTTCGGAATCAGAGCGACACTAGCTTTCGACTGAGACCTGTTTGATTAAATTTTAGCTCACGAGACGCCAGCTATAGGACTTCCAATTACGCTTCTTTTAGCCGGCTGTGTATACCGTGCCGAGCGATATAGTGTAATGGTGATGCTACCGGCTTCTTGATCGATAGGTCGTGGGTTCCATCCCCGGACGCGTCTGACCAAAGACTCGAAAACTGGTATACGCAGTTATCCCGCTAGGCGCTCAGCAATCACGGAGGATAAAAAAACGGTGGTGCAGACAATATGACTTTGCTATAAAGTCCGTATCGCATCTCCGTCGTCAAAGCATCTCGATGGTGCAGGCGAAAAGAATGGTTGCCCGACATATGAGCATGCGACACAATGAAAAACGACAGTTAAGCATGCGACACTATAGCATGAGGACACATTAGCATGGTAACACATGAGCATAGGGACACATGAGCATGGGGACACATGCGCATGGGGACATATCAGCAGGGTGAAACATGAGCAAGGGGACACATGGGCATGGAAACAGATTAGCATGCGACACTTGAGCATGGTTACACATTAGCATTGAGACTAATCGACATGGTTACATATGGGCATTAGGGCTGTTCAAAAATAACTTTTATTTCCGGATTCCAGCCATTCAGTGATTAAATTGTCAGTTTACCTTAAAAAACGCTGCACACCAAATTTGGTTCAATTCTAACAAGTATAGGGCTCCGCGGATCCAATTAAAATTTTTAATTTATACAGGAAAATTGAAAAAAAAAAAAAATTTTCAAATTTTTCTGTCAACCCCATGAAATTGTTGAGCTGTCTTCAGAGACGATGCAAAAAAAATTTGACTCAATTCGGACTAGTAGAAGTGGAGTTATTGGAGTTTTTCGTTGATAATTCTCCAATTATCCTTGATTGGTGGATAATCCGAGAATTATCAACGAAAAACTCAAATAACTCCGTTTCTACTGGTTGGAATTGACTCAAATTTCATTTGCATGGTCTTTGAAGACATCTCAACATTTTCATGGGGTTGAGAGAAAAATTTGAAATTTTTTTTTTAAATTTTACGTAGTAAATTAAAAATTTTAATTGGCTCTGCGGACGCTTAGACATGTTCGAATTGAACCAAATTTGGTGTGCAGCCTTTGTTGTGGCAACCTGACAATTTAATCAGTGAATGGCTGGAATCAGGGAAAAAAAAGTTATTTTTGAACAGTCCTAAGGGCATGGTAACACGTGAGCATGGTTACACATAACCATTGGGACACTTCAGCATGTTGACACTTGTACTTGGTGATATATGAACATGGTTACATATCAGCATGAGGACAAATGAGCATGAGGACACTTGCGCATGCGACATTTGAGCATGCGACACTTGCGCATGCGACATTTGAGCATGCGACATTTGAGCATGCGACATTTGAGCATGCGACATTTGAGCAAGCGACACTTGAGCATGCGTCACTTGAGCATGCGTCACTTGCGCATGCGTCACTTGCGCATGCGACACTTGAGTATTTTTCATATATTAGTGTGTAGTTAACTAGCGTCAAAATCATGGATTTATACCAGTCCGAACATAATATATCTCCCCTCCTCCAACCCTAATATCCCCGCTCCCAACTTTAATACCCATCACCCCAACCCTGATCTTGGGATACCTTAACCCCAACGCAAACCCGAACCCTAGCCCTAATCTTGGGATATCCTAACCCTAACCAACCCTAATATGCCCCCTCGCAACCCTAATACCCATCACCCCCACCCTAATCTTAGGATACCTTAACCCCAACCCTAACCACCCTAATATCCATCACCCCCAACCCTGGTCTTGGGATGCCTTATCCCTAACGCAAACCTTAACCCTAATCTGGGGATACCTTACCCTTAACCTTATCCTAATCCTAACCAACCCTAATATCCCCCTCCCAACCCTAATACCCATAACCCCGACCCTAATCGTGGGATACCTTGACCCTAACCCTAACCAACCCTATTATCCATAACCCCCAACCCTAATCTTGGGATACCGTAACCCCAACATGAACCCTAACCCACTTCGAACCCTAATGTTCCCCGTACCCACCCACGGCACGTAAAACTTCCCTATCAAAAGAGACCCGCAAAATATAATAATAAGTCCGTGTCAAAATGCGAATTTGGAATCGCTTTCGTCTCACAAAAGGATATATTCTTTCAGTTCGTCTGATACGTGTAAACGATTCCAATATATGTGGAGCAAGGACAACCTTTATCGCTTTACCGCGATTTTTGGAGCTTTTCACACAAATCTATATGGTCACATGCCCAAGTGTCGCATGCTCAAATGTCGCATACTCAAGTGTCGCATGCTCAAGTGTCGCATGCTCAAGTGTCGCATGCTCAAGTGTCTGCATATCCACGTGTCGCATGCTCAAGTGTCCGCATGTAGACGGGTTGCATGCTCACGTGTCGCATGCGTAGGTGACCCCATGCTTATGTGCACCTTCGCTCTTGTGTCCACATGCCCATGTGTCCATATGCGCATGTGTGCCCATGCTCTTGTGTACCCAAGCTCATGTGTCGTCAAGGCTCATGTATCGCATGCTCATGTGTCACCATCCTCAAGTGGCACTTACTCAATTGACACCATGTTGATATGTCCCTATGCTCACGTGTATCCATGCTCGTGCTCGTATGTCCCTATACTCATGTGTCCCTATGCTAATATGTCCAAATGTTAATATGTCTCTGTGCTCATGTGTCTACACGCCCACGAGTCGCCATGACCAAAAGTCGCTATGCTTAAGTGTCGCACGCTCAAGTGTCGCTTGCTATTGTGTCGCATGCTAATATGTCCACGGACCGAAAAGAATATCATCTCTCTCTCTCTCTCTCTCTCTCTCTCTCACACACTTTACAGTCTCATTTTGCCGCCCCCTTGGAGTCTGCCGCCCCTGGCGCAGAGCCAGAACCGCCAAGTGGCTGCTACGCCACTGCGGAAGGGCCTTAGAACGTTCTTACTTGTGTAGGTTGATAGTTGTTTAATCACTTCCTATCCCTTCATTTCGTTTGCTGAGAAAATATATATCCCGGCTACCGTGTAATCTTTGAAGTGTCCACCAACAAAGTGTAATTATTTGTGCAAAGATAAACAATAAACAGGAATCGTTCGTATTGTTATAACGGTCCGCCAAGAGGTATAACATTGCATCGGGTAAGTTTAGCTCAATATCCATGAACCCGGCTTGACAAAACAAATGGTATTCTGCACCAAGTCCAGTCAGTAAATAACCGAGTACAGTACTTGCAACACTGAGAGAGAGAGAGAGAGAGACATGATATTCTTTCTCGCCTGCACCATCGAGATGCTTTGGCGACGGAGTTGCGATACGGCCCCATGAGGTCATCTCGTCTGCGCCCCCGTTTTTTTTCTCCTCCATGCTATCCGTGATTGCTGAGCGCCTAGCAGGATAGCTGCGGATACCATTTTTCGAGTCTTTGGTATGACCCGGCCGGGGATCGAACCCACGACCTACCGCTCGAGAAGCTGGACGCATAACCATTACACTATCTCGCTACACTATCTCTGCAGTAGAACAGCAATGACGCTGCATGGTTACCAAATAAAGGCTGATATTGGTATGTACTTGATTCGATTTGCTATAATTTCATATCGCTCATGTGGATATCGAATTGGTAGTAATGACAGAAATGTTGAGCTCTGTGGTATGCTGGTCAACTCATGACATCCCAAATATTGCAACAGGTTGTATCTTTCAAACCACACTTATTGACGCTGACAAGTGCCCTTGTCACTTGTATCATTGCGATCGGTTGGCACGCCGCGGCGTCGTGCTGGATATTATGTGGTTAGTTCGAGTTAAACCTTTTATACTGCGATTGATATGCTACTAGTTAAACAGTGTACCATGAGAAAAATCTTTCTGACTCAGCTGGTATTTGCTGATCTTCTTATAGTAGAGGTAAAGGAAAGGAGACACCGCATATCACCCAGAGCCTACCGGTATACGAGAGTGGATCTGGATATAGAAGATTATTCTGAAAATCGTCTCTAATCACCCAGACATCAACTAACTAGAAATATAACAGAATTGGCGAGTCAAAATGGTATTTATTATCTGCTGCTGGGGATGTATCCAATTTAATTGAAGGGAATTTAACTGCAGTCTGGCGTATATAAATACTTCTATATCTTCCGAATTCCATAGTATTTTTGTGTTCAGTCATCAAAATTGGACGGAATTTGCGTTAATTCGCAATAGGAAGATGCGACCAAACGCAGGCCCCCCAGCCCATGCTACTTTTCAGTGAAATGAAGTAGGTAGAGATCAGTTATCACTACTCATGCGCAACCATATTGGGTGAGGCCAGTGATGTGTTATATAACGTTGTGTGTTGATAAGATATATTTTGTGGATGCTTTCTAAACTGAGTAAAATTATAGGCATCTGTAAAACTTACAGGGTTAGGCTATGTTCGTATATTTTTGCCGTCACTCCTCGCTATAGTAACCTTGACATTCAGCATAAGACGAGAGACTTGGGTTCTTCTTCAAGATATTGTATATTTGCCCTTCGAGCGATTGACCTTCCATTATCTACTTTTCCCAACTTGATCGTTTCAGTCTCTTGTCTCTTCAGTCTCTACAGATAAGATATTCAATAAATCATAATTAGTCAGCGGATTGTAAGCTTTTAGTTAATACAAATGAATTCAGGATGTGTTTTATAACAAAGACGAACGAGAGTATTTGACTAGAAAAACACACTTGAGTTTGAGCTAGATTATATTTCCCCGAACTCTTGCCGAATTGCACGAGGGTAAGGTGTTAAATATATTAAGGCATCGAGCGTAAGGTATACCAATCAAGTTGGATGAGTTAGGATTGTGATATATCAGCCACCATTGCTGAATGTATTATTTTGCATGTCGCGCTGTTTTCAGAGATTGTCAACACCTGGTTACATATACCTACGGTAATTTTGCTGCAGTGTACGTGTCGCCTGGCACAATATTGAATAGGCATGGCGTGGCACATTGTCGAAAAGTTGATTGAACAAGTCGCGCAGCATTCTACACTAATTGGAAAATTCTGGACTACGTTCTTCTTCGTTCTTCGCTTTTTAATGGTGGTCTCTATAGCGGATACAGTTTTCGGGGACGAACAGGGAAGTTTCGTGTGCAACACTCTGACGCCGGGTTGTCAGAACGTCTGTTTCAACGATTTTAGCCCAATTTCACTCATCAGATTATGGGCTTTACAGGTACGTGATGTTCAGTTAATATTTCAACTAAATGTTGTTCCGACCTGGATAGGACCAATAGATCCAGAGCGTGTTTAGTATCAAAACCTCTCTGTGATATTTGTCTTTCCGAAATGCCAATTCTTGTGGTTCGGAAAATTATCGAATGAGCCGTCCTATGAGTTATATTCGGACTTATTCGATCGTAAGCCGAGTCGATTCGTACCGACATGCCATTTACAAAGTACTACATACAGGTTACATGCAGAACACCAAACTGGCCAATTTGGGAACTTTTAACAGTGAGTTCCAAGATAATTCCACCAGATAGGGGATGCGCAAAAATGGAAGAGAAGAAAAATCTCACGAGGCCTTATGCTACATGCCTGTGGTGCTATGAAAACCGTAAATGATTCGAAGTTGCTTGTTGCTATTCAGTACACGTATAATTGGTACACGTAGGGGAGATGTGGTACCGATGAGACACCGGGACCGAAAATACTCGAGTGGACTATTTTCAATTCAATTTCAATATTTATAGGGTGGGGGACCTATGGTACCATAGCCAAATCAAGAAAAATAGTTGGACCAACTAATCACTTAACAACAGAAATACGCTTACATATATAGAGGCTGTAAATCATAGTTATCTGTGGTGCTTTATCGCTATTGCGAGGTATTTGAAAGTCAAAATGTCGATTTTCCGATGATATGTATGTGGCATTAATTTTGTAAGTTTAGGCGGAAATCAAAACATGATTTGATCCCAACATTTGGGTTGATATAATCTATTTTATTCTTCTAGGTGGCGACGAAACATTCTTAATTGGCATGCTGTAGCTTAGATTATAATACACAACAAAACAAGTTGAAAAATTTGAGTTTTTAGCGTATATGTCCCATAGGTACCATGGTCGTGTGCCATTGGACCCATCGGGGGGGGGGGGGGCGATGATACGTTCGAGCAACAAATTTTAAACGAAGATCCGCTATTCTCGGTTGAAGATTTGAGGGCCAGAGATCATTTTGCAATTTTTTATCCATCGGTACCACATCTCCCCTATTATATGAACATTTTAGGACCAGTTCGATAATATTTATATCATTACGGGCTGCCGACTTATATAGCACGTCCCAGTATAATTTTTGTTAGACACCACTCATGCAGATTGGGCGGTTATGGAGTCAAGACGCACTTTCAATACTTTGGAAGGTATTCTGTAGCCAACTGAGGTCAAACATGAACACATGACCTCTTGGCGTGGCAGTAACGGAGCGTATACTACTGTTCTACTCTCCTCGGTGCCAATGAAGTATAAATGGTGACTTTGCTTGTCGAAATATGTATAAGACGCATGACGGCATGAGGCATGTTGCTATCTATATGCCATCACCACTACCGACTAACTCCCGACATTGACTGTAGTACTCAAGCGCTAGACATGCGGGTGCAGATTTATCGAGATATCGTATATTGGATAATGATGTCACTCTTTTCCGCCAAAATTAAACTTTACTTTGGTGCTTCAACCTTAGCTGACATGAAATGACAGGACGGGCATACGAAGGGTCGTGCACATTCATTGGCGAATCATGAACGAATATCATGATTGCACGCACGTTGCACAATGCACAGTGCACACACATACACCTATATTATTATGAATACGCTACTTGATAGGTTGTGCCTATGCGGTGTTACTAAATTACATAAGCACAAGCAACCTCTAATTCCATCAAGGAACAGATCATTCTTCTGAGTACTTCACATGTACTTAATCAGAACATGTCCGAGTTTTAAAGTATTCTACATTTTGCGCTTCAATAAGCCTCGTAATCCAGGACCCGTAATTGCGCTATTTTATTGGTTCCGGCTACGGCCTGTACCAATACTTATGATATTTAACACAACTGATAAATAATACCTATCATAGTTAAACTATGACCAGCATTTTGTTTATCATATGTTACCATCGTGTTCAAACAAAATACCTCGTTCGATATCTATCGCCAGTGTTCCAAATTACTCGTCGAGTCTTCCTCAATCCAAATCTATAGTTTAACAGCATAGATATTCAACAAACAGGGACCGGAAAATGTTCACAGAAAATACTTTAACCATCTTTTTATACTTTCACAGATTTTGAGTGTGTCGATACCGGCGATAATATTTATGGTATACACTGCTCACAAACTTACCAAGATCGACCACGCCAGGAAAATGAAGAAGAAAGAAGAAGAGAAAAAGAAACGGGAAAAGGAAGAAGCCAAAAAGCTACGGGCAGAGGCGAGGCAAAGAGCCGCGCGACAAATGACCGAAGACGGACCGCCGGGTATGAAAGGTTTATTAATTACGAGCCGAAAAGTGGTATTTCCTTAGTGCCATCACTGACAGTGATTAGAAATATCGACACCTAGGGTTGCATTTAAAACAAACATGTTTAAAACAAGGCCCTTGTTTAAAACATGTTTTTTTAATGTTATTTTTAAAGTCATGGGGTCACGAATATTCAATTGTGACGTCATATTATATTAACATTGACAATGGAAAATATAGCTCCTTTGACGAAATATCTGTATTATAGATGTTGAACCGACTATTCGGGGGTTCCAACCATCCCATATCGATATACGTCTGCTATATCGAAGGGTAATTGTCCGTGGGCTATTACAACATGTTTTTTGAAAGTATTTACACACTTATGGTATAATTTTACAAGTTGAAAAAACACAATTTTTTTAATAGGCCTTTATTTGAAACAATGTTTAAAACACGTTTTAAACAAAGTGTTATAAACAACCATTTGTTTTAAATTCAACCCTATCGACACCTTCAATTTCCCGGGATGGTCCGTGGATCTTTCAAGTGGCTGGGAAATTCAGCATAACGTGACACATTATGTTGGTTTTGTCATGTAAGTGTGAGCAATATGAATGACGTCATAATTATTAGAATTCCAAATATTGAACTGGCTAGTGCCGGAACTACAAGCGATGTCGAACTCTCTGTAAGATGTTTAATCGCAACTGTGTAAGTACGTACATGTACAACACACGCGACGAAAATGAAGTGTATTTCACAGATAGTCTCAACCCCTGTAAAATCCCTTATGAGCAGAGAGCGGGCTCCACGGGAACTATGTAATGTATACCGGTACGTGATATGCATATGCTACTTATATTTGGCTGGTGGTAGGTCCGAAGCTAAGTTGTGAAGTTAGGAGTTCTCTACGGTGGTTTATATGAATCCACTTTATGTCAACAGATTTGAGTGACAACATCATTCAGTTCCCATGAGTTTTGTTCTACGACCACGGACACGGGGCCGTTGCGCTAATGTACATGTTTCCAGATCTTATTGGTTGCTATTTAATCTCATATCTGTATATGTGTGCATTAGCTGGGTGCGCGGATAATATAATTTCGGTGAAACGCGTGGTGATGTTGACTTGTCATTCAAATCCAGCATCCGTTCGTGACATTCCCGTCTAAAAAGTGAGACGCCCTAGAGAACGTAATGTACCTTATACCGATATAATAAATAAGCTATGACCAATATTTCCGCTGGACCAACCCGATTTTGAGTTGATACGTGCAGCGTGAAATTTGCTCGTCATACTTTCGGAAGTAAGCAATTAGTACACCAATGGATCTTCACGGGAGTCGGTTATATGTCCAGCAGCGAAGCAAATATTTTTTGCCGAGGTAATGCTATAACGCCTGACAATGCATAAGGGCATAAAATGAACGGCAAATCGTCAAATCGAAGCAATGACAAGACGACTCGTGCTGATTCCACTTTAAGGAGATCGGCCGGTCCTTCGCTAAATTTCCCATTGTCCAATTGCAATTTTCTCAATTGTAAAAATGGAATTTATCCTTTTCAGAATACCGATTCACCGGTGTCACAAGCATTGAACCTCCGGTAAGTCAATATTCACAACGCGGAGGCCTTTATGGCAAAAGTCTATTATACGGTATATTTACGAGGGCGTAGGCATTCGTAGTATTTAGAATGCGCTGACAAATGTCGTTATATGTAATTTACGGCTATCTACTGTGATTGCATGTTACATGACAAACCGCATACAGACAATCTAGACATGTTTACTCATTCTCAATATGAACTGCCTTTGCTCGTTATCAAAGTGATCTTGCACGGTGAAAGGGTTTTGTTATACGGAAGCGCACGCCGGTTCGTCATTATGACAAGTCGTTTGTCAGCGACAAATTTCAACCTGCAGCCCTCGTCTGTAACCAGAACACATAGACTTGCAAATAAGGCATATGCATTTCATTGCTATTATGATATTTTGGTGACACGGTCATATGTTGTTTGTTTGATTTGAAAATCCAATTGTAATAATAGCGCAGTGATTCTCAAACTTTTTGATCTGCGTCACAATCCCAAACTCCGTTACAATGCAACATTCGAGGCTGGTTTTGGGGGTTGCAAGACCACGAGCAGAAGAAAATTTAGATTTTCGCAATCATTACCTCGGTATAGCTTTCGATTGATACCCGTTTTATCAAATTGAATGCTCGGCAAGCCGGTAAAAATTACCGTCAAATTGCCTTTCACCAAATGGAAAGTGTGACGTAGACCAATCTCACTGAGCCTTGAGATTTGCTTGTGTCCACACCATATAGGACACTGTGGTCCTACACATATACAATATGCACTGTTTGAATTTTTTCAATGGTCGTGCGGAACTATAAACACTCTACGCCAGGGTGATCCAAGACCACAAGCAAGGCGGGGTGAATTGAATATTGCCCATTGATATTCGTGGTAAAACATACGTTTTTGCATCGCTGGTTTATGTGACCCTCGTTTCAGGCGGAAAAGGCCGAAAAAGAGAAGGCCGAAAAAGATAGCAAAAGTAAGGACGACGATAAAGACGACAAGAAAGACGATGTCGTTGCCACAAAACTATCAGCTGACACGCCGCCCAGACTATTTCTTGCCTATGTATCACAGGTATAGTGCTGAAATGAGATCAAGTTTGAGCCGATGCTTATATAATATAGGCCTAACCCCTGTGGGATGACGAAATGACATTAAATTACATGCAACACATAAGTTCATCGCGGTGTTGTAATTGTAATTACCCACGGACACGATGATGAACTTGTTTATATGATACAGGGGTGACCCTGACCAACCTTTTCGGTCAAAGGGCCACATGAGATTTACGAACCATTGTGCGGGCCACTTGAATATTGATGGCCTTTTGGTGGTCGTCCGATAAGAGCGAACGGGATTAGGTAACGATGGGAACAAGATTTATGTTACTACGCATCAAAATAGATAAAAATTATATCCTTATGTCCTTGCATATATTGCGGGTCGCCTCTGTATATTGCTGGGGTCATTTGGCAAGGACTGGATTATTCGGGGCTTGGACAATGTGGACATGTCAATATCGAAGATTTCGGCGAACATGCGTCTATCATTTTGTGTCAAGGTTTCATCGCCGACGATCTTTCTGCGAGCGTAGATGCAAAGTCGCATGTTGGACGACACGTTCTCTCGTAATTGCGAATGTAGCTAGACTCAATTTTGTAAATTGGGTGTATTTAAAATATTTAGGCGGGGTACCAATACTAAAAGCAAGTAATCGGGTGACAATAAATAGCGTGAAGCGCTAAGAAAATATCAAAATCTACCACGAAATATTCTACTTCATGGTCATATACTAAGATCTACAAAATTGTGGCTGGCCCCTGGCTACCACAATACGTCGGAAGTATATTTTAGTCATCAACTTCCAGTATTTCGCGGCCATGCTAATCAAATTTTTGGTTGGCATTGCAAGTTCGCAATAAATTACTTGGGTGATTTATTTTTTCACATTATAACTAATTTCGAGAATTACCTCGCGGACCACTCACAACCTTCTCGCGGGGCACGGGTTGGCCGCCCTAGATGTAATATTACAACAATTTCGAACAACCAAGTAAGGGCGAGCAATGACTGTGATGTATGCCAACCATATATATTGCTCTCTAACTAGTACTCGGCTATGCCTATTCATATGTGGTATTGACGAAGTGTGACATTTGTCAATAGTCAAGTCCGGTCTTGTACGAGTTATTGAGAATTCATTTGGGATTTTGTAGAACATAGGTCAATATTTCATAAAATATGAGTGCTATGTTTGGCGAGCGCTTACTCATCTGTTCCAATCATGTGCTTTGTCACTATGACGAAACCAGGCATCATTAATTTAACTATACGCGTCGTGAAGTGGTATAGTAAACTGAACAATGAACATTCACAATGCATGTAGTTTACATCTATATACTGCCCGTCATATGGATGTAGCCCAAGTTATAAAAATATTCGTTCTACCCTAAACAACTTATCTTACATTCACCGATAACAACATTTCAGGTCATTTTCCGTCTGGCCATCGAAATTGGCTTTATGGTGATTCAATTCAACATCTACGTCTACAAATTCTACGTCCCCGAACTGTTCAAATGCTCTCGCTGGCCGTGCCCCAATGTCGTCGACTGTTTCGTGTCCAGACCTAAAGAAAAGACAGTGATGCTTTGGATTATGTTTGGTAAGTGGCCCGAAGTCATGCCCATTTCACTGGTAGTCTGATTCCTCAAAAAGGGGCGTGCGAGTGATGATGGAAATTTGAGGCGTAGGAATTTCTTACAGTGCGGTGACATCAATATAAACCGCAAAGTAACCTACTACATGACGTCACAGTCATCATCGTCACGTGTGAGATTACAAAATCATTAATGACCTTTTACTCTCATCCTGGCGGCGACTATTGTTGATTACAATTTCATATTGAACTCTGCGGCCGTGTGAGGTATGGCGCAACCAGCGACCTTTGTGTCGGTATGCACTCGATGTTTGGGCTGGGTAATTGTTGTATAATACGCACATATACTTTCCAATGTTTTGGTCGTGGCATTTAAAACCTGTCAAAGAACAACGACCACCGCCAAAGTTAATCTTCAACGCGTCGCTTATAAATCAACGTGATATTGACATTATTGGAAAAGTGGGCGTACGTAAACGGCGCCCGTCGCCTCTCCTTACTATAAGAAAGTTAAAAGGTAAATAGCGGTGGCTAAAATATATCGATTCCATGCCAACAGAGCACACCATTTGTCGTGTGACTTCGAAAACTCGACAGACCGCACCAAGACTAAGGACGGTCATTAGTATGTATTATATCCCTATATCTAAGCAACAACAACAGCTTTTCTGCTTCGCACTCAGAGCAATCAGGGAATGGGCTGAGGTTGATCATATTATACGCCACGGAACCATTTCATTTGAATTTCCGTGATAACTTCACATTCACAACCCAAATTCACTAACGTATCTATTGTCAGATCCGCGAATGCAACGAAAATACTTTGGTCTTACAGCAAGAAAGTGGGATATTTTTACTATAGCTCAGTGACGTCATCTCGACACTGCTACGTCACAATTCATTTTGGCACTCGGTATTAGCATTTTTGTAAAATGAATATAATTTGCAGCACTTTGAATTACTGCTTCCTACACGAATTGCATCGCTGGTAGGTACCATATGAAACGGTAGAAACGCCTAATTCAGCGTCCGTATAATTAGTAAATACGGACAAGATATATTACAGCCGCGCCTATATCAAATAGGCAGGATCTCATTAAAGCGAGCCGTGGTACGAAATTAGGAATTAAAAAATGTCATGCTCTCAAATCACTCAACTCGCGAGTAAATGTATAACTGGTAGCGATTTACTAGTTGTATGACCAAACTTGAGGCTGATACTGTTTGCCGGCGCCATGACGCTCGCAAAATGCAACATGTATACGACTTTTTGGTGTTGACTTAATACTCTTGTTTGCGATGTCTGAAGTCGAAGAGGACTGACATATTTTTATGAATTTCGCTGAGTATTCGGGTTTCTCAGTTTATGCGTGCACGTTTGATGTGGGGTGTACCAATATTTGATTACTTCTTCTTAGCGCGAGTGGGTCAACATTTATGACTTAGGAAACTATTAGCAAAGTTGAATTTTCAAATTTGTATCTATTAGACACAGCTACTGTAAGTCTTGTCTTGATGTTCATAGACCAGATTCATTACCCAATAAAGCATAGAATTACCCATACCTAACTATGAGGATATATCTTGCAGTGTGAGGGCAAAACTGTGTCTTTCATTGCATCGCAATCCTGTGGCGTTTTGAAGCGACGGAAATATTAATAAACGAATGAATGAATACTAAATTCATCCATTCGTGGTAGGCTAATTCGACACCAAATGACCACGAAGGAAACCATGATAGTAACTCAACAACAGCAACGCGCCTAGTATACAGTTGTGCAATGTGCATCACCCCTCATTCATTCACAACAGGACTCGTTTTTAGTTGAAAGGTTTCAGAGCAGGATCCATCTAAATAAATCAGATACATATCACGAGGTTATACGGTTCCCTGGCCTGAATGATATTCACATATTCAGAATCACTCCGACAGTGAAACTTTTAGTTGCTGTTATTTATGATATTCATGGCGTTTCGACTACATTGGTCAATGGTCATATTACACCTGGCCGATATTCTTCATTATGGTTCCGTAGTTGCCAACTTGTAGGCATTTTAAGACACCCAGCGAGGAGGACAAACTTATAGTTAATACCGATTTTAATTAATTTTATTATCGGGTCGCTATGTTATATGTTTCCCTATGCAAATTTATCCTGATGCAGAGCATCAAGGCGTGATGGAATTCCCCTGAGTCCGAATCAAGATAATTTCTAATCTTCTACTCATTTCACAATATTCAAACATACACACTCATTGCTCAGCTCTTCACATGCATAACGTCAAAATTGTCATTTCGACGCGTACAACTATGACATCACCAACACGTTACGTTACAATTCAATGATTCATTAATTAAGAGTAAGTTTGCAGAGTTCATCATTTAATACAGGTGTGTGGCGAGTAATGATCATGACTCAAAGTATGCAGTTGCGACATAGTGGATTTACAGTATGTACAATACACATTGTACACAAATACACTTATAAGAATTATGCTGACTTGGTCAAATGGTAGCTGGTTGCCCGAACCGGCTTGTAACAACCAGTACCTGAGTACTACAGATAAAATTATCAAGTAATACGGTACTATCGACTGTTATGAAACCATACTTGTTTGCGTATTATAGATAAAGGCGAGTAGGCTGCGTGAGGCAAGTTGTTGATCGAAATATACCATAATAATCAGATCCAATATTTATCAAGCTGTTTGTTTCCGTGAAGGTGCGTTCTTGCGCCTATAACTGATAACGGCACGGCTGAATAGGCGATGTAACGAATGAGAACGTAAAATGTCGCCAGACGCTGTTAGATTCCCGCGCAACGGGTATTAAAACCGTGTACTGCAGTCGCTCGTAAATAGCAAAAGCGCTCGCTAGCAATGAAGTTACTAGCGAGTAAATCCTCATCCTATCTGTTCGCGTTTGTTTAGCGCTCGGTGTTGATTACTGAATACGGGTTGTCCGCGATAGCAGCATGATAAGTGGTCAATTCATTTTGCCCTTCGTTCCATTTTTGTGGTCGCATATTTCGATAGTAAGTACGAACAACAAATTGTATTTGTATTTGACAACGGTCATTTATTTATCAGAACTAAATGCGGGGCCGTTGTTTAGTGCTTTATCTCGATTTACATTACAAAGTATAAGGTATATCGGCACGATGTAAGTTAGATTTAATATCAACATATTCATTGCTTTGCATACCCTACCCATACAGGGACACGTGCTAGTTTTCATATGGGCATTTGGGCAAGTTATCGAATTCGCTTCATCTAATCTAAGATATAAAATTCTCGAATTCAAATTACTGCTCGAATATACAATACATCGCAACCTCTGACTTGCTTGGATATTTGATATGCACAGGGCCGTAACAGCACTTCGCCAGCCCCCCAAAACGTTGGTCATGGGCCCCCTATATGATGATAACCCGAACTAATGGGGGGCTTAGCCCCCCAGACCCCCCGTCAGGCTGGACGCTGTTTACCGTTGCTAGGGGCCGTTTATAGAGTCAGTTTTTCTCTCCTAATCGCGCAAAGCGCGAAAAATTTCTATAATTGATGATTGAATCAGTCAATATGATCGGTAATTGCATATATATTGCTTTCAACTTCTATCCTCTCTCTGCTCACGTAATCAGTTTTACAAGTAGAGCTGAGTGAAGTGTGTTTGAAAAGGTAGGACCCCTCAATAATAATTATAATTTTCGGGCGTATACCCGTTGGCAGGAACGAAACAGTACTTCGTCAGCCCCCCCCCCTCCAAAAAAAAATCTTAGATCTTGGGGGCCATAGGGTGATAAACCTAACCCCAATCACGTTGTTCGCTTTTTCCACGAAATTGGTCGTACTGTTTAGTGAGCTAGCGCGTGGCGCGAAAATTTTCAATAATTCATGATAAAATCGGTCAATAAAATCGGGAATTGCATATATATTGCTATCAATTTCTTGTCCTCTCTGCTCACGTAATCAGATTTACCGGTAGAGCTGAGTGAGGTGTCTTGGAAACTGTAGGGCCCGTTGGTATGACTCCGTAACATGATGTTATTTCGTGACTTCCTCTCTGCTATATCAAAAAATATAGAATTGTCCAAACGTAGGCTACTAAACTATAAAAGACGTACCCAAAAATCAAGATATCTGGCAGCTCTAAATCGCGCGGAGCGCCAAAAATTTTTGAACAAGTTGCATAAATTTTCAAAAATTACTCTATAATTTATGCTAATTCCCGAAATAATTTTGGGCCCCCTTCGAGCTCACCCTCCTCCAATTGGGGGGTTTGGGGTGCGGCAGTTACGGTCCTGGATATGCAGAACGCACTGCCACAGTGCTGTGACATGACAGGATATAAACAGTTGAACGTGGAAGTCCTCGATAACTGTTAATTTACCCTATCCTATCATTTTGTCGGGCTATACAAGTAACTCCTGCCAAGGGACTTTTATACATATTTGATTCCGTGCACCCGTGCACAATTGCACATACATACACTCACACGCCAACGAGCAAATAGCAGCGCAGTCGGAGTGAACTAATTGGAATATTTTTTTTTGTAATTGGAGATAATATTCTTCCAGGTACCGGGATCATCATGATCATACTCAATCTAATCGAACTCTATCACTTGGGACTGAAAAAGGTGTACGAGGCGTGGAAGAGGCGAGGCGAAGACATTACAAAACAATACAAACTGCCTTCCAGCAGCATGCCACAGTTCAGTAGGGGATACGGTGGCTACAATCGATACAGAGGCGGATATCCGCAGGCTGTGGGTATTCGGGTCGGCTACGCCCGGAGTAGTTTGTCGGGCGAGGGCGGCGGTGATTATGATGGAGATCAATTTATATAACGACTCAAACAAATACTGTGAAATACCTAGAAATTTGAACTATTTTAAGAGTACCGCAACATTCCGAAAAGTTACACGACACTGTTGAAAAGTCTTAACGGATTACTTACATCGCTACCGATCCATGTAAACGAGCGCCATGTCTCCTGAAAGGATGGCATCGTCCCAGCGAGTGCATCTTGTTGCCAATCAACTCCAAGCGTGTTACATCGTGATCTCGTATACATGCGGATCCTGCAATTACAAAGCATGGTTAGATAATAATCTGTGTAAAAACATACGGCGAAACGATTTTCAAAGTTTTGTGACTGCTACTTTTTTTGTATTTACTCACAGAATTTTACATTTTGGTAAACTTTCTGATTAGATCAATTCTATATAACAGCGGCTTAAAGCTTCAATTTTCATAGTGAGCACGGAACAAATAAATAGGCTAATGCCCGCGTCGAGCGCGATATCGGACAATTGTATTTTCACCAGAAGTCAATCCCACATGCCTAGCTATATAGATCAATGTGTTGTAAATGCACCCATTTCAATATTCTGAACAATTGCTATTATATTTCCGTAAACATATGCTTCGTGTCTGAAACTGATTCACGCGGTCATTTGCTCGGTATATCAGTGACAATGCAAAATATTAGTTCGATATAATAATATTTTATCTGTTAAGTTTGGTGCCCAATTCCGATCATCTCATGTCACGGCAAAGAAATTTAGAATATTCGCAAAATACCTTCGCAGGCATGTAGCATTACATTTTGAATCAGCGATACTAATAAGATATCAACATTGGTAACTATTATACACGGATACATGCAAAAAAAGAACGGGACCAGCATATAATCTACTGTTCATTTGGGTATTATATATATATATCTTAATGCATCATATTTCAGTGCAATTTTTATGACAAAAACATGATTTAATAGTCTGCAAGTGCCATCCAGTTGTTTTGTGGAATGTAGTCGAAAAGATTAATTTTCAATCTCGCTGTAGCTATATCCTGTTGTGTAATATGTGCCAAAATTACTCTGCATGCACGAGTTTGCACCTGCGTGTTCGTCATTGATTTTGTGTGTTTTTATATTGTCGAACAAATGCGATAATCAATAAAGGTATGAGCACCGCATTGCGTTCATCATCTTGTCGTTTAACACGGGTTTCAACACAGTGATATTGTTTGATGCATGTTACATTGAAACTCAGCTATAACTTATGTCTGAGAGAGAGAGAAAGTCTTTATTTTTTCATCCAACCAAAATAAATAACAAACAGACGGCAATGAATGCAATAACATTGAACAAGTCTCACCCATTTTGGCATCGGTGATTGTCAGTACAATCCGACGCAAAAATTTTCCCATTTCGTGTTTTGTCGATGTTTGCCACTGGGTTTCAGGTATCAGTGAATATATTAATGTAAGTAGGGTGGCATTTAAAACAAAATCAATTTAAAACAATCATGTATAAAAGATGACCCTTGTTTAAAACAGTTTTTTTTATTTCATTTTTTATCAGCCATAATATCACAAATCCTTAAGTGTGACGTCATAGTGGATTGAAAATGACAATATAAAATATGGAGTATATAATAAATATGGCTCCTTCGACGAAAAAGGTTTCCGACCACTGTCACAAACAGGCAAAAAATATCTTTAACCAGGACTACATCGTTATGTATCAATTTTACAGTCGTTGATCATCATCACCAGAACACTCATTAATTCTATATCTACATGCTATAACTGTTGAGTGTTGAACCGACGATGATTTCGAGGGTTTCAGCCATTCCACGTCGTATACGTCGACTATATTAGTTATACAAATCGTCCGTATATGCTCATACTACGTGTTTGTTTCGAAAGTATTTACTCAACTATGACATAATTATTTATTATAATATTTTAAAACACCATTTATTTTAAATGCAACCCTAGTTGTAAGTATAAGCCCTTGATTGCCCTGACTGCTTAGTGCTTATACTTACAGCATGTTATAGTGTAGAAAGGCTTTTCTGCCCACCGTCAACTTTCAACTCTGCCAGCAATTAAAAAAATGACAACAATGAGATGTGCCGACGAAGTATAGGCTACCTATTTTCACGCAATAGGCGGACTGCAGATTCCGACTCACGCCGAAAAGGGTGCAACAGTCTCGGAAATTGCGAAATCAGTTCAGCTTTCTCTTATAACTGGTCAGCGGAATCGTCCGTAAGGTTAAACATTCCCAGAAGTTGTTCCTAGAAACGCATACATTAATGCTGAGGAGTGCAACGGTACTTAGTACCAGTAGGCGGAGGTGCATGTTATATTTGTTGACCGTGCTTGGTCACTTGGACATCTACGTTGTCTTGAGCGAATGAACATTGAACAATGAACATATTGCAGGCTCTCGCCAGGGACAAAATGCATTCTTGGCTTCTTCCAATTACGTATTTATCATGGACATTGTATCAGCATTTATACTGTCATTACATGTCGTATCGGTGACACCACATAAGTGCATAAGCATTTCGTCTCACTCCTCATTTTTCACTGACCATGCCGATGGTTAAGTTGCAAAATACCGAGACGTCGGAGTGAACATAGCACGAGCAAGGATTGCTTTGATCATGGCAACACAAAACTCTTTCATTTCCATACTCTTTGTTATCAAATCAAACTCGCTGTCCGACTATAGTAGGTCATGTCATACTATACAGAAGTAATGAATACCTTCGATTAGAACGACAGAGGCGTTTCACCAACGAGTTGTCAGAGTGCTCTCGGTGTTGAATCTCACGATTTCTTGGATATGTTCATTTCATATACTTTTCGCTCCAGTTTTCTTGTAAATTGAACTGTGAGTATATAATATACAATGTACAATGTACATGTATATGTTTCCACACCCCGTCTGCAAGTGTCTTTCACCTAAAAACGACGGAGTCGGCGTAATACCATATTCTCTTGATGATTTCGGACTTCGGAATAGCATTTTCTCAAACTGAAAAAGAATAATTGATGTATCGGAAGTAAGCGTTGAATTGAAACCAAATATAACTCCGTTGGGAGCTGTGGTCTTCGGATGCGGAAACATATCCACGGTTGTAACAAGAATCCTCGAAATCCAGTATAATTTCGATTTCAAATTTACGTTTACCGGGTCGACGTACTGCCACAGCGAATCGTCAATGCCAAGTATCTCACCAAGGCCACGACTGATATGCAGATTCTCGAGGCACGTTGGTCGTGGATCAATCATCTGCACCAACTCCCCGATGTTTTCTCACATTATTGCATGATTGACATCGTGACATCGCAATGAAATCAGCCATATGTCCCAACATCCAACGGTTAAGTGTCAAATTCTTTTAAATACCCCATGTTTGCAATGAAAAGGTACGAGACGTCAAAACTATCAAAATGAGCGCATTGGTACTGACGCATCGAGCAATTCTCTTCTTATAGGCCTCTGCTTAGCCATCTAGCGACGATAATCGAGAAAAAGTTTAGTGACACTCCGAAAAATCTGTATATTTCAGAAGTGAAGTCTATGATATAACGAATACCGAAGGTTTAAAACGAAATATGTCTATCTAACGAACAGATGATAGGTTAGAATCGACTGATTTCCCGACAACGTCCAAATGGGATGGCATTTACTTGAAACACTCTTGCAACAAGTGGGCGAGCATGCGACTTTGGTGGGAAAGCTCTGGGTGACGGCAACCTTCGTCTTTCGCTTTATCATTGTCGCGAGCGTCGGTGACGCGGTGTATTCCGACGAGCAATCGGACTTTTACTGCAATACCGAGACGCCAGGTGAGATTTTGCACTCACGCGTGTCATGGCCTACCTTTAGTAGGCCACACGCGTGTATATATTTATGTTGCTGATTGGACGTATGACCCGCGTTAAAATAGCGGCTATCAAAACAGTGTGAATAATTTGGCACTGTGGAATCCAAATATCATTCGTGTTTTCACCAGGACTGAATAAAACTTTGTCTCTGCGAGAACATAAACTCACGAATTTGCTCCATCCAATTTGCTCTTGGCCAAGTACTAGCGGCGGCGAATCATTTATCTTATTTACAACCGGAATGGATAATGGAATGGATATAGTTACATCTTAGTTTTGTACGGACTTGTACTACTAGATAGTTCTAGTTGTCTAAATAGTAGGACAACTTTTTGTTGCACTAAAATCGTGAGAAAGTTGCATTTAATTGTAACAAAAGTTGCACTTATATTTGTGAGAGTGAGATACTCGAAAGGTTACGTTGTACAACCTAACAGCTTAGGATTTACTGGGTGTTTGCTTGTTCAGTTTCCTTTTTGGCCATTCCATCGATCATGCATACACTTTTATGTTCCTTGGGTTTAAAATTTCGCTGTCAGCTCCCGCAGAGCTGTCAAATTTGGTACTCTCCCATTTCACGGACGGTCAGGCGAGACAGCCGAAAATTACATTTTTGCCAGTACGCATCAATAAAATAACGTAATGCGGGAATAATTTTCCGCAGAAAGTCAAACAGCAAAGCGATAAGCCTACCATCCGCTGCCTCCAAAACAAATATACTATACCACACCCTAAACCCTATAGGTCTGCAAACTTGTTCCAGGGCAATACAGCAATGATGGCGTCTTTAATAAAATAAATAGCCTGAAAAAGGCGACACATAGTAAAAATGTAATTTTAGAACAGCGGTTCTCAACCGGGGAGGTCCGCGAAGCAATTCCAGGGGGTCCGCGAGACCTCTAAGTTAGCAAAATGATTGTTAACCTAATATGTATATTTATAAATTAGGGAAAGCATGAGCCAGTTTTCCTCAACAACTTCTAAAACCTCATTACTCACATCATCAGAATAATCGTATGACATGAAATATCACTGTGCAAATTCATTTTAATTGCCAATAATCTATACTGATACAAACATCTTGCTCTTTCGTGACGTTTTGTGAGAGTTTGTGGAAAATATTAAAATATGGTGATATATAGTAAGATCAATCAGAGTGACTTCGTAGTCAGTGTCACCAAATTAGTTAAGTGGTTTGAAATAAAAAAAACCTGGAGTATGCTTCCTAACTTTTCCCAATCAAGGGATTGAAACCTCTCGCCACGAAGTCCATTCTATCATGTGATATACATAACCGCACTACTCCAGAATAACTTCCAAGATGAGATGCTAGATAAAAATGACTAGGCTGGGCGTGATATGTTCATTAAAAATATCCTTTTTCATTCTATGGCCATAAATGTTGCGATCACACCAAAAGTGTCGTCGGAAACGTTACGCGTTAATATGGCATTAGCCTCCATCTATCTTTGTGGAAAGGGATTTTCGGCACTCGTTCATATCGAATCGAAGACGCTGATATTTAGAGCCACGTAGGCCTACTTCAAGAAATACAGCTGCAAAGTTAGCTTTGAACTCATAAAATTCTACACAATTTCTACATAAACAGTATGATGTTGTTATCACGAAAAGTCATTTTGTTGCTGTTTATCACAAGCCTACACTTCATATTTGCACAAGACAGATAAAAGTGGCACTATAATGAAGTTAAAGTTGAACTAAAACTTGAGGGGGTCCGCAAGGGTCCGTGGCAGTCACAAGGGGTCCGCGAAGCCAGAAAGGCTGAGAACCACTGCTTTAGACGGTCTCGCCTGGGCGTCCGTGAAATGGGAAACGGCCTCAAATTGAAACAACAAGAATCAATCATAGTTCGGACACTGTCGCGGTTGGCTAAGGCTGTTGAACCTAGCTTGCAAGCCCTTGCGTCATATATTAACATGGAAATGCGTCTATAATCCATCACATATAGCTCCGTGTTATGCAAATCAAGAGAATGAAGCCATTCTAGAAGTAGTTTTATAACATGTTTTTGAAAATTCTCCTTTATAAATTTTAAGCGATACTTGATAAAATAGTTACAGTAAAAAGTTGCATGAAAAATATAAAAAAAGTTGCAAAAAGCTGCAATATGAAATTCCTACAAATAGATTAAAACTTCATACTACATAAATTCTGAGTATTTAGGAAGCTGCCCTAGGCTACTAATTAGAATAATTAGGGCGAAATGCCGATAATCTAATTTTAATCTAATTTGTGAAATGTTAGTTTGCTCTAATTCTGATTCTAATCTAATTTGTGAAATGTTTCTATGCTCCAATTTTAATTGTAATCTAATTTCTTGTTTCCCTGAAAATGCTAGCGGAAAACTGCGTAGTACGAAACGAGCCAAGCTTTCTGTACGGGCATCGGGCATTTGTCACATTCTCGTGCTTATATATGAATGTGGTCTGTTGGCGATGGTCATTCATTTATTTTTCTTACGTAATTCAATCGTTGCAGTAATTTAGTAATCTTTCTTTTTATCTCGTCTTGCACTTGCGTATATAAAGCGCCTTTCGGACATTGCAGTCGGATTTTCTCAACGACGCTTAATTAATTGTGAATCCCGCACTATAACTCGCCACCTTCAGATCATACATTTGTTCAGTATTTAACATTGGAGTGTCAGACAGTTGAATTGCAACAACTTGCGTCAGGTTATCGCAAGATTAGATAGGGTTCTGCGCAGACACAATCAGAGCCGCGCAGACACAATTCACAATTAATTTATATATGAACTGAACCCGATTCAAAGTTTTAGCTAATTCAGTAATTCTAATTCAAATGTAATTTGGAAGAAAATGGGTAGCTTTACCTCTAATTCTAATTTAATTTGGAATAAAAAACGGGCTATAATTCTAATTCTAGTGTAATTTGGAATAAACCGAGTTGTTATAATTCTAATTATATTGTAATTCGGAAAACCTGGCTGAAAATTATGGTTGCTCAATTCCGGTTTTGTAATCACTTTTCGCACTGTCACCGTGATGTACAGAGTGATAATAAGTTGCCATTGAAAGAATGTTGATGAAAGATGTTGTGATTACTGATACATTCTGAAGAGCTTCTTGGAGGTACAGAACTTCAATATACAATTGAATAGTATATTCATATTGTAATAAACCCGAATACTTTCGGCTGACACTCGTCAGGGGGGTATCGTCAGCAACTAGTAGAGAATTGGAAAGAACACTATATCAACACTCACATTTCGAAATATGACGTCACCAGCATGAAATGAGATCTTAAATAAGAGAGCGTTCGATGTACTATTTTAAGATGGTACACGAACTCCTTTTGATGACAAAGCTTGGGCTGATGTATTTTGATAAAGGTCGACTCCAAGGCACACAAATCGCTCTCTTATTTGAGATCTCATTTCATGCTGGTGACGTCATATTTCGAGATACGACTGTTGATATACAATGTCCTTTCCAATTCTCTACTAGTTGCTCAGGATTTTCCCTGAAAAGTGTCAGCCGGGTTCATTTCAATATGAATATACTATTCAATTAATACATTTGCTACTCCGAAAAAATGCTCACGGTGTATAGTGTGGAAACTTCTAAGATTCGCTTGCGAACACGAACCTCTGAAATATCGAGGATCGTATAACGAACACGAACATGAATGGAGCGTGGCACCAACCAAGTTTTTATGTATGGCGTAGGCCTAATAATGTATGTGATGGCGTATAATGAAGCAATTAAGGAACTTCAATGGTGATTTTGCGGAAAGGAAATGCCCTTACATAAGATTGACACGTACAAAAAAATAACTTGAAAACTATCTTCAAATGACTGTCTGAACCCGCAATCAGTTCTGTTGATCCGAAATTTTACAATACTCCACAAACGACTTTCAACCGTTACACAACAAATCTGGATTTCAATTGAGTTGTCTATTCAAAGTCGCATCTGTTCATGAATCACATTTCCCTCGTCGCTGCATGATAAAATGAAATGTGTACGATTGTAAATGTCGGAAGGACCTTTTTGTAACGCCACAATTACAAACCCGCCATCGCATATATATCCAATATTCGCATACACATTTGTAAAAGCACCTGCAACCCAGGTTTACAAACAAGTCCTAGTTTTTCTTACTCCTAACAAACATGTTTATTCAATCAGAGAAAAACAGTATTTGGTCCCGATTTCGAAGTACTGATACGGACAAAAGATACCAATAATGTGGAAACTTTACTATTCTTTGAAGTTTCAACGCAATACCTGTCTTGGCCGTCCGATATATTACCGATATAAACATACAATATTTAGCATATTTCGAATGTCCATACTACCTTATCAGTTAATATACGAATCGCAAAAGACTTTGGCCTGGCTTCATTACGAAACTACTGAACTTTACTCTTACCATGATATTAAGTCCACATTAGTTTATCGCGACTAATGTGCTGAATTGAAATATATTATATTTTGGTAAATTTGTAGGCGAGTAAATGCTGCTTTATAAAGTGATTAGCTAAATTAATTCTCTTGATTGTAAAGCTGATTTCATGGACAACGATGTAAAACTGTGCGTTGGTTATTCTTCATAGCTGTCTTCCCTCTACTGTCTCCACAATCAAGAGTAAATGCAATTTCCATTTCTAATACCATTTCGTTTATCAGTAGCAATATAACTATATACTTCGCCTGAGTAAAGTAACAATATGACTTAGTCTTGAGTTTCGATCTCGCAAGATAAACTGCGCTGAACAAAAAAACACGATCTACTAATTTGAATGATGGCCAACCGGGTTCACGTTCAGGCCTGATGGATTATTATTCAATAATATGCCTTTCTGTTAACCGCAATTTGCTACGTGTTACGTAGGAAGACTGGACCGAGACAGACCACATATACCCGAGGCGATCAACTAACCAGGACACTTTTTTGATACGAACCTCCCATTAACTGAATGACGCCTCGCAGCGATGACTTCGCAATGCAAATGTTACACAATCATTCAACTTATTCCCTTGCTCGTAAGGTAAATCGATAAACAGTAATTTACGTAGCATCGCTGCATGTTGATGAAGCGTTGATAAAACACATTTAACGTTACGACATTTGACCCACTTCACCTGTCGTCAGCCTGTAACTATATATATTTTTTTATCATTTAACGAGACAATGGTGTAACACTGTACCTTAGCGAACGACATACATGCATAAACAAAGTTGTGTGTGAAGTTGCGATTAATAGCTAGGTAGCAAACCTGTAAAACTTTGCATCGCAGGCTGCAAAAATGTGTGCTTCAACCAATTCAACCGAATCAGTCACTTGCGATTTTGGGCTGCTCAAATAATTGCCGTCTGCACTCCTTCTATAATTTTCGTCGTGTACGCCACCCACGTTCTGATGTCGTCGCAAAACGACAACGAGGTGAGAATAGTGGAATAATTCTTTCAAGTTGTCACATTTTGTCGTACGCAGCAGACGTACGAGGAAGGGACGAAGGAACTGGTAGCAACTGAGACGCCGCCGGCAGTGACAACGAAAGGGAAATGGGGAAGTAGCAGGAAAGCGAGCACCAGGTAAGACTTCGATACACATACTATCCAAGCTTTAAAGGGTTTACAATATAGTTATTGACGTACCAATAAAAGTGATTTGTTGAGGGAGATAGGCTGAGGTGGAATATTTCCAATGGATGCAATCGTTACGTTACGTTACAATTTCAGCAATTGCATTCGCCACGGGCGAGCGATGGCGCATGCGGTCAATCCTCTATCTAATAAAATTGCGTCAACTGTCGCTCACTATCCCCCTTTACATTCCACGAGCTATATTTGATCCTCGCCGAGTCCACAGGTCAACAAAGAGCAAGACGGGATTCTACGGTAGCCTGAGAGGACGCGTAAAGCACACTCGTAAAGCTACCAATGGCGAAGAGTCCCCAGAAGCGGTCGTGGGAGAGGAAGGTGAACCTGCAGTATTTTATAATGCCACCTTCCTCGTCAGGATTAATCTAATTTTTCCCACCGTATGCCATTCATTACTGCATATGTTATCTGGTCACTCTGGACATAGGCGCCAAAGACCATACAATACAAAGTGATTGCTAATATCTATTGATCTCCGAATTTCAATCAACATAGGCTGGGGAATTCTAGTACAGCCTACCTAAGAGATTGAATTCCGAGAGGAATTTCAACCGCTGAGTTTGTTTGTTATTATTAGAGTAGGCTACATAAATATAGTCATAATAGCGAAAGCTTTTAGTCGTGAACTATAGCGCAAAATCAGTTAAGGTGGATACACCGAACAGAGATTATAAGCATTGACAACTGCTGGCTGGTCTGTCGATATTCCAAAGTTAACATAATTAGTAGAAATTACGTTGAATAACCGAAACAATTTAGACGACACACCCGCCGAGCTGCAGGATGACGGGACCGACATTGATCAATCGTTAGCGGACATAGAAAGACAACTTGCTGCGCTGCAAAAGCAACAAACCAGCAAAACCACGAATATACGGATTAAATTTGCCTATGTGATAGCGCTATTTTTAAGAACGGGATCCGAAGCTGTTTTCGTTTGGCTACAATATATCTTATACGGCTTTGAAGTTCCCGAAATATACCATTGCGACAGGTTGGTGGCTCGGGCGATATATAGAAATCTGCGTTTTGGCAAAGAATGACAGCGGTTCTCTCAATGTGTGCAAACAGTTGGTCCTTTTCACTGTGTATTGAAATCGCAATTTACACTGATTACTGACACAGCACAACGTCAAAAGAGACTTGCTCCACTCTTATATTTTCCCTCAAGAAAAATGAATATATAAATAAATCCGATTTCAAAACTTTACCGTTTATACTCCGCGGAATTCTATATAGCGTCCATGGCTGGATTCAAAGCGATTTCGTCCACGACCAAGACAACTGAATATACCGAATACTGAATACTGAATACTGTCTCTGCTCTCGTACCTACATTGTTGCAGTAGTTTTGTGTGAAATCGAAATCGATACCTTATGTAGATATATATTGATTGCTATATATTTAAATCGTCACAATCATGTAACTATAAAGCTTACAGAATACAGATGAGCTAAATCAGGGGTTCTCAACCTCAATTTGGCGTGCTGCTTACTAAAAAAATGGTCAGCACCTTCGCCGAAACCCGTGTCCGGTCAATACCGAGAATGCTATTACCGAAAATGTACATTGTACAATTGTACATTACCGAGAATACTATTACCAAGAATGAACGTTACTGGGAATATACAATACTGAGAATGCTATTACCGAGACCAGGGCCGGCCAACCCGTGGCCCACGAGAAGGTTTTGAGTGGCCCGCGAGGTAATTTCCGAAATTTCTAATATCATCAAAAATGGATTGCACAGATTGTGTACTTGCAAGGCCAACCAAAAATTTGATTAGTCTGGCCGCAACACTTGAGATGTGATGACTAAAATATCAGTTTCGACTCATTGACAGATCCATCAACCATTCATATATTGGTATATCTTCGTACACTACAATAAAGCAGAATAATTTGCGATAGATTTATCAAAGGTAAAAATTTCCTACAAGCTTAGCGCGTTGTCACTCGATTTCTTGTTCTTAATATTGTTGCCCTTTTGTGAAAATTGAAGAACACCCAATGTATCAGATTGAGTCTAACTATATTCGCGATTACGAGACAAAGTGTCGCTCAATATATGCGACATTGCATTTGCACAGGCAGTAAGACCGTTGACTGTGAAACCTAGGCACGAAATGATTGACGCATGTTGGTCGCAGCTTTCGATATCGATATGTCCATGCGCCGAATAGTCCAGTCCTCGCAAACTTAGCCCAGCGATATACAGCAGGCCCGCAATATAATCAAGTGACAATATTATTGACCTATGAACTTCAAAAAATTTTCGCGCTTCGCGCGGATAGTGGCCCGCGCAAAAGTTCGTCAATCGAATGTGGCCCTTTGGCTGAAAAGGTTGGCCAGCCCTGACCGAGACTGAACATTACCGAGAAAGACACGACCTAAATGGACATTACAGAGAAAACAATTAAAACATTCAACGCCATTAAAAATGATGAAATTCTGATCACTCGCGACATGCATGATCAATGATCATTGGTCAGTGCTGTCAGGTATTGTTTCCTTCCGCCGTTTTTGCGCTAATATTATAGGAGCCTATTCATTTGCCCGAATATTTAAGCACGACGATCAGTAACAAAAAACAACAATTAAAACGAATGGCGGACGTTACTCTTCCAAGCGAACTTAATGATCTCGAAATCTATTACGATATAACAGATTCCGCGTCGGGTTGATTAGCCGTGAAATCGGGTACTGATTGGTATGATAGCGAGACGAGGTCTGTGAGATCTCCTTATTTGTTGTTTTTGTATGTATGTACTTCATCGTAACTCGCGATCCGTAATTAGAGGTGTGAAACCAGTTACGCACGACACTGGACCAATAGTTCAATATAACTTGGCTATGTATTTTGGATATCCGATCCGTGCGCATTCGTTAACTCGAGTAAGTGCCTTGTAATTTGACACGCGGGTGCTTTCGTAACTTGATTTTGGTTTATTATAGCGAGGCATAAACCAAGTTGCGTCTACCAGATACGAAAACACGTCTTCTCCATTCGGATTGTTATCGTAGTGTACTACAGCGGAGCTAAATCCAGCTTTATTCCTGGTCAAGCCCGGAGCGCTGACGGAAGGAGTCATGCCATTATCCACAAGCGCAAGAGTGTGATATTTTATGTATAAGTATTTAAAGTCAGTATTATTCTCGATAACGCAAGCTCCATCTCAGTTTTGTGTTAAACGTTTTTCTTTACTGTCACGGTGACACAACCAGTGACAGTAATGGAAATTCAAGTAATTTGGATCCCTATGTTGAGATTACCGAAACCCTATGTGTGTACTGTGTATATTCGGTGTCAAATCTCGGGTATAGATCTTGTTCTCTGTAATGACCATTCTTGGTAGTGCCTTTCACGGTAATGTCTAGTCTCTGTCGTGCCTTTCTCGGTAATGTCAATTCTCGGTAGTAGTATTCTCGGTCGTGTCCGTATGAGTAATAGCATTCTCGGTAGTAGCATTCGCGGTCGTGTCCGTATAGGTAATAGCCAGCACCGTAACTGCCGCACCCCAAACCCCCCAATTGGGGGGGGGGGCCCGAGCTCGAAGGGGCCCAAAATTATTTCGTGAATTAGCATAAATCATAGAGTATTTTTTGAAAATTTAAGCAATTTTTTAAAATTTTTTTTCGCGCTGCGCGCGAATTCAAGTAGCCATTTATCTTTATTATTGGGTATTGGGCCATTACCGCGCCACGACCCACCAAGACATACAATCAAGTTTTAGGCCATATAACATGCGACTCCAAGAAGTGTGCCAGAACGATCGGCAGCGAGAAAAGCTTGGCCGAAAATGTCTATGCCCTTATGCAGACCGAAGACTTCGTTATGTATACAAAATACATATAGGTTTAATTGTCCATAGGAGTCTAAATGACTGGCGCCGAATGTTCCTGTCTTTGCAATTTGAACCTCACAAGACAAATACCATCCCCCTGGAAAAAATTTTATGCCAGTGAAGAAATACCAATTTGAAATCGTGTGCGTCTCTTAGTTTAGAAGCCTACGTTTGGGCGATTCTATATTTTTTGATATAGCAGACTGGAAGTCACGAAATAACATCATGTAACGAAGTCATATCATCGGGTCCGCGCGCCCGAAGATGTTTAATCATTATTTACGGGCCCTCTTGTTTTCAAGACACTTCACTCAGCTCTACCAGTAAATCTAATTACGTGAGTAGAGAGGACAATAAATTGATAGCATAATATATATGGAATCGCCGATCTGATTAACCGATTTTATCATAAATTATCGAAAATTTTCGCGCTTCGCGCTGGCTCACAATACAGTACAGATAATTTCGTGACAAACACGAACAACGTGATCGTTGGGTCGTTTTATCACCCTATGGGAGTCCAAGACCCACGTTTTTGGGGGCCTGACGAGGTGCTGTTTCGTTCCTGCCAACGGGTATACGCCCGAAGATGTTTAATTATTATGGAGTGGTCCTACCTTTTCAAACACACCTGACTCAGCTCTACCGGCCAATCTGATTACGTGAGCAGATAGAAGATAAAAATTGATAACAATATATGCAATTCCCGATCATACTTACCGATGAAATCATTAATTGTCGAAAATTTCCGCGCTTCGCGCGCTTAGGCGACAAAAGCTGGTTCACTAAACAAAATCCCAATGAATATGATGAATAGCGGTGAAGAGTGTATCGCCGGAGGGGGGTCTGGGGGGCGAAGCCCCCCAGAAGTTGGGTCTATAACCCTATGGGGGGCCCAAGACCAAAGTTTTTTGGGGGGCTGACGAAGTGCTGTTACGGCCCTGGTAATAGCATTCTCGGTATTAGTATGGAACCGCCCAAACCTACTCACTGCCTATGTGGGAAGCTGGCGATAATGTGCGCACTGCGCAGTAATAGCATGTCAACTCGTCAACCTCCGCTATTGAGACGATAGCAACGTAGGCCTATACATACGTCTGTTTCAACGATTTATATCTATATCCAGTCGAAGTAGTCGAGTAGTACTACCTGAAGTTCTGCGACACATGAAATGCAGACAACGATCTATATAATTTATTTAGCAGCGCTGGGCGAGTGCGTATGTATCCTGTTAATACATAGTACTGCCGATAACCAGTAGTTTTTACCGAAAGGGGAAATTCCCGTCATATTTATTTCTACGCACCCAACACTTGGCCAGACACTGACCTAACGCGACGCTTTAAAATGACGGGTAAACTGATCTGATACCTTGTTTGTCGGATTCAAATTCCTCAGAGGTCGTTATTTTATATGTTTTCAGGAATGAGCCGCCGACAGCATCCGGTTAATTGACATTCTTGTAATGGTCATTGGTATTTAATTTTCGCCTCTTCGATCCCTATAGAATAGGCTAATGGGCTAACGATCCCATTGCGGTCGTGACCGCTAGGTTGGGAACCTCTGCTCTTGATTTCACGAAAGCAATCGCTGGCAATAAATTTGTTGCGCCATTTTAGTTCTTTGTTTTTGTTCTGAGCAATTGACGAAACGCGAGTGTGTTTCCGATCATACAGCCTATATACTCTTTGCAAGGTTACGCATAGTCGAGTATATTTTATATTTCATCACATACTCTTACTTGCAGACGTTTTGATGCGCCCCGGAAATGCGCTATATACTTCTAAGGTAAACGTCATTGAATAAAGAATATAGCTATTTTTTTTCTTTAGTAACATGAGTAACATCGCTGTTACCACGATTCGGAGAACCTCTGCGGGTATCTTTACCTAGAATTCCTTCATATCACTTAGATTTGAATATCATTGCGTAGTCAACTTTACTCGAAAATGAAAAATACCAGAAAAAAACTACTCATCACATCTTGCTGTATAGTCAATCTTAAAACATGGTCTACCTTCCAGAACACCTTGTCAGCACATCGTGGACTGCTTTGTATCCAGACCTACGGAAAAAACGCTGTTCTTATGGTTCATGTTCGTCGTGTCTTGTATATGCCTGCTGCTTAACATAATCGGTAAGTTACTACCTAACCACTCGCACCACTCGTGAAAATAAATACATTAGGCGACCATTTTCCAAGTAGGCATACATTGTGAGATCGTGCAAAACGCTATAAAAGTTGTTTTCTCACGCATCCGAGCGGATGTCAATATTTTAATATAATCATTATATAATTATTATTGCACGGTAAATGTGTGATTCGCGATAATGAGCGAGTCTTAACTAGCAACGACGGCGAAATTCTTTCTAAATATTATCGTGACTATTCTCAAAGCTCTTTTGTATTATCTTTATTTTTATAAAACGTATGGAACGCATATTTTAAAAGTCACCTTTGATAAAAAAAAAAAAACACAGCACAAGGCTTCTTCGATCGACGAGCTCCTTGTGTTAAGAATATATGAATTTGAAATATTCATTTGAAGAAATAATTCAAGATCAGATATACGCATATGTGCCAAGGTATATATCAAGTCGATGATTTATGAATTATCATAATCCATTTGCTTGTTCGTCTAAGCGTCTGGTGATATTTTGTCTGGCCGTTATCGTCAACTCGATAATTACAAATTCAATTTTCTCACTACTCGACACAAGATCTGCCCGCGGCTCTTTGGAAAAATGTAAATAAATATCATGATGGATATGATGCAATCGATATCATAATTCAGGCTATATTAAATAAATAGGCTAAATCACTCAGTGAGGGTAATTAATATCTCAGAAATCAAATATCTCGGACTCAAGAAACTGGCCAAGGTTCTTTGTTCACCGTCTTCAGCGGAGAGCGACGAATCAATTTACGTCACCGGCGCAAAATCTCCAAAAGATTACACTAATGAAACTCAGAGCGGATCAGGCGAAGAAATCACTGGGAATACAAATCGAAAATATTTACATAATCAGGATGGCCGAAGAATGAAATCAGAATCTGACAGCGATTCGATAGGCTTCAGTGAAATAGGCAAACCCCCTCCTTATCCCATAACCAATTTCCCACTAGTCCACAGGTACGGATTGCTGCTAAACTCTAAGCCCCCTCCTACAGCTCCTCATTCGGCGGAAGTGGAAAAGTCGTACCTGTGATATACCCAACATTGCAGGAGACATATTTCCGGGCAAATCAGAATCATCGTATCTATGGGATACGAACTTGACTGTCTTAAATCTTGTGCGTACATCTCCTAGCCTACTCTCCCAACAGTCTGAATAAGAGAGGTATTCATATTCACCTATATATACTCATTCAGCGCATTGTCGGAGAAATATAGTATTTTGTATATAGTACTCTACCCGTCCATTCGGAATTACCCTAGTTTTCATAAGTAAGCGATTATTCTGAATTGCGTCGTCTAAACACATATGAAATGCGGTCGATTGTAAACTTAAAAGCGTGTTTTGTAAACGAATCCCGTGACTGTAATTTGAATATAGCCTTTACAACATTTATGAGCTCAGTACACAGTTATAGGTCAATCACCTACATAGATGTTAGTGCATGTGTGTCTAAAGTCTTCGCTATATGCCTACTGTAGGAATACATGTACTTAATTAGATATCATTCTTTGACCGTTTGCTGAAAGTTATTGCCTATATTAAAGTGTTTTGGACCACAATAAACTATATTTTCATGTGACATAGGTCTACTCGGGAAACATATTCAAATATATTCATTATTCACCCTTACATTGACTTGGTCTGTAACGAAATACCTCTTCTTTTTCGAAATACTCAAAGTAGTTCTCCCCTACTTGCAGAACTCGCTCTAGAATATCTAATTTTTTGCTACTTCTACTTCATAACATTTTGTGATTTTGCTTACTTACTTTAGCTGTTTTCAGTTTGTAAAGTAGAAGCATTATATTCCTCCAATTAGAACAGGGGTGGCCAACGTTTTCTACCAAAGGGTCACATGAGATTTACGAACCATTGCACGGGTCTCTTGAATGTTGATGACCTTTTTTTAGTCGTCCGATAGCAGAGAGCCGGATTAGATAACAGTGAAAACAAGACTAGTAATACAGCGCAAACAATTTTGTCAGGAAAACTCGGTGTGCACTCATGTCTCAGCCTCGCCAAGCGCGAAAATTTTTCAGGGTTAGGGAATGAATTCGGTCAATAAGATATGTACTTGCATATATTGCGGGCCGTCTCAATATCGAAGATTTCGGCGAACTTGCGTCTATTATTACCTGGGTACTGCCTTACTTGCCTCCCCTGACCGCGCGACACTGCTCTCAGTTCTTCTAATTCATTTCAATTCTTTTGTCTGGAGAACATCCGTGTTCAAGTTAAAATCCGAGTATATTGCCTCTCTTTTCCGCAAATAAAATGACAGCATATGGCATTTTTACGCTATCCGCCATATTTTTTATCAAGGTATATACTAATCTCGCAAAGTGCGAACACCGTAGACGATGCTACTACGGGCCTTATACTAATTTAAAGTCAGCCAATTCTACTTTGCTTGAAGGAGTTTTAGGTTACCTTTGAAAGTACTACTTCTACTCGTACTAGAATACATTCTTGCATCGCTACTTATAATTCTAAATGAGTAGTTTTGAGTACTTTGACCCCCTCTGCCATTATACTATATATGATGATGCCATATAGTATATATACCGTCCAGGGGTTCTCGAGTTTCCCTGTTTTTGTAACATTTCTCCAATAATATACTATCCTACTAGTAATGATTAGTTTACTTCGCTTCACGGTTGCATCAAACATCGTCGGCATCAGAAAGTAAGTCTACGTGGAATCGTCATTAGTGAAAGAGTGATTTACTGCAAGACAGTGATTATGCATTGAATTCGCAACCAGCAGACCGAGGAGAATAACTGTAACCTACCGCCCGGGAATAAATTATCCATTCTGAGAGGCGTGCGCGTCGCGATAAGAGTTTGCCATTTCGTTTAATATGGCATGTCAGAGCGATCCTTATACAGTTAGAGAAGTGCCACCTGTACGAAACGTGAATGAATGATTGATGGATTTTTTTCCAGGGGCGTATAGTATAGAGAAAATGTTCTGAGTTAAAAGTTAAGTTGTTAATTGCCGAAACATCGTGACGTCTCTATAGGGCATAGATATAAAATTGCGGGCTTAACTACCAATCGTAGTCCGGGCTACTATCTTCCGCACACACCCGAGACACACATTCAGGACTTTGTCGAATTTTACCGAGTTTCGTGGGAATCTTTGAAAGGGAATTTGTGATTGAAAATTTCTCGAAAAAATTCCGAGGTGAGCCCTTTCCTCAGAACAGTACCGTTGTCGTCATTTATCCTAATAATGGGACTATTATTTGATATATCACAATGCAGTAGTTATAAAATATACTAAAACAACATAAAAATTGTGTTAAATGTATCGACTTTATGAATTCGATAGACTTACACTGTTCGTTTCAAAAGTACAATCTGGCACAACTTGCGGACATCAAGTGTTTCCTTTGGTTCACATTAATGACATAACCCACAAAAATAAATACAGACTAAACTATATTTCTTTTCGATTCTGTGTCTATGGTATATAAGATTACATGGCGCTTATGCCATATCTTAAATACATTGCTAAAGAGAAACTGATTAGTTAAATTTTACACGGTTAATGTGAACAAATCGTTCGCATTCTATTGGTCACCAAAAGTAGTTTGGCTATGAGTATGAGTGATTTGTCGATGTGGAATTCGATAGCAATCTGGATTGATGGGCAAATTCCACCGTTTCGGCAATTCTCGTCAGCCATTCATTGATGCAATCCGGTTATGCTCTTATATGACGAATCAGTACCGTTACAGTAGAGTGCCTAAAATAGATCCAGAAAACCTATGATTAGAGGCAATCATGGAGAATGTCATCTGTCAATATATGGTAATATGCAGGCCCCCTCTACATTCTCTATAATGAGTTAATGACACAGTTCTAATAAGAGACTACATTACACAATACATATTGGAATTCAAAACTTATAATAATATCGGCAAAGGGTCATCTCATTGACATTCATCCCAGTCGATCGTGATGCTCGATACGATACATGTTGACATCATGGATGCATCTGTTGGTGTTATGTCCACTTTTCATCCCTATATATCATGTTCATGTCAAACATATTTTCCGAATTGCCCGTCGTGTTTGTCTAGCAAATATACTGACGTTGGACCAAGTTAGCAAACACCGGCAAATTTCCATCACAGTACGATTCGTATATGCAACGGTATATATAAATGGAAACACTCTGGTAACATGACCATGACCATTAACCATGGTGGCTTAAGAATTTAGAGCGGCGTTCCGAACACGAATGAAGATCGAGGCAGGTCATACAAGTCCTCTTGCAGAAGATATTCAATGTCAGGCCAGTTATGATCTCTATGTGATAACTATAATACGATGATTTTTTGTATCAGATCGTTCAGATCGTTCGCGGTAATAAGCGCCATTTCTTTTTTACCAACTATAATAATAATAAAAATAATAATGTATCAAATGAATCAACCGTGGTCAGTAAAAATGCTTTAGCAAATGGATACTTCAAGATACAAAAGAATATTTTCTCCGCGCACGGAGAAGTGTGAAGGGAGTGTCAGGTTAGACATATATTGACCCAGCACTTTGAGGTACCACTATATGTGTTTGTGAGGAGAATCGCAATCGAGTGTATTAGCTTTATTGGTTGGCTGTGGTTTAAAATAACCGCATCGGAGAATACTGTATTTAATTTTCGTATCCAGCAACAGGTGGGCAGGCCGACGTAAGCATCAAGGAAGAGTGATGGCAGGTAGCGATAAAAATCATTCTATATCTCCCGGATTTCGGATTTCTGCTGCACTAATGGCATTATATATCGGGAGACGACTACAGGCTAGAACAAATTAACGTTTCCAGTATAAGTCTGTCAGTCCCGTTTACAGTTTTTATAGAAAATTAGGCCTAGATTTTGACAAGTCAATATGGCTTGGCATATATTAGAAAAATTGATAGAACAAGTAGCGCAACATTCAACTTTGGTAGGGAAATTTTGGACGACTTTCTTTTTTGTGTTGCGATTTTTGATCGTAGTCTCCATCGCCGACGATGTCTTCGAAGACGAACAAGAGGAATTCGTTTGCAATACTATGACGCCGGGCTGCGAGAACGTCTGCTTCAATGAATTCAGTCCGATATCGTTATTGCGATTGTGGGCTCTTCAGGTGACTAATTGCATAATCAAGTAGTCATTTGAGAGGAATCGTAAACATGTGGCACGGGAAATCGATACCAAATATAATAGTCAGGACAATTCGGGACGATACAGATAAAGGGAGACTCTTGCGTTAATGCCTTATATAGTTATAAAATTATAAAATTCTGTCATGCACGCTTTCAAATATGAATGGTAACGACACTTCAAGGTCATTGATTCTATATCCTATACCTTCGATTGTGTGCCTCCATGTGTTCCATGCAGCAAAACTGCGGGCCCATATTTAAACCGGCAAACTCAATAACCGACTTGTGTGCATCGTTCTAGAGATAGAGTGGTATTATAAAAGAAAAATTTTCATGGGCACCCATTGTTCATACGTTTCTATACATAAAGTAAGTATACGGTACACATTCGAGACAGTGGTGCCATTAGGATAAAGAAATTTGAGTCAAAGCCGATATGTTTGAATTTCAATTGTTCCGATTTATCTCTGGTAAAGTTACCAAAGTAGTATACAGAGTCTTCATTGCACCCGCTACATTTTGACTATGACTAATTGTTAATTACCAACTGAAAATCAGTCAATTCTAGGAATATCAAGAGGGCATGTATAGGGGAGATGCGATCAAGAATGCCAGTAAAATGAGGGCTTTGAATTCGTGTATGACTTCAATCTCACAGATGGAAATGTTTCATCCACTCGGCACATTCTTCCGGGCTTGCTACGCGATTTGTCTTGATTGTAATGTTCCTAGTCAATTTCATCTTAGGTCCTTGGAGTCGCGATTCCGAGCGTAATATTTATTGTCTACACCGCCCATAAGATGGACAAAATTGGTGAAGCAAAGAAGGCCAAAGAAAAAGAGGAAGACCGGAAAAAGAAGCTTGCCGAATCGAAGAAAATTCAAAGTTGGAGATATTTGTCCGGATCGGATCCTCCCGGTATTCCCCTTGTGTGCCAATACTGCCAATGCACGCGATAATCTTTATGCTTCTTTTCCTTGTAATAGAGTACAGTCGCATCAACGTGGTAAAAGGGGAAATAAAAAGTGTTGAGGATAACAAAGTAAGTGAAGCAATCGTATCTTTCTCACTTTCCTATTTTATTTTGAACACTGACTGAACCGAATAAGCAGTGGTCTCTTATGCTATCCCATTCGATGCCCCTTACACGCTGTCTTGTCGCATTGGCGTCAATCTTGCTTGGAGTTGGAATATACTGTTATGTTGCATACTCATGCTCATTTTACGGACCGTTCTCGACATATGGTGGGATATGTGAGAGCGACCGGTAAAAGATAGCGCAATGCGCAGCCTGGTAGCGCATTCTCCGCTGCTATGTCGCAAATAAGTTGACCGCCAACCAAGGGATTTGGTTAGCATAAGAGCAGGCGCTTTCAACCTTTTATAGTATAGTCGCCCATTCTCCGCTTTGAAAATGTTCTGTGGCCCACCTCGTAGAATCTTAATTCTGCTCAGGACGGGGAAGGAATTCTGAACTTAGAATTTAGGCTAATAGTCACAAGTTATCACGCTTCCGAATATTGCCATCAAATTGGGGCGAAGATAGATTTGAATGGACATGGACATACAGTTTTCACGTCGATTTGACTACGGTTGCTTGGATTTGTTTTACCCGGCCCTAATGTTACTTCAATCATGTTGCAAAAAAAACATGCCTGGTACTTCGAAAATTTGACTTTACTTGACTCATGTCAAAGTGTGCTATTACTCGATATGATGACTTGTGACTAGAAGGTAGTGATTTTTTCCCAGCACTGGTGGGAAGGCGATTGCATGCAGCTATATTGTTAGAACAGTGGTTATGTTACGAGCTTGAATATGAGAAGATCATATGTCTCAGTTCACGAGTATTAGTTTCAAGGAACATGGTGTATTTATTTACGAGCATCAGGAACTCTGCACACGTGCTTAATGTCTTTCACGAATGTATGGGCGAATTCTGTGAGCTATAGACATATATTAGAAATTGTTAACGAGGCGTCATCCATGTGTTTGTACCATCGATGAGATAAATTTTATGATATACATACCGGCAATCGGTATTCAAGGAATTCCTGACATATGGTACATAGGTATTGTATATGAGGAGTGCTCGATGGACCCATTATTAATAGCAAATTACCTATCTGTTTGGAAGCATACCTATTTTTACATTTCATGCCATAATGCTCATGACTTTGCTGTTGGGTGGAGTTCATATCTTGGAAAGTTACACAAATTATAGCATTTCAGCGCTGAGATATGTTATCCATCATTATCACGATTTAAAGGGAAAGAAAGAAACTGATGATAAGAAAGACAACAAAGAAAAGGATAGTGGCGACGATAAACCCTTGATTGTAGCCACGAAGCTGAAAGATGACAACCCGCCCCGCTTGCTGTTGGCATATGTGTTCCAGGTAAATAAGAATAAATATTTGCAAAGTCAGATAACACAGGATGATAGTAAATAACGCATATCTAGATACACATCACTTTCCAATCACGAATGCATGATGTCGTCGGTAAATGAGTAACTATACGCGCATGGCTATCTCTGCCCCCAAACAATAGAAAATATAATACAATTCTGAGAGCCACCCATAGATGTGTATAAGGTACGGGCTGTCGTTTTTGCTAATAGGATATCATTAGCCATTTCAAGGATTATTGTCGCACGTAATTTACATCCTTACGACCGTTGCATAGCTGATACAGACGATGACAATGCCTTCACTGTGGAGGGTGGGGTGATTCTTGGAGGTCATATCGTAGTAGTATAGTTTAGACTTTACGTCCTTGAATTATAATACGACAGTTCCAACTTCCAATATATATATAATATCATTTCGTTTTTTGTTATTCAGGTTGCTTTTCGACTGTTCTTGGAGATTGCATTCATCATTGTTCAGCTTCGCATTTACGTCTTCAGATTTTATATCCCGGAACTCTTTCAGTGTTCCAGGTGGCCTTGTCCTAACACTGTAGACTGCTTCGTATCGAGGCCGATGGAGAAAACCGTATTGCTGTGGGTTATGTTTGGTTAGTATCATGCTTACATGTTCACATGTTCATGCATATACAATAACCCTAACGTACAGTTGTCATAAATTGCTCTGTTCCATGTGATTTGTACCCTATACAAGTTATCTCTCACTTCCGCCATTCGATTAAGAAGAGATTCTGGTTTTCGACTGAAAGGGTAAAATAGTCACCAATGGTACTGCGCCGTACAACTCAAGTAGAAGTAGAGATTTATAAGACATGCCAAAATTACTTCAGATGGAAGTACAAAATGAAGATTTGTAAATTACATTAGTAAGTAGTTTCAAAAAGTGAATTAGATCGAGACGTTCTCATACCTTTAGTAAAGCCGATTGAATATTGGCTACTTTTGAAATTGCAGGGTGCATCTTCAAGACGAACGCAAAGCGACAAGATTAATTAATATCCATCAAAAATTCGGGAGTCGATTCGTAAACTCAATTTGCATGTCGACGGCCGCCAATACGTATTAATTAAATTGCGGATCCACTGCCGCACAAATTCTCTCCTACGGCCGCAGGTTGCCCACCCCTGAACTAGAGCATTAGGTTTAGGAACAGCAGCAATGTATTTCTGAGGAGTATGAGTGATGGTTTGAACCTCTAACATCACAGTGCTAATTCCAAACACACACCTCTTTTGCGTTCATGTCTGACTGTGTAAAATATTGCGGAAGTAGTCGTCAACCCAGTACTCTCGATGTCATTCGAAAGATGTCACTCATGACGATGTGACTGGAGCGTAGTATTCGATTATTACGAATAACTATTCAAAACCGGAACACCTCGATAAATTTTGGCGATGCAAGTTTTCTTTTAGTCTTTGGTGCAAATTCTTATTTTGGACCTGCTTCTTCCTTGACGCAGGAAATGATAGGAAGTTGCAGTTTAATGAATTTTACCATCCTTATAAAGCAGTGGTCGGGAACCTTTTTCGTCTGAAGAGCCATGTTAGCCCTATATTTTACATTTTAACTCCCAAAGAGCCATACTTGCCAATCAATTGTTGCGTCACCATTGAAAATCCGTGACGTCATGGTAGTACTAATGCGAACTCACTACATGGGATTCGTCGTGGGCGCCATATTTTCGCTGTAAAAACTCGCAGGCTACTATAACCATCCTGTGATAGCGCAATTCATCGTTATAGCTTAGAATTTATAATAACAGATATAAATCTAATTTAACTATAGCACTGATTCCGAAAATAAATATTGATCGCCTTATCAATTCTGTGGTAGCATAAACGTTGCACTACACGCCTACATTTTAACCGCAGTACTAGAAACTAGAAAGACTTATCAATTTGGATGTGAATAGCGAAGCGTTGTTTGTAATTTAGATACTAGATTGTCATATGAGCGTCCCCATGTCTGCTATATTTTCTTGATCAACTAAGATATAGTGCAATCCAAAATTACGCAGCGCACGATGGCGTTACAGCAACTTAAATTTGAGGATTTTATAAATGGGTCCGAGTGCTTATCCCTGGATACGCAACTGCCTTGACCTCTCAAATACATGTTTAAGCTGCCACGAGAATAATTATTCTGGCCGTTAAGAAAATGTACTAACAAGTTGCTGCAATATCGATAAAATTAAGTTTAAAATTTAAAATTTGTCCAAGAGCCATATCTTATACCCAAAAACGCCATATATGGCTCGCGAGCCGTAGGTTCCCGACCACTGTTATATAGTATACTGTCCCCTGTATACTGTCGTACGTATAGAAGGATTTTTAAGACAAAACCATAGCTAGATCGAGCTAATCACCAAATCTCGTTGATTCCATGCAGGAACTGGGGTGTTGATGATCGCTTTGGGGGTGCTGGAGTTATATCATATCGGCATAAAAACCATGTATAAAGCTTGGACCAAACGTCATCAAGATATCACCAAGGAATATAAAGTAGCTTCAAATAGTGCTCCTCAATTTGGAAGACGGGATGGCTATAACAGATACAAGGGCGGATATCCCCAAGCAGTAGGAATTAGAGTTGGATATGCGAGAAGTAGTATATCAGGCGGAGATGGTGGCATTCAAATGGATGAGTTTATTTGAAGCATGCTTTGGTGGACGGGGCGTTATCGGCCACAAAGAAAGATTTTCCATATCATTCGGGGAAATTTGTCCAGGATTGGAATATCGGACGAGAAAACCAATTGGATGGCGAATTCAAACATGTTGCTTTTCGTAAACTATCTTTTTGGTGTTCATTTGAATCTTTCAGTTATCTTAATGTTGAACTATCTTCAATGTGACATTTTTTAAAGGCTCATCTTCGTAGACCATACTCAGATAGTTGCCATCCTTGCTCGAATAATGCGATAAGCGACGGGTTAAAATTGACCTCCTTCTCGATTTTGTATCATTGATCATGTTTAAGCATTAAAAAAATCGCAGATCGAATGCGGTTGCAAATTATTCAAATTCGTTCATAGCTAGCCTTGAATCATTTATTCGACTAACGATCTGGGTCATCTTCCCAATTTGTTTTTCACATTATTGTCTTTTTTTACTATCTCACATTTTTTGTATCCCGATAACTTCGTTTTTTCAAACCAACTCGTTGTGTGTAAATTTCATCACAAACTCAACAATTTACCTCTTTTTGAAATATGTATATTTTATCACTGTCTTAAGCACAGCCGGCATTTTAGACACCGATCCGATAAAACTCACCCGGGCAGGTTCCCGTCGTTGAGCTTGTTCCACTCTAAGTAAATTGGGACAGAATTACTACTAGTTTAATTAATTTTCACTCGGTTTCTATGCTTTATATATTTCATTAACGGATTATTTGTGTGTATAGTTGTAGGCTATATTGTTTAGTATATCAAATGCAGCCAATAATGTTGAATTGCTTCCCGTTTTGAAGCACTGTTAGACTAAAAAATCCGATTGTTTTATAGAATTTTTATGTCTTATCGCAAGATTTTAATAGTTCAACACAATTTTGCATAAGCAATAGCATATACTCATCATACCACGAATTCTGTTCCACTCTCGATAATGTAAATTTTATTTTCTTGCATGGCATACCAGTAGACCATGCAACATGGAATAATATAAGGGTGCTTTTACTCGGGGTTCACATTATCAGTTGGTTGACTAAAAAAAGGCCAGCTTTCCGGCTCAGCACTCGAAATAGCCGACGGAGCGTTACTTCAGTGCTGATTTACTCTATCTCAGTCGAATTTTGCCCAATATTTAACCAATATTTTCAAAAAAGAGGACAAAATCCCAAAAAGAAGGACATTTAGGCGTCATCGGAGGACATTTTAAAAAACCTGAAATAGGAGGACAAATCCTCCTAAAGAAGGACGTATGGTAACCCTACTTTACTACCTTATCAGTTAGCAAATAATTAAAGTTCTTGTCACATAGCATAGACGGGGTTACCATCACGCCCTATTTTAACCGGATTTTACCTCTTTTCAATTAATCGAAAGAAAGTGACCTCGGAGGACGCCGAAATGTCAGAGTTTCGAAAAAAGTCTGGTAAATTGGGAGTCAAGTCAAAGTGATTCCCTTTTTTGTCAACACCACACATTTCCGTAAAAAAGCTAGTAATTCGGGAGTAAATACGAAGTGATGACCTTTTGTCTTTAGTCAGCATACTACTAGAGCGTTCGAAAAGTCATTAAAACCACCAGTGTTCTTTTCCGGTGCTGAAGCTTTCAGAATTTTTGAAAGATTTTGAAAAATTATGGTAACCCGAGCATGTTAATTTGTTACTATATAGTCTACTCCTGTGGACGCAAAATCGAAGGCTTCCTCAACTGTTAATAGTGACCCCATTTTAGGACATTAAATAAATTTTTGGGATCGTGAAACGTTGTTGGTTTCTGCGTCATATTTTTTTTTACGGGTTGTGGAGGAAATAGAAGCCAGTATAGTAGTGCGGAGCATGGACCGAATCCGGATTGGACATCCGGTCGGATTTTTTCAGTTTTAGCCCGAGCGGATCGGAGCCGGATCAGTACTTTTTTAATAAGGCCAGAATTTTTATGGATAAGCATGACGTTTGTAACTAAATAACTACCAACCAACCAACCAACCAACCAACCACACGCAAGTAACCGCCAAGCCAGTGCGAATATAAACGAGCCATATTTATAAATTCAGGGAATCACTGTGCCTTGTTAGGTCGGATTTCCAGCAGGACTGTTAAATTTTTGGCCGGAGCCGGATTGAAGCCGGATCAGTATTTTTCCTGCTACGGCCGGAGCCGGATCGGAGCCGGACCAGAGAATTGAAATTTTATCAGTTCAATACACCACAAAAATGCGATACAATGAAAAGACAGGAAGATGTCGAAGCGACAAGGAGTAGTCTATGGAATCTGACACCCACCTTGGCCTAGGCGATGTAAAGAGGAGGCATGCACACTGAATGAAGGTAAAGAAGATAGTATAGAAAAAGAATGCGACAAGAAATCGGGCGGCATGTCATGGGAAGCGAGATCGATAGGTCAGTCGTGGTCCGGTAATTTTGAGGATGGACTGTATTTATTTAGTAGTAATTGCATGATAATAATTTTTCATCCTCTCTTAGTTTACGTGTTCATATTTACTGGCAAAGCTGAGGGAGGGAGGGGCTTCCGATAGCAAGCGCAGGACCATTCCGTGTTAATGGATAATCGGCAATGTATAAAGGGTGGAGTGGGGTAAAGCGCGCAGGTGAGGTAAGACGCCCACCATCAATATGACAGAGCAAAGCGAGCGTTGAATGCGTCACAGTATCACAAAAATCACATGATGGTCAGATGGAACTGTCACTTGATTTCCACGCCCGCGCGAAGATTTGTAACGTTTTATGAAAATTTATGACTTTCTAATCATATTCTTACCAAAAGAGAGCCTTTAGAAACAAGTTAAATGTCGTATTTAACGGATACTAATTTCCCAGTCCTATTTATGATTTCACTACGGATATAGTTTGATTTATGCCATAGTCCGAAGACAAATTCTCGCTATAACCACTGGCAAGTGATTCATAAACATTGGCGACCTCAAGGCTAACACGCTTATACCCCGCCTGTGGGTAAAAACCTCAAAGGGCGTTTTATCCCTTAAAGTCCAGTAAATATGGATTCAGTAGCCATTTATGGGCTCGGTGTGTCATGGAGCAGTAATGGCGGGCTCTGAAATGCCTATTTTTTAAATAAATGATGCCGTTTTTTTCTTAGGGCGCTAAGGGTACCCATATTAAAAAACAGCCATTCAATTACGTTAAATCGCTCGAAGCGTCAAGAAAATTTTAAAGTTGTAGGAAATTTCTCTCGAAATACTCTACTAATTATGTTAATATGCAAAATAATTTTGGCGCCCGTCGAGTTCGGGATCCAAAATTGGAGGATTTTGGATGCGACAGTTACGGTCCTGGTGATACGAATGGGCTTGGGCATATTGCCTTGACGTGCAATGGCCCAGAAGGTGCCAAATCCGAGATGCTCCGAAAACGAATTGGGGCTTTCCCGCATAATCAAGCTTTACGAGGAGATAGTTTTACAGAAGCGATTGTTTGATCGCTGAAAAGTGTTGTCAGGAATCGCTCAAAATTGAATGCTGAAGTGATGATAATTTTGTTGTATTGTAATCAGCGTTGTACTGACTTGAAGTTTCAAGAACACGGTTGTTAAACTGTGTGGCAGATCCTCTCTGGCTAGATTATTGAATTCATGCGGCCCGCGGTCTCTACAAAATTTAAATAATAGCCCGGGACCCATTTGGAGTTATCGATCCGTGGTTTAAAACACCATTTGTTTTAAATGCAGCCCTACGTGTAGACTATACGGTCTGTTAAAAAATTGTGTTTCTTTCAAAGTTGTATAATTATGCCATAATTGTGTAAATATTTTCCAAAAAACATGTAGTATGAGCCCACGGCCACTTACACCCAATATAACCGACGTATACGATATGGAATGGTTGGAATCCTCGAAATAGTCTGCTCAACAGCTATAGTCGGGAAATATGTATAGTTCATAACTGCGGAAGGAATGTTCTGATGACGATGACCGCTGACCGTAAAAACGCCGCATGACGATGTAGTTCTGGTTAAGAATCTTTTTGGTCCGTATATGACAGGGGTTGGAAGCTTATTTCGTCAAAGGAGCTATATTTACCCTATATTTTCAATGTCAATCGCCTTGTTAAATACGTTTGTTTTAAATATATTTTTGTTTTAAATTCAACCCTATAGTGTAGTGTAGACACTAGCCGCGTTAGACACGCCCTGCCGGTTGGGGTTCTGCGGATACAAGTTTTCATTGCAATCAAATTTACAATACTGCATTCTTTGCTGGGGTGCTCCCAGTAAGAATGCATTTGACCAACAGCAAAACGACAACATCGGGTTCTCTGTATCATTTAAAAAAATACTTCCGGGGATTGGAATACAACTCCTGTACATGACATAGAAACATAAAATTCACAAATGCCCTTATATCAGTGGCGAGAACACAGGAAATATATTGATATTAGAGATCACTGCTGCAACAGTAGCCTAGTGGAGGCCTTGAGTATTCCTGGAAGTCCTGTACTGGGTTTGCAAGTTCTTCAATCCTGAGTTCGCACTCAGAAAATATTTGCGAGAATATGATGTATAAGATTTTCATCTAGTAGCGATTAGAAAATATGTATATCTACCCCTCATTCGAGAAAACGCGATATTCCATACTCAAGCAGTATACGAAACAATGGTTGTAAAGTTTAGCCAATATTGGGAAAACGAATTGTGAAAAATTCGGCGAAATAATCGCGGTACGAAAAAGGCAGGGATATATATCTTGTTTGTTTGTTTGTGGTACTCGTGGTGTTTTTCGACTACTATGGTCATTGGTCATTTACACCAGTCCGATATTCTTCATTTTTATTCAGTAACTGCCGACTTGTAGCACGGCCCACTTATAGGCTGTTTGTAAGACACCGCATACGTGGATGGGATGGCGAGGAGTAGCTTAGGGATATCTACCTAGAACTCCGGCTTTAAGTAACAATGGTTGTGACGTTTAGCCAATAGGAAAACGGATTGCGAAGTATTCGCAGTACGAAAAAGGCACCGTGAAGCTTGCGCAATACACGAAGGGACTGAGGCCTTGACTTGAGTAGTTACAGAGATCTGATACAATGTACTTTAGTCACGTGCTGTACGTTGTGAAGATATATTGGGATAATTATCCCAAGTTCAAATTAGTGTGACCGAGTCAAATACACTGCACAGTGCACATCAATGGGCTTGCCTCAAGATCATAGGACATTTGACAAGTTACGAGCTAGCGGGCAGATTAAATATAGAGAAGTGTGGAGACCGTGCTGCGGGTTTAGTAATGATTGCACTGTTTACTTTAGTTCATTTTTTAGGTATTTCTTTAACAGGGTGATCCTTCGCGAATCCTTGTGAATCGAGTGCGTTGCTATTTATGGCTGGAATTTCTTATTAGGAATTCAACCATAGCTTCAACCACTGAGCTTCAACTTTGAATTTGAACAAATCTGTTACATAAGTGGATGGTGACGTCACTACGCCTATGAAAACAGCCCTTAATGGACGCAGTGATGCATGACATACTAATATCGTTCTCCATGGAAACAGCATACGTCACTATTGTGGCATTGTCGTAAGCAGCATCGAAACATATGTAAATCCAAGGTATATAGGTATTTGTATCAGGCAGGAAGTCTGTGTTGTGTACTGTATAGTGAACTATCAAACGTTATCTGCGAAGCCTCAGATAAGGTTTTGATTGTAGCGAGTAGCTGAATGAACAATCCTGATATGATAGCTACCGCTACAGTCATCATGTCAATTCGAGATGTGTCGAGAAATACATTCAGTGTATTGGACATTCTGCTAGGATGTACCGGGTTAGCTCTGGATGCACTTTGGTGTGTTAACGTGGCCGGCGTTGCAGTAAAGCCTATAATATACGCCAGTGGTTTTGAAAGCCTCTACGAAACTTTATACGAGAAACCGTTATCTGATCTTATTTGCGGCCTAAAGTTCATCGCCATGCCGTCTTTTTGGATCCACAGCATTGGTAAAGTGGCATCTGTTAAGACACTGTTTTGGGGTATTCTTGCTGTGACTGCATCTGGCAGAATCATAAACGCTGTCCGAGATGAAGCCTTAGTTCTGCGATGGAGGAATAGAACAGCACTCTTACGATTGTCATGGTGACGTCAACAACATGAAGCATAAATGTTGGATGGTAAACCTAATTCGGTAAATCATGCGTGCCTCAAACTGAACTCTGTATCCAACCGGCAAGTCGTGGACCTCCACAAGGAATGCCAATATGAATAAAATTGCAAATTCACAGTGCTATCTGTTTACGTATATATGCGATAATATTGACACTATCCTAAGATATGTAGCCTATATATGCTATTCACATCTATAATAATATATATAATATATAATATGTATATTTATAATATATTATGCTCCCGATTTGTGCTATAACAGGGACGGGCAACACACGGCCATCGACGGAATTTTGAGCGCCCTGCAGAGAGTTTCTACCCTTAAAGTGAAATTCTAGTCTAAAATTATTGACAAATATTATGGGTCACAGAATGAATCCCAGTTTGCCAATCTGAGAAAGAAAGTCATGACAAATGTTCTTTTCGTGTCTACAAACATTTTCGACCATTTACATTAACAAGACAAGGCTGCCTTCCAATATAACTGATGTTCACGTGCAGTCTTTCCTAAGGGTTTCTGCATACAACATGCAGCCAGAGTTCAAAGAACTTGTTGACAACTTTGATCGATCACAGATGTCTGATTGACTTGAAGAGCTATTGAAGTATACGTTAATAAATTCATCAAATGCTGTATTTTCGTACCTGTGCTTTAAACCTAAAGTTTACATTAAATACCACTTATTCTTGTATAGGTAGATAAATGCGCGATCAATGTAGCCTATCTATTCTGTAATCTGGCCCGCCAAGTACATAAACTTCCCATACTAGGCCCGCCGACCGGATAAGTTGCCCGCTCTTGTGTTGTAGGGATATCTGAACAGTATTGACACTTAATTGGCAGGGATGTAATATTATGTTGAAAATCATAATACCATGGAGTACGGACTACCTATGGGGCAAAACCATTCCCTAGATCAGTGGTTCTCAATCGGGGGTAAGGCGAAGCATTTTCAGGGGGTCCGCGGAAACTCTCTTTGCAAAATGGTTGAATACCTAATGTGTATTTCTTTCAATTAGGGATATCGCGAAGCAGCAGTTTTGCTTCATCGCTGCTTAAAACTTCAGGACTCACATCGACAGAATGGACTTTTTGTTGAGGTTTGTGCAAAACTAAAAAAGTCAGGGCATAGTGGAGGTCAATCAGGGTGACTTCGAAATATTTGCAAAAACCCATTTTCTCCTGTCATATACATAACCAGTATTCCAGAATAACTTGAAGATGAGCTGCTTGATAGAAATGACTAGACTGGACGTTATATGTTCCTAAAAAATATGTTTCTTAATTTTGGTGAAATATATGTTGCGATAATACCCAACTGTCTCGTCGGAAGCGTTACGCGTTATTTATTATTAGGCTGCATTCGCCACCACCTATATTTGCGAATATGGATTTCGGCACTATTAGCTCATATCAAATCGAAGGCGCGGATTTACAAGACACGTCCACGTATTAAAATAAATGCAGCTACCGAAATCGCTTTCAGATAAAAGTCTAAAGCCTACCCAATTACCCTCATAAATATTGGGTTACTATTGTTTGAGATCCAAAAAGAGGACACTTCTACAAAAATTCTGAAAGCCATGGTTCCGTCTAAAAAAAACTGGTGAATTTGAAATTTTTTCATCCAATTCTACTGTGTTGACTAAAAAATAGGTCTTCGCTTAGCTAGGACTCCCGAATTACCCACTTTTTCCGTTAATTTTATGGTGCTGACTAAAAAAAGGTCATCATATTGATCGACTCCTGCATTACCCCCTTTTCTACAATTCTGCGTACCAATACTGCAGTTAAGTCGACTTTTTGACGGAATTTTAGTACTTTTATGAAAAATGAGGACAATTTCCCAAAAAAGAGGACATTTAGGCGTCCTCCAAGGACACTTTCAATTTTGTCCAAAAAGAGGACAAAGCCTCCTAAAAGAGGACGTATGGTAATGGTAACCCTACATAAATAGCATGATGTTATTTTCAAGAAAAGACATTTTCCTGCTATTTATCATTAGCCTACAGTTAATATTTGCAGATGACGGATGATGGTTGCACGATAATTGAGCTAAAATTTGTTCTAATGCTTTGAGAGATCCGCGGGCTCTGTGACGGTTCAAAAGGGGTCTGCGAGGACTAGATGCGATGCTCTATACCAGAAGCGGGCGGCCTGCGGCCATAGAAGGAAATTTGTGTGGCCGTGGACACGTAATTCAATTAGTATGTGTTGGCGGCCGTCGACATGAAACTTGATTTTACGAATTGACTCCCGAATTTTTGAGAGATCAGAGATCAGTTAATCTTTGAGAGATTTAATTGATCTTCAAACTTTCTTCGCGCTACTCGTGATTCAATGCAACTTCATTTTCGACTTTAATATATAGTAGCGCCCTTTGCAATCTGAGCCCCAGAGTAGCATACAGATGCGAACAGCGGAGAAAAATGATCCACCCCATTTAGAAACAATAATTTGGAATCGTGTGCTCCTCACGAAAGAAATTTGTTTCTGGTATTTTTGGGATATCGCAATATCTTACCACTATACCGAGAATCCTGATGGGAGGTCAATAAACAACAGCAGGCAACAAAGTGACTAATGACAATTGGCCCACTCGAATATGCATCGTCATTTATAACTTGCCCTAAATTTTTGAAAACACTCCCTCCATCAACCCATGATCACATGGGCTAGAAAAGGATAAATATTTGATAATAAGATGTGAAACTACGAATATTAATGACGAATCTGAAAAAAAATTCCACGCCTGGCGCGACCATAGCTTCTACCAGTAACTATTCACTACAAGGAAGGAAAGGACGTAGTTTATTTTTGTCCTTGAAGGTGTTTGCGGAATATACACCGACTCATGATATACAATATACATACACACGATCATGCATACCATGAGTACATGACGCGTATATACAGCTGGACAAGGAAGGTGCAGGTACAGCCTTGTACGGCTTTTCAAGGCTTGCACCACCCCTCCATGCCATCCCAGTAAATGCATGAGCGCCAAGAGGGAAAGTCATGGATACCGGTGTTACTTATCAGGTCTTTGGTCTGACCAGGCCGGGGATCGAACCCACGATTTACCGATCAAGAATCCGGACGCTTCACCATTACGCTATCTTGTCAAGATCACTAACGATTTCGATGAGTATTAAGACCATATGAAAAAGTAGATTAGTTCGGAGTTCGCCGGAAATGGACATGTTTATGTTTAATTTAACATAGGTATTTGGTGTCCAGTTGGTTCTTGGAATGTTCTGGAATGCCACCGTGTGAAGGTTGCTCACTCCTGCTCTATACGATGTGACGCGATTCCCTAGATCAGACCTGGGCAAAGTGCGCGGCCCACGGGCCAAATGCGAGCCGTGGGGCTATTCTGAGCGGCCCGCGAACGGTTGCTTGGAATTCAAAACATAAAACCTATGTACCTAGCATGCGTAATCCAGATTCAAAATAAAGTCTATGTAGCAAATTATGCCTTAACAATTTAAGTAACAAGAAGTCTCCAAACTTCTTTGTACCATTGTAACATTGCACATTACACGGTCTGTGCTTCAAAATGTTACGTAATACGTTTCCTTATCCCTAATTCGTAAAACAAGTCAATCAGTTGTCAGTGATTGCTATGAGTCGCCCCTGCAGGAGGAACAGGCATGTTAAAAAAGAAAGCCGAAATCTGATATTCAAAGGAGGTTTGGAGTACTAAATATTTGTTTGTTGGAGTCAGGGTTGAACTCGTATTTTTATTAGTTTCTACTAGGCGCGTCGCCCTGTTTAAGAGAGTATAATTATCGAGACTGTAGTATAATTAGAATAATTAAGTCGGTCTTATGACAAAAAGACGAAGACATACGCTCGGTCAAGGGAAGGCGAATTGCAGAACTGTAAGCTTCGCTCAACAAACAAGGCTAATTCACCAAGCTGCACAATGCTCGGCAGGCAGCGACCAAGACAAAACGCTGTGTAGCATACCAAATAGATTTTAATGTATTGATAGAAAAATGCAGATAGATGTTAAAAAGTGTTCAAAATGTATCATTTTTGGCATTATTTCGGAATATAACGACAAATAAATAAAATATTATTTTTTTGGTGATTAACCGCCACGTTCTCATTCGCTTGCTTATATCAACACATCCAATGAACAGTGTAATTCCCTTCTTTCAATTTAGAATTAAAGCTAATAAGCTGGAGAATACCGCTAAAATTTTTGACTCGGCCGCCAACGTATTTTTTGCTTCTCATTTGGCCCGCGGAGGAAAATTATTGCCCACCCCTGCCCTATATACTTGCCTGGCATCGTCAGTGACCAGGTCGTGCCCCAGTCAATCTATCCTCGCAGAGATTCCGACAGGTACATCCAACTTAGGGTTGCCATACGTCCGGAATTTCACTGTTCAAACTAGCGTCCTGGAGGAATTTCTAAAATATGCCAAATGTCCGGAATTTTGAAGACTTGACGTAGGCTCGTAACTTTTTCGTAAATCAGCATAAAGACAATATATTTAGGGGAATAGTTATGGTGATGCATGATATTTTTCTCCGCGCTGCGCTCGATTTACTATCACATTTATTGATTTTAATATAGAGAATACCACCCTCGCAAAAATTGCAATAAAATATAAATAAAAACAACCTTCATTCACTGGAACAAGCCTAATTGTAATCGCAATTCTAGGAGAACAATATATTCCTAGAGATCGTTAAGGTCGTTTAAATGCCTTATTCAAAGATAGTGGTTCGCCAAACGGTGGAGGAGGGTCGTTTGCAAAGGTGCTGACCTCTTTTAGTAATGAGCTCGTCAAATTTTGATCTGGGCTACGGAACATTTTCAAATTGGAAATGAAGTCGCGACCATCAAAAGTTAGAAGCCACCGGATGTGGGGTGTTTTTAAAGCTCCGTGGTGCGCACCGGCATGAGACGGATAAATAATCTTATCGGTAGGACATGAACATGACTTAACGATATGCAATTATGCTCACACTATTTCTAGAACTCATCATCCTCCACCAGCTCTACCGCTAACTCTGATCATGTGGGCGGAGAGTAGTATCTATATAGCAATATATGGAACAGCCAATATTGTTGACAGAATTCATTCAAATAATTAAACGACCAGATGCATTTAGAAATCAGACTCATACAGCAAACACCCCCCCCCCCCCCAGAAGTTCCATCGATTACCCTATAGTATGGGCTCAAACTCATTGTTCATTTGGGCGGGACGGGGCTGAAAACATGTGTTTTCGGTCCCGGTTACACAACATATAGCTACATCATCCTGAACCGGATCGTGACCACCTCAGCGCTATGAGCAAAGCTTTGCTAGTGTGACGTCATAACTCATTTTGAAATCCACCAGTGGGCGCTAAAGAGTGTCCGGAATTGGGGTTTCAGAAATATGGTAACCCTAATCCAATTCAAGCATGCAAATACAAAGTCAGCTATCTACCACTTCAGGCCCTAACTGCCAAATAGGGGAGATGTGGTACCGATGGATCAAAAATTGCAAATTGATCTCTAGCCCTGAAATCTTCAGCCGAGAATACAGATCTTTTGCTGTCTGAACACTTCGATACAAGCTCTACTTATCGCGGACATTTACATGAATATCCGCCTTTTCAATAAATATTTATAAACGCTTAAAATTTGTTGCTCGAACGTGTCATGGTCCCCACCCGGTGGGTCCAAAGGCACACGACCATGGGACCTATATGAGACATACGCTCAAAACTCAAATTCGTTAACTTGTTTTGTTGTGTACTATAAGCTAAGCTACAGCAAGCCAATTAAGAATGTTTCGTCGCGATCTTCAAGAATAAAATAGATTATATAAACTCAAATGTTGGCATAAAATCATGTTTTGATTTACGCCTAAACTTACAAAATTAATGCCACATACATATTACCCGCAAATCGACATTTTGACTTTCAAATACCCCGTAATAGCGATAAAACACCACAGGTACCTATGATATACAGCCTATATATATGTAGCCGAGTTTCTGTTGTTAAGTGATTAGTTGGTCCATCTATTCTGCTTGATTTGGCTATGGTACCATATAGGTCCCCCACCCCATAAATATTGTAATTTACTTGAAAAACAGTCCACTCGGGGATGGTATTGATTCAAAAAAGATGTACCATTATATACCCTGATACAAGCCCTATACTTCACATGAAAAATTATGGCGGGTTTGTTAGTCTGAAATTTGATATAGAAAAATGCAAATGTCGATCCAAATTTACTTTACACCCCCTAAAACGTCGATTTTTTTGCATGTGAGGAAAGGTTTTGTCAGCATGTAATTGTGGACAAATTCACGGAGTGTAATCATGGAATTATCATGGAGGATTTTTCAAGTATTGCCGGTCCCAGTGATCCATCGGTACAACATATCCCCTACTACCACTAATTCATGCTACCAAACGCGACAACTCGCATCCATCTTCAGTCGCGCTTTCAGCCAACTCGTTAACCAACAACGTCAACACTCGGCGTCCAGCCATACCACGCCGTCCACGCGCAACATAAATTCCAAACAGTAAATACAGAACAATCTGGAAACCACATTATAGATCCAAATATCCAGAAGTGCAGATCCAAACGATCATCCATTTTGTATAATGTATAGGTTTAGCACGAAAAACCCACCCCGTGTATAGGTGGAGGTTTTAGCTGTTTCACGCGCGGTTTGGAATGGTTAACTATATAAAATTATTTTTACGAAATATAATTGAAATTTTAACATTCGGCGAAAAAATTGCTCTGAAAAGGATGTTAGGAGATGTGGGAGTGAAGATCTAGAAACACCTCAAAATAGTCGGTTCAACAGCTATAGTATAGTACGTAGATATTTCATCAAAGGAGCTATTTTATTTACCCCATATTTTCACTTGTCAATGCCAATCCACTATGACGTCACAGTTGAATATTCCTGACGCCACGGTTTAAAATAAACAACAACATAAAAAGCACAATAAAAACATGTTTTGAACATGTTCGTTTCAAATTGATTTTTGTTTTATATGCAACTCTAAATATACTGCTGCGCATATTAATATGGCCAACGGCCATATACGTTACGATGTCAGGTAATTTACTTGGTCCCGGTATTAAAAAATGGGACTATCCCCTCTCGCAGTCTGAAAAACACGGGCTAATTTGAACGAATAAAGTGGGGCGTAATGAATTGATGAGCAAACAGATAACCAGCGTGAAAGAATTAGATTGTCGTGTACAATAATTGATTTCCGGTCCCGGATATTCCTTGCAGTAAGTGAACAGTTAAGTGTGTGCTGATTAGACCCTCGACTGCCGGTTATATACGAGTTCTGACCATTAGGGCTGCAATTGAGATTATTCACCTCGATATTTCCACAGAGTCTGTGAATGCTCAAAATCCTAATTGATGAGTGCCCTGAGTTGCGAAAACTAACGAAGTCTTCTCAATTTCCGCGAAACTATGCCTATCTAGCGGATTAGGCATGGTCGTTTACTGAATCCGCATCTTTTCCGCTACCCGATGAAATTGAAAAGCGTAAAATTGATGTCAATGTCAATGGTTGAAAGTATTTTATTAACTTGCCGTTGAGAGTTCGAGGAAAGTTCCAGTACTAACACAATCCGTGATAATATTACAGGTTTGACAGCAAATATCAAAAACTAAACTTGAACAGACCGCATACAATAAATAGCAGCAAAAGAAATTGATTAAAGCAAACGGACAAACGCAATAACCACGGCTTTCTACGCATCATCAATCGGTCGTAATCCATCCACATTCACTATGGGATAACAGTGTTAGTTGTATGATAACCATAGATAATAATAGCAAGAAAAACGAAACTCAAAGAAATACGTAGTTACTGATATTTGACACGTCTTAAACCAACAGCAAGCTCGATACCGGTCGCATGACTACACAAAACACCAAACCAAACAAGAACGAGAGCAGCTCAACCTATCTTGCGAGAAAATGTACATAATTGCTAGCAGCAGAAGAACGGATAATGTGCTGTCTTTTGTTTTCAAATAGCAGAAAAAATATGGAATGTGATTATGCAATGTGACGAATAACAGCTATGAGTGTGTTCGTGATAGAAATAATATGATATAATTCTCAACTAAGGAAACAGCACCACCAAACGAGTCCTTCAAAATTCCACGCAACCTCTTCCTGATACGGTATCTTTCAATTGACCTGTAACAAAGAAGTCGAATATGAGATGGATTGAAGCATACGAAATTGTTTAATATTCTACTATGTGTTTCGTGGCATTTTTCACTTTACGTTAGTCATGAAGTAGTTTTGACATGTAATTGAGTGCAATTTCAGAGTCACTTCTACCTCCTTTTGAACAGCAACGCTGACTAATGTGACAAGCTCTAATTTTTCCAACCTATCTGTGTATCGTGTATACGATAAGGATTGGGGTAGCATTGATTCATTTGCCAGTATTCACGGAGTCACAGACTGCGAATTTTAAGCTACTTATTAATAGTTGAAGCGTACCCGTATCGGCTACGTTTAACGTATATCAGTCAACATAGGGAGATTATAGATCTGTTGCGGGCATTATGTTTATGTTTTTGCAACTGATTGCATTAATATATTCATACCTGTCCCTGCGTGCGTTGGTACGCTTTCAAGAACCATTCCGTCGCAGCAGTAACGTTCGGGTTGGTATTCCCGGTGAGTCCGCCTTTGGGACTACCAAGTTCCGTAGCCGTCAAAGGAGACCCGTTGGAAGACACTGCGAAAGTACCATCGATTACGTACTGGCACGTGAATTGAACCCCCCACCATTTACATTACCTGGTGATGACGCAGAATTGACGCCTTGTCCGTTGGTGGCCGGCATCATGAATCGCGAAGCGGCGTCTTGCTTAGCCGATAGAATGCCCCTCGCTAAAGCAGCGTACTGCTAAAATGAAAGATACAATGTTGATACGAATTTTTCGTGGTAGATGCAGACCATAGGTGGTCAGTAACGAGGTATTTCTACCTTTATGGAGTACTCCAGAATGTCTCACCTGGTACAACGCCGCCGGGTCCGCCACCTGACCGCCGCCTGGGAACTGAATGGTAGGTTGCGTCGGCTGAGCTCTGGTCATGTTCTTCATCCAAGGCGAGATGAGAGGGTTGTCCATGGAGATACGCCTGCCGCGTCTGGATCCGCCCGCACCCCACACGTGAGTGCCCATGTGAACCTTGAGATTGCCCTTCGTAGTGAAAGCCCGGCCGCACACGTTGCACGCGAATGGCTTCTCTCCGGTGTGCGTGCGGTTGTGAATCTGAAGCAACCAGAGGTGATGGTCAGTAACGATGTACCAGGCTCCTTTACGGAGCGCTCAAGGAGATTTGCCTACTCATATAGGTATCATATGCCCCGTTTCACGTCTATGTACTCTACTTCTGTTCACTATAGTATTACATTTTTTGCACTTTGGGTTTTCAAAAATGGAAGATAATTCTGGGACATGCTTGCATCAATTTCACAATTGAAATGGTCATGATAACCGGGCGTAAGAGCCCTTCGATCACGGTTGCTGAACATTTTTCGAAAATGGCACCTATTTACAGTGACGCTGGAAATTTGCATTGCTCGCTCGCGAAGGCGGACCCTGCAATTTCGTAAACGGCGACCTCCGATTAATTGATAAAAGCCCATTCACTAAATCCTCTTTTTGAAAATACTTACTTTTAAGTACTGTTCGGATCTTTCATTTTCTACTTCTACTTCAAGCATTTTTTCGCGAGTCCTCTAAATTACTTGGAATACAGTAGAAATTTCCAGTGTTTCTTCCACTTCCACTCGAGTAGCTACTTAGAGCACCTCCGACCGTACATACCGCGAGACCTAATATAACTCCCGTAAAGCAATATTACCTGCAAAGAGCTAGCCGAGGAAAACTGCTTCTGACAGATGTGGCACCAGTGGCGCGGTAAACTGCTGAGTTTCGACGGCGGTTCGGAAGCGTCCATGCGCTCAGATGGTCGCTATAACGAAATGGCATGGTGACGCAAACAATCTCTACTTTGCCATGACGAGATTCGCGTATACCTTGATAGCTGTTGACAATCGCGGTTCGCTCGGTGTTGGAGACGTTGACGGGGTGGAAGAACCGCTGGCGGCGTCTGTAATATTACTACTAGTTACCTTCACTGTGCAGAACACCAGTATGGCTGGCGTAAAAAAACATTGCACTATACGGTTGTTGTCAGTAAATAAGCACCTGTAGTTTTTATAAGTGTCCCAAATAGGCTTTTCCTATTTCCACTAATGACTCGATTCAGTCAAGTGATTATGTGTTTATAGTACAGTTGGACAGCTTTTTCAGCAATACTGCTTGCTTTTTTTTACAATTTGGATTTCGTAGAAAGAAGTTTTAGCATAAGTTTTCATTACTTTTAAAAGTTAACTTGGCATAGAAACCCCGCGAAATACCATGGTAACTAAATATATATTTGAAGATTGCATCCACACGCAGTGTAATTATTAGTCATGTAGCATTAGTCACGAAGACAAAAGTTCCAATTTCGAAAGCAGCCCCCTCCCGTTACCTGAAAATAGTATGCGATCACCACATAATCACGGAGTCACTTCTCTTTCTACTTGACAATAAACTCTGACTACTTTGGCCCCTCTGATACTTGCATAATATACATGCCAGTAAAAACTGCGGGATTTCAGATACCCTCCTCGAACGGATAAACGTGAATCCCACGGTCTTCACAAAACATAACTTACTTTTTGGGCTCGACACTGGGGCCAGCATTTGTTCGGGGATGTCCGTGATGTTGTGAGTGAGCAGGTGCTGCTTCAGGTTGCCTTTCGTGGTGAAAGCCCGTTGGCAAATTTGGCACAGAAACGGCCGTTCCTTGGTGTGGGTGCGCAAATGAATCTGCAACAATTGAAACGTTGACAACGCCGTCACCATCAATCCAATTTATCAACTTACCTCCAGCGCGCTTTGACACGAAAACGGTTTCTCGCAAATTTCGCACACAGTCAGACGCCCAGCTCTCGCTCTGTTCAGCGCCGCCAGTTGGTGGTCTAGCATAGTTCCACCGTGACCCGCCACGTCAACACTGCAAATTAGCATCCGATTATAGTTTTCACATTGTATCAAATTACAGAGGTGGTCAGTAAGTAAGTATTTCGACTTTTTCATAGCAAGTTATGCCTACCGGCACTACTTATGCGAGTGGCTATGGTTTTGAACTACGTCCATTTCTACTTGACAGCAGTTTTGGTAAAATCAATTTGAATTTTGAAAAGTAGAAAGCAGTTTTGGTACTAAGTTTGCGTTATTTCTGTGAGTGAAATTGCCAGAAAAAATGGGTGAACTAGCCCTGACAACACGGTAACTGAATATATCTTCGAATCTTGCCCTATTTTAGTTTCATTGGTCTGTTTGCGCTAGTCGTTAAGAATGAAGAAGCATAATGCGGTGCCTGCGACAACTCAGGTCATATCGTAGGCCCAGTGTCTTGCATTTGGTTGGAATGAACTGCTAAAATACGCGACTCATAAACTGAATCTACGCATTGAAACTGTCCTCTCGATTACTCTTCACGCCTTTCACTTCCTACTTCTACTTGAAGTAGTTTTAATGTTTCCTGGAATCGGCTACTTTTACTTGTAATGAAGTAAAAATTTGAAGTATGAATTCAGCCTTACCCATTAGACAGATTCGACAAAGCCGCCAGAGAATCCAGTGGATGCGCCGGACTCTGCCTAGACGATTCTCCCCCATCTCCGTTGGCCTCTAGTTTACTCTCTCTAGGACTGGCGTCTTCTCCGGCAGATTCCGTATCCATACGCTCAAAGTCGTCTTCAGATCGCGGAGACACCTCGAGCTTGTCCGCACCGCTGTCCACATAGTTCCCGTTGATATCTTCACGCACTTCGCTCATCGGTCGCTCCAGCGACCCTTCCGATTTCACAGAAGCGCTGTCTATGCGATCGCTGTCGTCGGCAATCAAATCTTTCATTTTTACCACCATGTCTGCGGTTTCATTGGGGCTGACACTGCGCGAATCGCCACGCCTCTCTGCGAAAACAGATATGGAAATAAAATTATAATCTGATCAGTAACGAAGTACTTGCACTTTTCCGGAGTTCTAAACTTGGTTTATTCTACTCGTAATGCTCACTGAAGCGGTTGAATTTCTCAATTACTTCCACTTATACTTGACAATTACTTAAGCCAAACTTTATGCTTTGGGTTTTGTAAAGTAAAAAGTAGATTGCGGATATGCTTGAATCACGTTTGTGTGAAATTGTCAATACAACATGGCGGTGGCTTCGACAACTTGGACCTATTTGTTGAGTCATTGGTCGTTATGCGTTGGTCGTGGAGATGCACTCTGCAATTTCACCCACTAAAGGTGCGCGACCCATCGACACAATCTACTTTTTAAGTACTTACTCTAGTACTTTTAAAGTATTAATTTTCTGTTTCCACTCAAGTAGGCGCGATTTCGGAATTTGTACTTTTACGTAGAACCATACGGCGTCGTACTACTAGGCTAGTAGCAACGTTCACTACTACGGATACAATCATGGAAAAAGCACTCACCCAATATCGGCTGCTGCCTTTGTGCCTGTACCATCGCGTGCATGTGCATGTGGCGCTGGAATTCCACTCCGTCCCGGAACCGGGCCGTGCACAGCGAGCACTTGTAGCCCTCCGAGTTCATCGACCGGGAATTGGACGGGGGCAAAGGTCCCATCTGCCGCCGGTGCACGCTGCTGTAGTGCGTGCGCAGATTCCCACGGGTCGTGAAAGCGCGGGAACACAAGTCACACTTGTAAGGCCGCTCTCCTGTAACGATACGGATTACAAGCTGTAGCGTTGAAATAATATAGACGATCAGGCTTACTAGATCTGGAATACTTCCTTTTTTACGTACTTGGAAGTTCCTACTTCTACTTTAGTACGAACGTTGACTACTTTAACCATCTCTGAGTCTGTCACACGATTGGGGATGATCACTGGTCCGAAACAGAGTACTTCTATTTTTCCGAGTACTCAAGTAGGTTTTGATACATTATGATTTTAGACTACATTTACTTCTACTTCACAGGTACAGAATCCTCACTTTCTTTATCGCAAATCGTAACTTCTGCTTGCACTTCAATAGTAATTTACCACTTAGTTCTTCTGGCGTACTAACGCTGATTACTTTGACCACCTCTGTAAAAAAGCAAAGCGATGCGGTACCTGTGTGGGTGCGGTAGTGCAGTTTCAGGGCGCTTTGACAGCTCAGTATTCTGTGACAAATGTGACATTCGTTCTTCTGCAACACTCTGCCTCTGTCTATGTTCTCCACGAGCCTTTGCAACTTGCTGGTTTCGGAAGACGACGTCTGGGGCCTGGAGTAGTCTCCGTAGTGTACTTCGCGCTTGATATTACCTCCAGGGCTGGCCGATCTGGTCAAAGTCGGCAGCTTCATGTCATATCCGCCGCTGCTGGACACGTTAGGCTGCATTTGGCCTTGAAACGCGCCGAGCTGCTGCGGTAGCAGGTACCGCAAGTGCGGCGGAACGTTCTCAATCTGCTGACGCGCCGCTAACCCGGGCAAGAACGGCAACATGGCCGCTTGCAGAAGACTCATCTGACTTTTTGGATCGCGGGAATTGGCAGGGTCAGGATTTTTGCTATCGCCGGCCCATTGAGCCTCTAACAATTCCGCTCTTCGCCTTTGAAGCAACTGCGCGTGAATGGCGCTCGCCACGTCTGCGGCCCCAGCGCGATCGTCTGCGTGTCTACCGTTGGACCTTTCCAAGCAGTCGCTTTCGCTTTTCCCATTACCCTGCATTTCAGGCGGCAGCAGGCGTGGAAACTTTTGCGATTCGCGCTGGTTAAGCATCGCGGCTTGCTGCGGCGTCAAGTGTATGCTCGGATTGCCGTGTAGTCGCGGTCTCTCCAACGCAGCCTTCTCTGGCAAGATTGACATACCGTACGGTAGCCCGTTCGAAGTCACGAGATGGTCCAAAAACTCGGGCACGGGCTGCCCGTTCATCTGTATGTTCGGGTACTTGGACTTGTGCCTCGTAAAGTGCACCTTCAAGTTCCCTTTCGTGGTAAACCGGTTACCACACACGTTACACTTGAACGGCCGCTCGCCGGTGTGCGAGCGGATGTGAATCTGTAGCGCACTATCGCTGCCGAATATCTTGTGACAAAACCGGCACCGGTGCCTGTGCTCTTCAGCAGTGGATTTCAGAGCGGAGTCTCGGAGCTCGCCTTCTTCTTGTGAGCCGTGCGAGGACGACGCGTCATCCGCGTTCCCGCGCGTTGCGCTAGTGTAATTTTCCTCCCCACCGAATCCGGAGTCGGAGTTACGCAGCGCGTCTCCTTCGTCTTTGTTCTCTTTCTTGTCCTCCGCTTTTCCCGCGAGATCTTCGTCAGGAGCGACTTTCAGCTGGTATCGTTGTTCCTGCTCGCTGCAGCGATTTTCGCTACAACGATTGTCGTCCGACTGAGCAAAAACGGCTCTAATCGTGTGGTTGTTATCGGCAGGTTGCTGCGCGCCCATCATGAGACTAGCTTTGGCGTATTCTGCAGATTGGTTGCTGTCAGCATTGTTTTGGAAGTTATTCATAGCCATAGCAGCCATCATTTGAGGCATCAGCGGGTTTCCAGGCTGGTTAGGCATGCCTGGCATGAAAGGAGGTTGCATCATACCGGTACTCATCGGGTTTCTGTTGGTGAACTGCGGGTTAGAGGCCGCGTGCTGGTTGGTTGACGCGATCGCCAGCTGCCACTGCAGGAAGTTCAACAGCTGCACCTGGTACGCTTGCTGCTGCTGTATCATTCGGACTTGGTACTTGATTGCGCTGATGTCGGGCCTGTCGCCGCCGCCGGTTTGCGACGCGAAGGCGGACATGTTCTGGATGGCGTTGGCCATGGCTTCAGCGGCCATGATATCTTTCTTGATTTTTTCCGTCTCGTCCGGCACCGCGCTACGCCCGTTTGCGTGGTCTGCGCTGGCAGGTGCGCCGTTGCTGCTGCCGCCGCGGGATTCGCTTCTGTTTTCCGTAGCGGAGCAGTCGTTTTTCTCCGATTCCGCCATCGAATCGGGCGACACCGATCTGGAATCTGTGAACGGAGCGGCGTGTTCAGCTTTATTCATAGGAAATATAAACTCGTCCACTTTCGACGATTAAATTATGTCAGAGGTGGTCAATAACAAGTTTTTCTGTCGAGATGTTTGGGCAAAACTATTGAAATTTTTATTATTTGGACTTTCCACTCTAAGTAGTTTTGACATGTCTTGGAAATCAATACTTCTACTTGTCAATGAGTAGAAGTTACGGCGTTACATATATCTCTAAGTGAGCAGCAACACTTAGTACTTTGACCACCTCTGTTAATTATCAAGCGTTTTGCTCGTTGTAGTTGTTGGGAAAAATTCACGCGCTGTCGGCATGTTCAACTTGAATACCATAGGAGCGGTAAGTCGCCATTCCCGCGGCATTAATTTAGGAGACACTGAAAAATGAAAGTCGCGTGCGATCTGAATTGATGGGACACCGGGATCTGAAGGATCGGTCTCAAACTCCGGAATATTTTCCACCTTGTTTGAATCATAACAGCGAGTGCTCAACGGGTGGTCTGGAGAGTTGAAAGACAGCTACATTTTTGGGTCACCCGTACTCGCTACGATAATTCTTACGCGGGTTCAGAATGCATAGCAAAATAGAAAGAATGACCATCCGATTCTTCCGGCACTTATGCCCATGAAACAAGTACGCTTCTCAAAATTCAATATGCAACATGGCTTAAACGTGAAGTGATGAACCACCGAATGACCTTCACTGAAAGATTGCCGATCTGTTTACAAATGACCGATTCCGCTTTAACTTACCGTGACATGTTACATTTTCAACTTCTTTGAAATCCCCGATATTTTCTTTCCTTTCCGGAATATCGTGATCTGTCGATGGGACCCGCGGGGATCCACCATCGCCACACCTATTTTCGTCAATGTTCAATGCGCCTTCCTCCTCATCTACAGCAACGCGCCTCCGTTCGCTCATCAACTCTTCCTCAGACGCCATTATTACGTTGCCGCTGATGACGTATCCGCCATCTTCCTCGCCTTTCGACTGGTTGGAGTTATCATCGTTGTCGTCGTCCGGAGATATTTCATCTCGCGCGGAATTCTCCTGCGATTACACACAAAGCGGGTTTGATTACTATACGCGGAATGCCAACAATTTTAAATCCACTCACCAAACACTGGAAATCTCTGTGCCGGATGTAATCAAGCAAAATTTCAAACTTTTTGTTGCAACGATCGCAGGTGTACATCCCGCCGCGCGGTTCAGCCTCCTGCCTCGGGCGTTTGCCTCCGTCCGCGTCAACTAAACCCAAGAATAACATGCTCTATCTTCGCGCATATATTACACACTCCACTATACGGATTACGACTCGCAAGAACTTGTACATCTGCAACATCGAGAGTGGGATATCTATTTACGGCTGACCGAGACCCATTCACGGCAGTCGAACATACGATGCGCGTGTTATTCGCGACTGGAAACGGATGTCGTACATATCATATTTACAATATAAAGTGTCATACGCCGCAATAAGCTATTTCCCCACTTCGTGTCACCGCCGTTTGCATGGATCACGGTAACATGCAACACTATTTGCCAAGCGCTGAAAAGCGAAGAGCGATTTCCGAATTATATTTCTTTATTACCTCCGCGCCCGTGAAGCGAAGCGAGAGTCGCCCGCGGTTGCGTCGGGCGGTAAAGAAGCTAGGGCGCATTTGAAACCGCGCTGGCGAAACATTTCATATGCTTCCTGCTTCATATCAAATTGCTTATGCTGTCCAGCGGCATCAATAGAAGCCGCATTCATCATTGGCATAGAAATTGCGGCGCCGGAAAAGTCGGGTATATGTGCTTACATTTCCATAATTGAATGACTCGGAACGTTCGAGATCGTTAGAGTTTAGGATGGAGGGAACTGCTAGCCAAAGGTACCGGGCGTTGTGCATGACGCAGTGCATTATGGTTGCGTTACATATGGGGCACTTACTTTGTAAAACTAGGCCTATAATATTTACGTTTCACTTACTTGAAAATCACAACTTCTACTTGCACTTGAATAGAAATAAACGAAGCTACTTCGAACTGCTACTTGAGTACCAACGACTACTACTTTGACAACCTCTGTATTTTACTGAGCCATATCCGCAAACGCACGCTGTTGTGAAATATCCTAGTGGAGTTGATTGATGCAATGATAAACAGTTGTGACTTAATGCATGACTCGTTTCACTCTCGGTATAAGAACAGATACAGACATCATGCACTTTACATGCACTTTAACACCGGACCGATTGGTCAAACGGTTACGCCTGTAGGTCCGTTCCTATCAAACTTTAGCGTTGTCTTGAAACGAAAATAGTTCCGAAGCCGGCAGGTGGCGGACGCCGTTGAAAACAGACGTAAGATCTCGAAAAGAGATTAATATTCCCGACGAAGCGCGCATTTTGACAAGCGTATGAATATTTAACACGACTCCAAGAGCCGGGCAGCTGTCAATTTCGGTATCAAATTTGCCGTTTACATCCCAAAAGCCTGTAACCCAGGCGTATCAATATTTCCGCGATTATACAGCGTCGAAACCACGAGAAAGAACGCTAGACTCGAGTCTTAAATGCGGCATTCCGCAATAAGCCAGTGCGAGATGATGTGCGGGGTTAATGTGTAATCCAAAGTCATCCGGTACAAATGTAAAACACGAGTTTATAGTTCGAGAAATCGACATAATGGCCGGTCGTATTGATATATTCAAAACGGAGAAAGCGACTCGTAAAAACAAAAAATCGGATAGTGGCATTGTCAATCCCGATGACCTTGCGACATCGCGTGGCGGGACTCGCGAGATGACAAATGACACCCCGCTCGCGGTAGACCGTGAGGAATAGCGTGTTTCACGCTTATTTCCTACTCTTAGATAGCTTTCAAATGTATTAGTCACAATAAAACCGACTTATGGGGATTTCACAAGCGATACATCACGCGGACACGCGATTATGAAAATGGAACTGGCGTATCTTCATGCACAAAATGGCGCACGTTTCAGCGCGAAAAAATGGAAAAAATCAGTGTTTATGTTTCGCACTGTAACCTCATTACGGCGAGCACCAAATAAAACGCGCAAGTTATATTGTATTAGGTTTCAGTTTTGACTTTTGACTATATTAAAATATCCGCTATTCCAGGCATGGCGGATATTTATACGCGCACTATATAATTATAATAAGTTTGAGAAGAACTATACAAAGTAACGAGCACGCGTATACTAACAATGGTTCTGGAAACTTGTCAAGTTTGATCTTAAATCATAGTCGACTAGTAGATCACAAGGAGCCATACGAGTGACTAGGACAATGCTATTTCCAAACCGCGCAGTCACACTTTTTATTATGCCATAAAAATATAAATCGCAAATCAACACTGTAAGCCGTGCGTTAGCAACTTTCCGACGTACAGGAAGCAGAAATACCGCTTCCGACCGAAGTCCCACGTCAGTCTTAACAAAGGTGACATGATCCCCCATTACACCAAACGCATCAATCACCGGCAGACCTCAATATTAAATAGCGTAAAGATCTACTCCATACACTACTAACAATCCATTAATTATTGCTCATCGAGGCGCGATGAGTTACACTCTCGGTTAATATCGAGTGTCCCTGGTGTGTTGAAATTCAATGGCATCAATTTCAATTTCAGACACTGGAACGAATTGCATTAATTCGATGGGACGACAGAAATTATTTTTCCGTTCCATTTCTAATAGATTCGATCGCGCGTGATCTGCTGACAAATTGTGTGCTGAGTGGCGATAGCGCCGTTACCATATCTCGATATGGCAATGAAATTTCGCTCGCCACTTTGCGCACGGAGCACGGCTGGCGCTGGCCTCATTTATTATGCATGTGTTAGTATAAATTTCGTTGAAATGTTTCGGCAAATTAGGCAGAATAGCTAAAATCCCGCGGAAGCGAGCGATGCCGGTAGGCGCAGGCATAATGACGCAGAACTACTGTAATATGCGTTGTGACAAAATAATGTATTTGTGATTGATCGTCCTCGATTGCCATCTAAAAATGGTGCCCATCGCTACGCATTTTTTAAGCAAGGCATGCGAGGCCTGCATTGCGCCCTTTGCTTATTCACCCATTTTCCCAAACAATAACATCAACTTCAAGACATGTTCTATCCCGTCGTCATAACATATACGCAATTGCACTAGGACGGTATATTATGTTGCATACATAGGGTAAAATGCCAGTAAACTATGATTAAATGGTGCGCAGTAACTCTCAATTAATAACAGTTATGGAATTGGTAACAGCAGGGAATATGAATTGATATGACTGATTAGCGCAATTTACTTTTCGGCGAGCGCACCTTGTCCCGTTGACGGATGATACACGGTCGATTGATAAGGTACAGCCGTGGAAAGTGTTGGAGAAATACAATTACGCTCAGACGGATTACTGATCATTTTGGTTAAAAACAACAGCGCGTATTACTGGCCGGCGGAGAAAAATGAGTTACAATGTAACCCGACCACGCAAGGATACACGGCCGATGGGTTTTATGATGATAAAACCACTCGGAAAAAAATTGTGAATAGAAAGGATTACGGCGCCGATGACAATCGGTGATTAATGACCCGTACGCCTTTCCCGTTTACACGAGCGCTCATTCAATATCGCGATGCAGAAATCTTGACACACATGCATGTAGTCCATTCGCGGATAATAGCGCGGTGAGTTTACACAGCACTAATCGCAGATTTAAACTTCAATTATTAATGCCTATTTCAACACTGTAATCAAGAGCTAATGTAATCAAAGACACTGCATAGTGTCAGCGATGAAAGCTTTAATCGCTCGATCATAAATTTCCCTGCTAGCACCGAAACATACATATAAATCTTTACCAATCGTATGATAGTTTGACATTGAATGGTACTTCTAAAACATGATAGTTTTTGGCAACAGCGACACCCGGCGCTACTCGCAGTTCCTGTATTTCCAGACGGCCAACGCTGTCGAAGGTGGTTTTCGTTAGTCATGTTTACAATAAGCGGAGACACGTAACACTTGTACCGTTACCAGGGGTAGCGGGGGTCAAAAATAGCATCTTAGTATAAATGTACCCATAATCCGAATCAGCACCGCGTCGAAAGATGGATGAATATCTCGCGCGTAATCCAACACGGGATAGCGTAATATTCACACGCTAAACAGGTAACGGGAGCTTGTTTTAATAACCGTACTTTTTCCACTTTGTCATTTTTTATCAGCTATTCGGATGGTTTCAACTTAAGACCGATGGTGTGTAACGATCACGCTTGTCAAACACACATTATTTTCGAATTTCGGAATCGCTCCTATGTATAAATATTACCAAGGAATGTCGGAAGTTTGGCTATACGATTGACTAGCGTGAAGCGAGATTGAGAACTTAACCAGAAGGTTTGCACTGTCGTCCATTGCAATTTACCTTTTGTTCAGTCTACTAAAGAATCGAAATTATGACGCTCATTATATGCTATATTACTTTGGTGTGCAATTTCAGTTGGTCAGTTTAATCAGCCTCGTAGTAAAATCTTGATAAAATGACCTCGTCATACAAATCGCCAGTCGGATACGATCACTCGCGGAATGAGAGAGTAATTCAGATCCTCCAATATATATTGCGGAACAACAACTGAAAATTGCAGAATTGCCACATATCGCAGTTTTGAGTAACCCTTGTTATTGACACAAGTTCTGTTTGCGATTGGAACTTCTATGAATGCGCAATTGCGCATGCTCATTGAATACATACCAGCGCGTCTGGTATTAGTAAAATTTTTCCCTCAGAGTTATAATCACACGACCCTGATTTAGCAAAGCCGACTGCCGGGTCAGTTCACACCAAATATTAAAATTTATATTCACCATGAAATAAGAAGGGCCTGCATTAATATCGCGAACTATCTGTGAACTTTACGCGTAACTCAAGCAATATTCAACGCTCTGCCGAAGACAAGCGAAGGAATTACGATGCATTGTCTGCCTTCAAGGATCACCATATGGCTTGCATATGAAAAAACAAAGCAACCAGGTCAAGTATTTTGATGATAACTCGGACGCGAAACAGATATGTCGTAAAGTATATTATCAGCGGCGCTATTTGGGTTGACGAGCGATCGCGCCACGTAATTGCGGCGAGTTACAGTCGACAAAAGGGAGGCAATGTGAATGATAACAAATGCATAACGCCTGACATAATAAATCGACAACGAATGTCGAGAGCACGCAGATTCCGCGGTGACCAATTAAGGAATGCTGTGACGCAGATTTGATATTGTGGAGGAAACATCGATATACAAACTTGCAGACACAGACAACTAGACACGGACTTTTCGCCCGCCCTAAAGTGATATGCATAAAAAGTGACGCCACAACACACAATGTATCAGGAAGTGGGTGCATTTTGAAAGACCTGGCAAGAGCCGCGCGCAAGATGTCTGAAGTGGACTTGATCAATTTTAGCCAATTTAGTGTGTAACTTGTGTGTCATTATTCTATGAAGCACATTAGCAAGTATGCCCATAATAATTTAATTTAAACAAGCGGAATCGGTGCGCGATGGCCCTCGAAGGCAATATGTGCAAACACGGTCTGTGTGCACAGCGTATGTCCCGTCGTCACTTGTCAACATAATTTGTTAACATCAACGCATATCTCGAGAATTTCCCATTGTTCTCGAGTCGCCTTGCAATAATAGCGAAACGGAATAAGTAAGTAATTGAATTATTCCACCATGTCGCTAAGAGCGTAGCTTCCCCTTCGAATTCATCAGATCGCATCGCAGTCAGACGCGTTTGGCAAATACTCGAAAGTACTGAAGAGGCGTAGTTTTAATCGGTCGCTTAACAAAAGTGTAAAATAATTGGTCACAATCGCGAAACCCGGTGTTTGCTCAGATTTTGGTAGGCGTCCTTGGCGGGACACTCGAGCGCTACAAACAAACATGTTCCCGCGAACGTGTAGTTTCATAACGAGATTATCGCACGGAAAAATTGAGTGGAATATGACAAAAATGTTTCGACTCGCCGAAAGTTCCCACGGCAACAATTAATGGCGAACTCACAACATCTGCGTGCACCTTTTAGCAAGCGAACCAAACGATAGAACGGAATCAATTGGGCGATTGATTGGCGTATTCCGGTCATAACACAACTCGCCAAGACTCATAGATTCCACAAAAAATTGCGAAGCTATGAACAGATTGTACCTTGCGAGCGGATCACCGTGTCTTGGTCCTGATCCTCCGGTGAATTCGCTAAAAATGAATAAAAGGATTAGAAATTTTGAAACGGCTCCATTACAGCATGAATGCGTGCAGGTCAACACACAACACAAAACCAGAAAACATTACCAGAAAATATACCAACGCAATCGACAGAAACAGCGCCATTTTGAATGAAAGCCATAATTTTGCCGAAGGCAGACATATTATAACCATACCCTGCAAAGGCATACGCGATAGAATTTAAACTGTTACGCGTGCAGAGAAAAACCCGGGATAAAGGCAATCACAACTCCAACATCTCATCTACTCCTTGCACGCAGTAGAACCTCTGCTTAGTGCCTATTCTGTCATTCGCTGTTGCACCAACTCTTATGACAGGATAGTTTAAATCCGCAATTCACCTGAAAAACTTTTCATACACTCACTTATTCAAACTTGGCGATCTGATAGCTCACAGTAAATGGCGCGGGTCTATACGGAACCAATCGGTGACATTAGAAAGCTTCGTAATCTCCCTCCCAGTTCTGGATATCAATTCCGACCGATTGTGCGTCATAAAAGGCGACGTTTATTGCGTTCTTTCCATTTCTCGCGCGCTACTCATTTGGCATATTCCGAAATCAAAAACACAATGCCGAAATACGCTCAGCAGCACGGGATTTATCGGAAGAAATTTGAATGATCATTGAACCAGAAAAAGAGAGATAGTAAAAAGCGGACTGCTAACGATTTTTAATTAGGTTGACCATCTATAGAATTAGGAGCCATTACGCGAGAGAAGAAAGGACCGCGTCGAGAAAAAAAGGAGCAGGAAATATTGATGACAATGTAACTCGGCATTGTGACGTCACTTCACACATAGTCGGATCTTTGGCTCCCGGAGCAATTGTAATCGAAGCCATCATCTCCAATGTACACAAGACTTGATCGACCGATACGGGCAAGTATTAGTATCTTAAATACGATGAAAGATAGCTCTGTATTTGATTGACTTATTTGTCGGCTGCATGTCAGTAAACAATAGCGGAACTCGGGCGGTTTTATTGTTTGCGCACCAAGTTCTTGACACAGATCGCCAGATTGTCAGTAATGAAAGTTCGGATTCGCATCGCTGCGATAGCGCGTATCTCGAGTCACTAAATCGGTAGGACTTGGGTCAAGTGCTTCTAGCACAATGCAAAGACCTGACATCGTGCGTATGAGTTTATACAAAAAGTGAGTCAAAGACATAGATATAACCCTGCTTATTTTTACCGAATGATATACGGCGCAATAACTGAGCAAAGGGTAATGACTGGGAACTCCAAGTCACGCGAGAAAAACCGCTTTGGCCCCGCCAGACCTAGCGATCCAAACATTACATAGCGACGTCATAATCAGATAAATCTTTTCCAGCAGTCATCAGAATTGTCCGATCAGAAACGCTTCTTCACGACCAACAATGTATGATCGACCCTTCATTGCGTCATGATTCTAAGCCCGTTCGTATACACACAATTGCGCGGGTACAGGATCTGTATCGTTTGTCACGGACGAGCATAAATATATACGAGCCGCGGATGGAATCGTATACGCTTGCTGATTAATGACAACTTCCTGTGTTTCGTAGGCTGGCAGCAACATGCATTCCAGCTTTTACTCGCGAAGTGCGAAAATCGATTCGATTGATGTGTATGTAATACTTCCTCGGTGTATGACATAATCTAGTGACAACCAACCAAAAATAGGTTGCCGATCTTATGTCGTTTGACTTGTAACTTCCTCTACGCGGATCGAAGTCAAACTCCGGTTGAAGAATTCGAACACCGGTAACTAACAATTGCATGTTTCTCATTGCTAACAGACACGATCCGGATTTTGTGAGTTCAAAAATGTAACCGTTACATGTTCCACCCAATCGTGCATATCAATTGTCAAATCACTATATTAGCCAGAATTTCAAGTTCTCGGAGAAAGTTACGTGCATTGGATCGGCGTAAAACCGCCCTCGCGCGAAAATATTAATAATGTGCACCCGTTGCATTGTATTTATGCAGAGGCATTGCATTTTGCAAAGCCGTAAACACAGGCCGGCCTCTTAAGGGTATCGGCGTCTATTTATACGACAGATAATAAAATCTTCCGCTGTAATATCCTAACACACACTCAAACAGCCGTCTTACCGAAATTTCCTTTTATTTTTACTATGCATATGCGCGCAGTCTCATACGGCTATGAATCGTTGGATTTGACATAAACCAACCTTAAGTGGAAAATATAACGTAAACAATACCGGGGACCGAACGAGACTTGTCATAAGCATATTGAATATTTCATGCGGGTGAGATTGCCTTCCTCTTTGATGCGCCGAAAAGAGCGGCGTAGAATTCGGCATAAATCTTGTGATATGAAGGATGGAACATCTTTTTCTGGTATTAAATACTGGCTCTCAAAGACGACTGTGTGGGTGATAGAAGAGTGATAAAATCCATTCGAAAAACGCGACATCTTGCGACTTCTAATCTTGCATTACAACTTATACGAGAGCGCATGGATGTCATATGAAACAACCATTCGAGTTCAGCACAATCTCTCCTATAGTCTCGACACACGAATTTAAACCTATTGGTTCCATACTATTTTGTTTCTACTGGAGTAACAACGAATTGCGCATAGCATTGAGATCGAGAGGCAAATATCTATAATCGACAGTAAAGGGGTATTCCGAATTTTCAACTTATTAGGAGGTAATATAATTTCCTGCGGTGACAAAAAAACAACAGTTTCATTCAAGAAATGATATCATTCATCAAATTCGTTGCAAGACTACACCCATACCTCAAGTACCACAACCTTCCGAATCCGAACAACTGTTATTTGCAACTGATGAAATATCAGTAAAAATTAAGATGCGATGCAGTCTGTGTAGCAACCAGAACAAACATGTATAAACATCGCGAACTAGATTGTCGTCATACCTAGGCGGACGGCAAGTCCCACCACGCCCCCGCCTCGTGAATATCCACGATGCAGAGTGTATGATCTACGACTGCCCGTAATATTGGACACCATAGTAAACACGGAGCATCTTCGTTACCGTCGTTTAATAGCAGGTTATCAATAACCGAATTAACAATTGCAAATATAGAGTTACTACTACGGCTCATTGTGCATTTTGGCTCGCATTGATCGACGACAAAAGCATATGATATCATTTTGCGTGTGTACGGTATCGCGGCCCGCTTCTTTTATCAACGATTTTTGTGGAAAGAATATGTCGGATGAGATGTATCTTCACTTAGTGATGGTATCAACTTACCAAAAAGCGAGAATTGAATTCAGAGCTTAATGAAATAACATAACTAGAGCATGGAACAAAAACGGCGGATCGCGTATCATCTATCACTGGCAATTAACGGAGATTTTAGTGCTCCCATGGCACTGTTTAAACGAAAACTTACAAATTACTGAGTCCTAAAACATTCCGTTACACGCCAAGCATTTTGAGCCCACGAATCTAGAAGTTTAATCATCCGGCATCATTTCCCGGCATTAAATAATGATGTAAAAAAGCGAGAGTTTACGGTCGGGGAACATTTACATCCCATCCCCGAATGTGTAAACAGTTGTTACGGCGGGCAATCGCCGGATAACGATTGTGGGTGCTAGGAATTTTATCCCAGGAGTATAGGATTTCATACGTTCGCCGTTCGTAACGGTGGCTGTATTTATTTTCGGACCCCGCCGACAACATGACTTACACTCCCACGAAAATGGTCGGAGAAAATTTAGGCCGATGATAATCGGATGATGTTCGTCCCGTGTTCCATAAACGACACGGTTAGTTTTGTCCTGAGTGAAAACTTCCGCTCGCTCGCAAGGTCAAGCAAATAGCTGGCGAAAGTCGTTTTTCGACTTTGAGCCCTCTCGAAGGGTCGTCGCGGCGTAACCGACCCCGAGCGCTTCGAGTGGCTGCGCTGGTGCGGAATTTCAAATGATTTTTCGCAGAGTCGTATCAATTTCGGATGTACGCGAGTTATTACGTTAGAATCGCGAACGGGGATTAACGCTCAGCTACCGTTCAATTTTATGACAGCGTGATCAACTTCAACGAATCTTAGATCAATTCAGCACAACAATATATCAGCTGGCGTACTAGTGTATCCCCAACCAGCACTCCGTGATAGCAGAAAAGTAACAGCACCACGAAACATCGGAAGTGAGGATGACAATTTATGCAAATAGAAAAACCGCCATCGCCATTGACAGGACGCTGCGGAACCAATTTTGCAACTAAGCCTGTAAGGAAACCTTGAGCATATAAATAAGCATTTACTTTTCTATCATTTCGGGTGACGGTGAATATCCCCTGAAGCAGGGAATATACTACAGTAAACTCTTCGGCAATACAGGAATGCATCTTCGTCGCAAACGCGACACCTATACCCTTTGCGACAGGACACGAGAATTTTGTGGATCACTGAGCATGGAAATCGAATTATGATGAGGCTGAATCAACATGTCGAGAAGCAGTGTTGAGTATCAACATTAATGATAGCTGGGCAACTCTCTCATGAGTTGGCAATGCTGTTTTCATCGGCTTCTGTAACGAAACATAATATCTCGGGGAATCGCCCCCAGACGCGGTGAGTCAAATGGGTAAACAAGAATATATCAGTGAGCGAATTCTCACGATGAAAATTGGAATTGTTTCCCATGAAGATAATCCACGCATGGCTGATTTTTCAGTGAGGTCATAAGGCAGGCTGCTAACACGTGTTTGGAAGTGCGCCGTTAAGAAGAACACGCGCTCGTTAGCTGTATCGTGGAACCGACAACTTGTTCGGTGAACATGAAAATGGGAAATATGCTCTGTCGCGATTTCAAGGGCATATCGCATTGAAAACACAGCTATTCCGCTGATTGCATCGGATCATGATTTCAAAAGATCACCGCTATCATCTTGGGCAACAGTAACGATAGTCGATATTATAGTGGTAGTGGTAGTATCAACCGCATAACATAGTATCGTGGAAATCCCATTCGCAACTATGCAACAAGTATTGTCATCTGCCGACCGGCCGGCTCATCGCTCATAACCTCTTTCTGTCAGATTCGGATGACGGCAGAAACGGGAATGCGACCCTCATTTTACTAATTTGATTCCTAAGTAGCTTTCATCAATTTATGTACAGTTAACGTGAAAAAGATCCAGTCCCGTGCGTCATTGATGGTGATGAACAACTTACTCGGAAACATTGACGCTAGATAAACCCACTTGATATCCCACCACTCAGTATTACCCAACTGTATTGTGGGTTATATGATACAATCATCCAGCTGACAAGTTTTACCTAATTTCGACTTTGCTCATGCATAGTGGCCCCGACGTTATCATCGGGCATTGAAAAATAATACGCGTGGATAGTGTTATCTTTGATGGCGAGTGGAGGCAGCGGTACCGTATCCGGTTTAATTGACAAAATTTTAGCTTCTGAGACTAATGAAGAATTTCAAATCTAATGATGAAATCTGACGCTCGATCACGCCTGTTGCACATCTACACAGAGGCGACCCGCACTTGAAATAGTGTTTATAAAGGATCTGCAGTCGAACAGAAAAACAGCAAAGGCAGCGAACTATTTCTTCCTTATGATCAAAGTACACTAATCAAAATGTTGTGGGACTATAGAGCGACGCTAAGTCATGAAAAATAGCTTTATGCAATTGTGCAAATGTGCATGTTTGCATAATATAAGCACTAAGCAGTGACTTGGATAAGCCTACCCCTAAATATATCACATTCATCGAGTGTACTTGATAAATCAATTATAAATGTCAGTAATTTCGGGTAATCTGGAACCTCATAGGTTATGCTGATGGGTGAGTTAGTGTGCCGTTTCGGTGGAAGATGTGCTGTAAAACAAAGCCGCAAACTATCGTATGCAATGTATTCTCAGGTCGGTGGTGCAATGATGCGACAAGTAAATTAAAAATTAATGTACTGCGTTATAATTTTGTCGACAAATCGGCATATTAAACATCTGCTTATATTCGCCATTGTCGCACACAAAGTATATACACGTCTGACCATGATAACCCGTCGAATTACGATGATATCAAAACGTCGAAGAAAACTGTACAGACAAAGAAAACACAGCAGGTGGAACACCAAACGTATATTAGCGTGTTTCTTCCGAAAAAATTGATGACAATGTTATACAGATGACGTCTATATCTATACAGATAGACAGATTGGCATGTACTGGAAATCTTGATCGCCACATTTAAATATTTCCCATCGTCATGCATGAGAGTGAATACATTAGCGATAATTTACGTTGGATTTCAAGGATCTGATGGTGGTATCAATTTTATTTCGCTGTTTCGAAGGCGATTTTATTCCACGTGTTACTGTTACAAACTGGAACAGGCTGAGATAATGAACCGTACATAATGTTTAGCAGTTGCGCGCATTCCATATGGTCTCGAATCGTCCTTTACACGAAACGGGAACGGTCATCTTTTGGGTCTATAATCAAGGTATTATGCCATAAAATTTGTGAGTCATACTAGGATAATTGAGAACATTGTCATGCTAGAAAACGCGATTTCTTCGCTCATATGATTAGTGAGCTTCGATTAAAGCGGGCTATAGAATTATTGTGGTTATACGAATATATGAGAAATTATTGGATGCCATATGATAAACGTGTAAATAATTGATAAATGTAAAAGGTAACTATAAGTTTTGGCTCCATAGCGATCTTGATATCGAAGTAATCGTCAACGAAACATATCTTTGACATGAATAGATAATGTTGCACATCGAGACAGCAGCCTTATGCGTTTTAGTTTGACTCTAATGCGCCGGGTTGAGATGCCTGATGGTAACCGTTACGATATGAGTCGATATGAGATAAGAAATAACACCAAATTCGCTGTCGCTCAGATAGAATAATTCATTACTATGTGTGAGAAAATATGCTTGGACTTCCTGTTTTTCAATCAATTAATAATTGACATTCTTAGATATTGTTCAAATAAATCATATCTGAGGTGGGCGTACTCTGTTGGGAGGAGGAAGCCTGAAATATCTCAAAGTAGGTGAGGTGAACCTATACAGTCGAAATTATTCGTCTCTACTTTTATTCGACTCTTTTATTGCTCTGACCGAATCAATTTTCTTTAGCGAAGTAACGCAATAAATCATAGAACAACGCTATTTTAACACGGCGGAAATCATTTCTGAATAGTTTGTTTCCCACATAGGGGATTGCAAATTATTACCCAGACTGATCTTCGCATGCTGTAGCATCGCGTGAATCGAGCTGTTTGAACCCAGTGCCCATGCTGGTACACTGTTGCTCCTTCATTGGTTAACCATGATAGTTGAGATATTCACCTTTGATACGGAGTAACACTTTACCTTAAGAGCAGAGTGGGGATCATGAAACATTTGACTATTTTTCCATTTTGAATGAATAAAAATGAATTACAACTTATTGTCTTGGCCGTAGCACCTTTACATATACAGTTATACACGCATTGCACGCGCATTCTATCAAATGAAGTTATAAATAATCTTTCGTTTATATCTCATATTATTTCAAATTCGTTACACGCCTCCCGCCCACGGGGGAGACAAATCAAAGTGAATTATAATTTCAGAGTGAATTTAATGCAATAAAATGAATATAACGCGATTAATATTTATTCTAATAACGTTAAATATTTCACGGCTTGTTTGTATTCCGATCTCTTGGGCTTCAGCACCCGATTGCGCCATATTTCCGATGTATTCCTACATCCGGGGCGTCACGGGCAATTTCGCGCAGTGGTTTGTGCGGTTCCGCGTTCGAAACAGGAGGTGCGCACTGTGCAGCACAACGGATTTGCCGTTTATGGAGCGACCCACACGACCGATGATCGCATCATATATTTGTAAAAGCTAACAAGACAAGGAATTTATGAAAGCACAAATACTATTTATCGTATGATCGAACGGCGATTCTCCAAATGCAAGACGCGAAAATCTCTCCGAATTACAGACTGCGTTGCTTAATTATGCATCGCATGTTGTAGCGCGTTATTTTCGGCAATTTAATCACGCACGAGATTCTCAAAACAAGACCCAATTTCGTGTTACCTCTCTGAAGTGGTAGCGGCGTGCGCAACGTTATTATAATATTCCGGAAGCTTAGAATATATCAAACGTCCAATCGCGAAGGGACATTCACAAGTTGAAATGAATGCCTATCGCGATAAAACGGGAAAAAGGAACCATAACGTTTAATAAACGATAAGCAGACGAAAAGACCATGATATAGCCTATTGGCAAATCGAGGAGGGGTTCAGCGCGAAGTTACGGATATATATAATTTCGCGAAAACTCTCGGCAAAGTTTATGAATACAGATAGCAGCACCATAACCGTACCAATGTCATTCCCGCGATATGACTCCACATCGTGCGCACGCAATAAACGCGACTGCACAGACTTTTAAGAGGCGTGCCCGGAGTCGTTAGTATTAAAGCTTTTTATTTAATGACGGTTTTTTTACGACAGTCTGGATAATATCACTCTCGCCGTCAGAATTGACGCCGGCCGCAACATCAGATCGGTTCGCTAAAGTTACGCAGTATAAGCCAACTAACCGTCAATAACGAATATATGTGCTATTCCGCGGGAGTACAGTTTTGTAAGGTTGGTGGTTTAGTAGAGACAATTACGGTTAATCTCGCGAAAATTACATAAAACCAAGGCACGGAATTTGAATAGGTGGCGAAACGATATGGATTTAAAACCGACCGCGATAAATGTCGGTTGATATGTCACGATCGCGTAAACACAACAAACTAAGATGGGGCGAATGCTTTATTCTGAAAATGATGTCCAACTTGCAGACACGGATGAAATCGCTGGGGCCACATAACTGTTCTATGCACGGATCGCAACCACAACATTTTTTGACAAAATGACACAAATCCAACTCATAATTTCTACCAATACGGATATATTGACCTTCATCTCAAATCTTAGTTTTAGCATCCTAGATCGTCGATATATGTATTCCAAACTTTCGAAAACATGTAAAATGCCGAGATAATAACGTACCTCCGCTATCCAGCGATTCGTGTCTTCCGTTCCACGCTCGTTGATTAGGCAGCTGGAACGGTCGGCATCGCGAATAGAGCAAAGTCCGATGAGAAGAGACGAATTGACGGTGGCCTGGCGCTAGCGATTCCGGCGAAAAGTCATTGTTAACGTCGACGCTGGCTCGATGAACCGCCATATGCAAAGTCTCCGATTCCTCTATACCGGTAGAGGCTTCGGCGTGGCCGTTTTCGAAAGCAGCCAAATCTTTCTCGTTGCCGATCGCGGTTTCTGGATCCTGCTCCGCGGCAATGTCGCGTGTTTTGTCACTAGCTTCGTCCGAAGCTGTTCTGCGTCCGTCAGTCAAACCGCCGCCCATCGAGTGCGGTTTCTCTACCGTCGTTACGGAAGCCACGGTTTCGCCGCTTGCGTCGCCCACAGCTAAAGAACTCGTATTGTCCGGGAACTCAACGTGTTGAGGCTTGGATTGCTTCCTTCTCGACATCTTCAAGAGAATCGGGCAATAGTCACGATTTTGCCGGCGATTGCCTCGAAGAAACAATGACGAGACTAATGCGATCGAAAAAATGCGCAGGCAAATAGTAATAGACCGCTAAATTATTCTATTCTATGGAAATTTCTGCAAGGCGAGGAATATTGCTGTTATTGTTACAAGCAAAGAGAAAAAAAGTCCACGGGCGAACGTAAGAGAGAGGAGATAAACGAGCAATCAACAAAATGCGAGAGAAATATCCACTCCATCAACGCAGATGTCACATCTAAACTGCATCATGAGCGAACAGGGGCGATGCTTACATTGCCGTGGGGTAGGAATGACTACGCATATTGATAAACACCCTATACCAAATAATAAGACATCACCATAAACGGAACCCCGCCGCATGTCACTTAGCCCTACACTGCAGTTACGTAGGTATTAATACCTTCGTGAATTCCCCTGATTTAACGTCAGTTTCCTAACGTTACACAATATTCACGATGTCGATGAGAAGATGATACCATATACTCAGTAGTCCACTGATCTCTAAACTGCAACTGTAAAACGCCTACAATAGTTGAAAACACAACTGCACGTTATTCATACCCCATATCGTTGCACAGGCAAACTCGTTGACACCCTCTGCATAACTGCGCGTGATTGTCCTTGCATCAGACTGAAGAAGTAAAACCATCTCTTTCTCTTGATTATGATTACCCGACGCGGGAAATGCGATAATAGCATCGAGTATAAAATATATAACGAAGGACCCACCGTCTCGACAAAGAGAGAAGAAGATGCAGCAGAGGTTAAATGAAAACGGCGGATAAATTATTTCAAAGATTGCGAAAAGGCGCAACACAATGGCGCTGGGTAAAGTTACCGCGGGTCGTGTTCTCACACAATCGGTCGGACACTCGAACTTTACTAGACTGCTTGTTGTTAAAAACGAATATAATCATCTAATGAGAAGATATTAAATTCGCACTTCAGCGCGAAATTCTCAGTCAGTTTTCCAAACACGGTGAAGATTTTTTCACCATTTTCACGCCATTGAAATGAAATTAGGTTGGGTAAGCTATTGATCGCAGGTATTTTCTTGTTAATTACGTCATTTTGATCATATAACATTGTGTATGTTCTTCAGACGCTATGTTCTACCATACGTCGCGGGCGGACTAAAGATAAATTGCATGCAAGTAGCTCATTTCGGCGTGGCAGAACCTGTACCGCAGACTTACACCACGGTATACATTAAAAACAAATAACAGTTTAATCCAAATCATGCTAGCACGTAGCAATGTATGCACGCACAATCGTACAAACGTATAGGATTTTTATAACTGCGATAGAATTATGAGTAGGGATCCGTTGCCGTGTACCACATATGGGGTGTCAATACACAGGCTTTTCGCTTAGAGCAGTGGTACTCAACCTTTTTGTCTTCACGGACCCCTTTCGGAACGTTACGGACCCCGCGGACCCCCACGAAGTTTTACTTCAATTTCAGCTCAATCATTATGCAATCGTCATCTCTGTCTTGTGCAAATGATCACTGTAGGCATAGTGATAAACAGTAACAAAATGACTTTTCTTGAAAATAAGATCATACTATTCATGTAGAACTAGGGTTGACTTCTATTATTTCAAATTTCTGCAACTGCTTTTCTTAAAATATGCGTGGTCGTGTCTGGAAAATTCACGCCTTCGATTTCATATGAACGAGTGCCAAAAATCCATTTCCACAAATATATGTGATGGCGAATGTAATAATAGCGCATCACGCTTCCGACGACGCATATGGGTATAATCGCAGCAAATATGGCACCAAAATTGACAAACAATTTTTTTAATGAATATATAACGTCAAACCTGTTTTTTTTCTCTCTAGCATTCTAGCAGCTTATCTTGAAGTTATCATGGAAAATGGTTATGTATATCACTAAAGAAAAACGATTTTTGTAAACATTTCGAAGTCGCCACGATTGACCTATAACCTAACTCATCCAACTTTCTTTTCACAATTCCCAACAAAACATTTCTAAACATCAAAAATGTTTGTACCAGTAGGCTATTGGCAATTAAAATGAGTTTGCACAGTGTAGGATATTTCATCTCAGGTGGCCATTCTGTTAATGTGAGCTCTGGAGTTTTACCAGTAATGCAGTGAAACTGCCTCGTGATTTTCGGAATTTAAAACAAGATTAGGTTATCAATTATTTTGAGGCTTCGCGGACCCCTTGAAAATGCTTCGCGGACCCTCGGTTGAGAACCACTGGCTTAGAGCGTGGAACGCGTAATGGTTCATTTCACCTTGAGGAATTAATATTTCATCTCTCGTTAATTATTTGTCTCAGTCCAGTTGAATGTCTATTTCGAAAGGTTGAGGGTCAACATATTGTTTAACTATAGACAGCTTACATTTCAAAATGTATCGAAGTGTCTAGCAATGTGAATTTATCCAGCTATTAGTGGTTTCATAAAAGTCTCCTTGGTACAAGGCAACCTACACAAGGCGATGTGTAAACACTGAATAGTTTCCCTCTGTCGATAAAGCAAAGTAGATCAGCTCACTAAAATGCTCAACGATTCTTCAATACCAGTCGAGCCTGTAGGATTGAATTATTACAAATGTGTTACTCATATTCCAGTACTTACTGCACAATGCACAGTGCACACGTATCATGTAGGGTATATACTGAGTACACGTCATAATCGTTCCTGCTTGAATTAACATGTTATATACGCGAACGAACATATACATAATTTTGATCATGACGCATTAGCTTCAAGCGACAGACAAATATTGTGTTATCAATACATTTGTGATGTTCGTGCGAAACCGTGTAGCTACCGTCAACAAGTTGGGGGTACAAGTTTCGGGTATGCAACAAGTGGCGCCAAGGTCGGATGTCATTCTTAACAAAGGTCGAAAACGTAACGCGGCAAGACAGGTGACCCCTGGTTTAATGTTGCAGATATGCGCAGACAACATTGTTGCGTTTTCAACAGATTCTTTTCCGATACTTTGAATGGCTACTGTGGTGTTCCGAGTATGTTCGGAAGTACCATAGGAAACATGGTCCTTGAAAGCGATTCGGCGGTTTTAAATCATTCACCTTTTTGGTATAATGTATCGGCGATTTGACGCTGTGGAAGATTCCTTTGCAACTAAGGCTGTATCTCATAATCGACATAATTAGATATCAAGCGAAGAAATTAGGCCTTCACAGAAGGAGCGGAAGATTGTTCTATAAATCTCGAGGCATTTAGAAACACTTTATTCCATCGTTAATCACAGGCATTCCATCATATATATTTAGCCGGGTACAGGTGCTCATGACAAGATATTACAATTTTAGTTTGTATTCACACGAATAAAACGTCAATTATAATTGTCGTGTTGGAACTGCCTGTCTCGAAGTGGCATGAAGCGCATTTTTATGGACTGACAACTGATAATTATGACATGCGTTTCCTCGTGAATGGATATGTGTACTATGCGTGTGGTGCACAGTTGCACACATAGTAATCCATATGATCCTTGGTTGACGTCAGTTAAAAATACGTATATACTGCTTCGTTTACACGTTACAAGTAATAGAAGGAGCCATGTCCAAGCAAGTAAAGATAGTATTTCTGAACTAGTTTAGCCTAACAACTGAAAACTGTGAAGTAGACGAAGTAGTCTAAAACCATGGTCACTTGAGCAAGTAGCGCAAATAAGCAAAACCTACTTGAGTAATCCGAAAAAAGTAGACGTACTTCGTTACCTACCACCTCTGTAAAATACCAAACGAATATGGACAAGCGATAGAAACGATATGAGTAGACGAAAAAGGTCAGCGGTGCTATTATGACGTAATACGCAAGATGACGTTATTGCTTTATAACATTTTGCTTTTCCTACTACTGACGGTGCCTCCGGGGTCTGCGATAAATGCTAGGCCCCGGTGCACCCCAGGTAGTGGCGAGAATACAATCGCGTGTTATTGAATATGGATGCTGGCAAACAAGGGCAGAGACAAATATTACAACGACTATGCAACCAGACTTCTGCACGGTGAAATTACAGTGGATTTTATGTACCCATTACCTTGGCAACATGGTTTTTATACGTAAAGGGTACTGCCACTCCGTATATGGACATTGGACAGGATATGCAAGACAACAGAATATCACAAAACCGTTATCATAGCATCTATAAATCATATTCACTTTGTCCCTGCTAGCATGCTGACAGAATTGGATCATTGACTGGAATACTGCATCAATTCTGCTCTGTGCGGCTTGATCGACCGCCTGATTCCTATCGCGATATTCATAATCGCTGCCTTTGAAGGCAGCCGAGTACAAATTGAATATTGAATATACGCGAGAGTCATTCGCAACTGCACTCGGGGACAAGAATAGAGGCAGCATCAAAAGTTGCAATCTATGAATATTTCATAATGGAATTTCATATGGGATATTCATAACTCATATTTCATTCGGACATTAATTATGTATATTTATAAGCGGTCATTCATTTTCTTCTCCTTGAGCGATGACGTAAGCACTCCCTGGAGCGTCAAGCAATCCATAATTGAAGTTTAAAATGCAGACCGGAATATGCGATTGAATTGAAGTGACTGATATAGAGATCTAGTATTTTAAGACTGGCACGCCAAACCCAATTTGCGTCACGGGCCGGATTCAGACCTCCTGATCGCTCGCGGCCAAGACCAATCAAATCCTGCCAAAACGGTATGTCCACCTTTGTTTTTCAATGGGATGCTGCATTATCAGGACCATGCATGATTAATGATATTGCGGATTATCAGGGCTATATTCTAGCAACACCTATATTCGCAAACAATGGAGTTGGTAAAAAATCATTCATTGTCCGAATGTATGCGGCCGTAAGCCAATAATTCAGTGACTTTTAATCCACAGGTCAAGACGATATAGTTTAGTACATTTCTATTGCCCCATAGGTTCATTCATCATGCGGTGCCGGCCTTTCATATGCGTTGCGGGGAATACCAGATATATAACTGTAAAACGGAAGCTTCGAATTTGGCTCATTATTACTAAATCACCTTTTGGATTTCGACGCATACAACAAAATATTTCCGAAAACGCGTCACTGAACCAGGTATATCCCTGCACTGAACAAATTCACCACTATGATATCGTTCTATCTTGGAAAATTTGATGGATGGAATTTGATTAGCTTTATAAGGATGGTACTTATTCGGTCAGAAGTTTATAGCCGAGCGACGACAGATGTTTGCATTCTATTCATTCGAGCACTATGACTTGAACACAACGGTCTAGCCTTGTTGTTTTCGCTTATGTGGATTACTAGTTTTCGGTCCATTATTTCCTCGATATCACCGCAGTATGCACTACCTTTTATTTAAAATGTCCTGGACAATAATAGCGTTTTTATTTACTCAGCATTGCATCTCTGGATGGATGAAATATACCGGTAAGCTGTATGCTGGACTAATAGTGGACATCCCTGGGTTTGAAGTAATTTTCAGCGGTGTCCACTGTCCATCTTATCTGGACGAGCATTATTCGATAACGACCGTAATCCTAAACGGTATTCTTTTAACTCAAGAAAGTCGAAAAGTATATATCAAAGACTAGAATCTTCCACCAATAGGAAACAGTAATATTCCTATAGTACCTTAGTATACAGGTATATCGTGATGTCGTGAGTCCACATTTGGACTCTGTCTCGCAGTTTAAACAATAAGGCGGGTTTAGAAAACTCATGACAACGAAAAACTTGGAGTGACAGTATCATGAGTAGCGAATTCAAAATTCGAGACAGAAGTTACCCTTCTGCAACTTGGCTATATCGTCGCTGTGAAATCAAAGTATAGCTCATGTCCATTTTACACATTGAGAGCAAATTAACTTTATGTAAAGTTATCATTTACTTTCGGCTATATCTAGACCGTGGTTATTTTTAGAGCAATGGGAAAAAATAAAAAATGGCCAAGTGTGATCGGTATAAGATGAAAATTCTCCCAAAAACTTGATTTTCGATCAATTTTAAAAAATGGATCTTAAAATTTGAAAAAAATAGACATTAGCTACTTTGGTTCCACCGCGACGATATGCACTCGATGGCAAGTCTATTCGCTCCTAGTGAATTGCGGAGTTCACGGCGTATGGCATAAAGCTGCTAACTCGAATTGTAGCAGATAAAGGTCAATCGCTCATGATCTAGTTGAAATATGGTTACCGTATGAAAGTACGGATATAAATTCTTTATTGGGCGCTATTACAGCAGAAGCACCGGCTGCATGGGGATATATTACATATAACGTTAATCTTGTAATGACTGCCATCACGGTAACGTTAACGAAGGCGATTGCGAAACTATGCATTTGTTATCACCGCGAGGTTCATGGACCGCCAGTTTTCAAAACAACGCCCCCATTAATTGCACGCATTTAGTCTTTGATAGGCATGAGAAAATATTTGGAATGAGTACTCAAATTACTTATATAATGGTGGTAACGTCATTTTAAAATATGCAAGGTATATACGGTGGTACTTAATTGCGCCTTTTTTTCTTTACCACTTAGTCATATTTATATTGGACAAAATCAAATTATTTTCATGAACTCTGTCAAATTATGTATCAAATTAGAGATATATCTCATATGCTTCAATACTCAGGTTTCCCACTGAAAATACTCCTGATTAATATAATAATTCGGTTGTTTACACGGACGGGTTCCAAATTAGGCCTGTCGGAATATTACTCGGACAATGAAAATGGAGCCAGCGATTTCCCTCTTCGGTATTACTGCGACACTGGTAATTAAACACATGTTCAAGTTAATCAGTGCAATATCATAACGAAACACCATCTTCCACTTGCTCGCAAAGTGTTATAATCGCTATCCATTAGGATTGTCGGACAAAAGCCGCCATTGATTCCGTAAGACGGGGATTTTTCAAGCGAATACCGAAATAAACTGGAAATAGCTACATATAATAGACTTCATCGCTGGTAAGCGACTAATAACAACGTGGCGACTTAAGAAAAAACACAAAAGCCAAGTGATGTAGGACGATTGGGTATAGGGTGAGTCACGCGGAATCAGACTAAGGACGGGTGAAAATCGAGAGCTCTCTGATTCAATCCCGGTAGGGATTTCACGGTATCATATTTCTTCACGCACTGTTCATACGGGTAAATATGACCAACTGGGTATAATCGAACGAACCCATGTTACGCGAAGGCTGATTTTATCAGCTAATAAATATTCTTTGTTGTAGCAAGGTCAATTTAAATCCGCAGCCAACTATCGCTGTACGTCAACGGACGAATAACAGATTGCTCAGCACACGACGTCTTGCTGGCTGCATCGTTTAAACAGGACTTCTCAAACATTTTGGTTCGCGACGACACTTTTTATAATATTAAAATATACCGCGATCCATACGGTTAATATAAAATTATTATTAATAATGTTGGATTCGGAGTGTATTCTGGCCTGGTACGCCACGAAAATACCAAGTTATTCAGAAATTGATAGCCATATAACTAAGAATTGTTTTCTAATCTACATTGAACGGCAGAAATAATCACATCAGAACAATTCAGACACTACGTGATGCTTGCCGGACGAAGTTATAGATTACGCAACTGAAGAAAATAATTGCGGCCAAGTCAGTAGAATGCACAAAGCACGAGCACCATGTGCGTTAAGGTTAACGCATGCGTCATCAAGGAAAGTCATGTTAAAATTATAATTACTGCAATGCATCAGTGCGCGATCGACCGTTTCGGGAACACAAGCACGTGTCATAGAGATAGGATACAAATATCGGAATAAGACAAACTACACTGGCTTGTTGCGATAAGAATCATACTTGCCGTGTAGACGTCGATTCTACTATCATCGCAGAGTCAAAACTCTCAAATGCGACTCACTCGACATCAGCACTATTGTGCAAATCAACTGAATGCACAGTGTTTCATTGTTTTTCGATGTGAGAGTGCAACTATATGTTGTACAATATGTACGCTATAATTGGCTTTCAAAGTCGATGTGGATGTCGATTTAGATCTGTCGCTGCTGCAACTACATCTTCAACTGTAGGTAACTACCCTTGTTGTTCTTCGGTTTTGTGAACCGCATGTATTCATTAATATGATTAGTTGTGCTTTTTTAATAGCGAGTTACTATAGTATATACGCTCCTTCGACGCCGTATGAGCACATTGGTGTTAAAACTATGCCAATGGCTCGGAGTAGCGTTAATAAAACTCCACACAAGAGAGAGCTAAGCTGACGTTGGTGGAAGAACTTACAACACACTCATTTTGGACCTGTCCTCCACTAACTTGTCCTCGCCATAGCCACGTCATTTTGTAATATCGTCAGCTATTTTTAGATTGCCCGTCTTAAGTGCGTTTGACATGCAACTGGTAACTACATATATACGCGAGCGGGGAAAAATATACATACCAAGTGAAACATGTAGGTTTACAAAGCTCAACGTATAGGAACAGTAATTAAGGCTCTGCATTATCGTAATACTAACATATGGAGTTGGTTTCAAAGGCATGCCCTAACCCTTTACCTAAGTTCGAGATTTATCGAGTTTACACCTGGACACTGCTAGAAAATTACATCAATGATTCTGCTATTCTGGTCACATTTTGTTACTCTATTAATGGAGTCATAATTTAGTACTGATAACCTGGAATTAGAATCGTCGCCACTAATTTGTGATCACTTTATAACACCATATAGGCTTAATCACATCAAAATTCGATCAGATCCTCACGGAAAAGTACGAACATCTCAACTACTACACGCATCATCAGCAATAAAGTTGATATTTCGCTGTTAGTAATGCGTCGAATATCGCGCGCGTTAGTTCCCCCAACGCATATTTAGCGGATGACCAAAATATTCTTTTGGAAACATGAGATAACGCTGGAAATGAAGCGTGGACATAAGGTGGTAGTAATATTATGATAGGATACCTAACTCAATAACACTTGCGAATAACTTGAAATGAATAAACCGTGAATATGCTCATGTAGTGTTCTCGATTCGAAAACAGATTTGAAATACAATCGAAGCATACAATCTCTTCGCATAGACAGAGGACGGGGATTGAATCGAATTTCAAATGGCGTACAGTACGTATTTAGCGACGTAGCAAACCAGGATCTTCATATGCATAATATTGCATATTCGATGGCTCAACATATGTATAGTAGCACATCCGCCAAGTGAAAGACTCGGCAATACAAATGTTGCCGTGGCTGAAAGGGAATCTCAGAATGATGAGACGCAGTAGACCAATTGTGACATCACACATTTGACGACGCTAACTAAATCACGTACGGAACTTGAATTATTTGACTTAGGATACCATGGGATACCGTAAGCAAATTATAGCTATCGGCAATCTCGTCGATTCAGAAACATCGGTCTCAATGTCTATCTACAACGTACATGCGCGGCTTGTGCTGGCATGTCGTACATTGTGCACTGTGCGGTAGTGCACTCAGCAGTGAATCCGCGAGATTTAATTGATAAAGAGGCGTTGCAGCTCCATGCAAACTGGAAGTCCGTTGTGAGAAGGATGCTATGTATAAAAATACCACTTTCATTATGATACTTCACTCTTTTTAACCGCGAAGCAAACGCAAATCCTCATAGAATTATATTGTAAGCTATGATCATTCTACCTACGCCAAAAATGCAACGATGACATCTATCATTAAAGTAAGCGTCTGGTTTGAAATTACGGTTTGTTAGACAAGTCTGTCGTAAGAACTGTTTTTCTCTCGATGGAGTATTTTATTACAATGCATGTGGCATGACGATGACGATTGTTATAGGTATATTGATATTAACCCATACTCCTCACCGGGCAATAGATTGCATACCCATCACGGAATTCTTCGAGAGGGGAATTGTTATAGTTAATATTTGCGAGCCACGGTCTTCAACTATCATAATTGGATATATATGTATGCGTTACCGGCAACATGTAATTACGTGTTACCATCCCGGTTATACTTTGTCCTTGCGGTAACAAATATTCTTTTAAACTGCATTCCGAGACATAATATATATCAATAATGGCTACGTGCAAAATGAAAGAGGTGCGCTATCACGAATGATGCTGCCATATTGATTGCTACGACTGGAACGCAATTATTACATGTGTAAAGGCCCATACCAATGTGTAAATGCGATCGACACGCAAATTTTCGCTGAAGCTCGGCAAAAGCCTATCAGAACTAAAGTAAACAGTGCCATTGAGTATAGCATGGTGCTGCCCGTTACAATATATATCCAATACACGCGGCTACGCTATTTTTCGCTAGGAGCATTTTAGAAAACGAGGTATATAACCCAAGATTGCAATCAGTGCCGATTAGGGCATCTTGATAGAGCAACCAAACGTTGCAGTACGATTGTGCTTTCGAATATAATTCACAACGTGTGAAACCGCTAAATTTTAGACTCTGCTGGAATCGGCATAACAGAATCTAGGCGAGTTTCTCGTTTTTTTCGGATCAAAGTTCACGCTTTCTTTGCGCGGTGGAGGAAGAAACCAACACCTAAGTAGTATTGCGTTAAACCAGGATGTACCACCGCCATATATTGATTCAGCGGTCACAAAGTCTCATGCTATGCTTAATGTCCATATTAAACTAGTTTTTTTTCAGACACCGATTACCCTGACGCGAACAATATGGTGATGAGGAGCCCATCGATAAATCCCCAACACGAAGGTTCGACCTGGTTATTGTTCTAGTAGAAACTGACTCAGTTCGAGATATTGTTTCAAATCAACGTTTTATAAAAAATATCTATGCCCATGGTTGGGGATTTAGGAAAGTGTGTGTGGCGGTGATATTCACCACTAACTACACAGGCGAACGTAATTCGATTCTCGCCAGTAGCCGAAGCCGGCGTCAAAAACCCAGAGAAGTGTCCGGTTAAGGTCGAAAAGAGCAAGTAAGGGCGTTTATAGCAGGGTTATCAACCACGCAGCCCGCCAGAACATTTTGTGCGGCCAGCGTCGAAAGCAAGTCCAAACATAATTTTATTCAAATACTTTAAAATGTGATGTTTTTCGTGCCAAGAGTGAATTGCAACATGGTAAATCACATTTTAACGATGGGTGTGGAATTTCATTCTGCAAGATCCCGTCAAATAGGCATATACTTGCCCACTTGGAATTACATTGAATTCCCCTATCGATGCTGCAGCCTGCGGCGTCGTCAAAAACTAGGAAATTGGCCCGTGAGCAAATTTGAGTTTGAGACCCCTGGTCTAAAGAAAGGCAACGAAAAATCAAGATGGAACACTGTTACATTGTAGGCATCCTGCCGAGGTAGATTCAGCATACTCCCATATCTTTTCATTACATCGCATTGTGTCTCGTATGTCATATTGTAGATTGTGTGCGTGTCGGACTGTGGTAATATAAATGTCTGCAACTATTACGATTAATAATACGCTCTACGTCCGGAAAGACTGTGCTACCGGTTAGAATCCAAAATTTATACACAATATACGTATTCACAGAATTAAATGTTCCCATCAAAACCCGGTGTTAAATTGAATACCCGTCGAGGCTTTACAGTGTTCCCAGTACTATTGACAGGAATATTGCCGCAAATCACAATTATCAGCTTTAATCATCATAAGACAATACCGCTTTTCCTCCTATTTCCAAGATTTGAATACGTCTTTTCATTCACGCGTAGGTGCGCATTTTTGAGAACAGGTTTTGCTTCCGCATAATATCATTCTTCATCGTTAATCAAGTGTATTCTTTATTATTTAAAACGACATTTAGCTCTTTTATTGCATGTCGCCATATCTGAGTTTCGACGGTATGATTATAGCTGCCTAGTAAAAGGAATTTGCTAATTGCCGCCCATAGATTCGACGCTTCCTGCTGTATATACTCAAAGATATTTGTTCATAATAATTAGCGCAAACTAAATTGCTAGTTTCGGGCAATATAGCTCAGTCTATTCAACGTTAATCAGCCTTAAAATAAGATATCTATACTTCCACACAAAAAATGACGCGAGACAACAGAGAATCATTTTCCGACGTGACTTTTAATAACCGGTGCGCTGAAAAAACGGTTCTATCGAAAAAGACCGAGCAAAGATGTGTTCGAGATATGCCGCACGCAAGCTGAGGATCACGTATCGTTGAACTTGCCAATAAATTCAAACGCTATTATCGATACTGGCGGCGCGCGAATCCGATTCGATATAAATTATATCGTAAACCTTGTGAGCCATAGCAATGCAAATGGGCTTGAGACAAGTTCATTTGCAGGGACGATAAGTGCTCATTGCACTCCTCAACGCCAGGCAATTACTAGGTAAAAGATAGACTTCAAAATTGATGATCTCGATTATAGTGTAAATGTGAATACACACGGTATTATAAGGCGCCGGTGCGTAGCGAGAAAATACTTGGGAAGAGGATAGTCATCAATAAGAATATTCAAGGCCCCAAGGTGACGTGTCATAATGTTGCCAATCAGAAATTTGGGTGGCAGCCCGCGCCGCTAGTATGATCGGTATGACGCAGAACGTTTAGTATACTCATACCCAGGCACCCCCGAAGAGCTATCTTACGGATCTTCCTGACAATGCTCAATCTCAATACACAACACGCCAATTCTTGTGTATATAAGCATTGTTATGTCTGAAGGAATATGTCGCACTTGTCTCGTTCGCGGCAGCTATTTTCGGAACTATCCCTATATTATGAATTTTTCTCTTTTTCTCGAGTCCAACAAGGTTGCCGACGCCCCATTTAACTCGGTGCTCGCGGCCGCTGTCGCATTGGAAGTATATTTTCACGGCTCAATTATTGTCGGGCCACTTAGCGGGATTAGTTATTTCAAGTAATATTTCCAAGATGACTAATCGCGTCAGTGTCGAAATCTGCAGTGTCCCATGTCACCCAGTCGGCGCGACGTCTCGGGATAAGTTGAAACGCAAGCGATCCATACCGGGGCCGAGATTGGGCCCATAAAATAGTTTTATCCATAGTTATGTAAACAGCGATAAATTACACCGAAAGGCCATTTTCGAGTAACTGGAATCGACGATCGCTGGAAAAGCGATGAGTGGAATCGCGGCGCTCGGATCAAAATGTTGACGAGACAATTGCCCTGCATAATCACAAGTCTTTCAAGCAATATTTAATATTATCGATGTTGTCGAGTATACGTAAGAAGATACTTAAAGGGAATTCAAAATTACTCAAGCGTTTAGCCTTCCAGGTTGATAGAATTACTTTCCGTGATTAATACACGACCATGCGTATGGTTTCCATCTTCAGTGCCCGTCATACAGTACCTCAAGTAGCTGTGGCGATCTGCTTTATGAAATCGATGGAGCTTTATCAATCAGACTCTGCAAACTTGGCATTGGGAAAGTTCCAAGTATCGGTGTTCTGACCTGAGAAATTGTTACAGTACAAGTAAAATGGTAAAAAAGTAAAACCACTTGGATAGAAAGTTTTATACGTGGCTTATCATATATTTGATCGATATTCAATGTTATATTTTAAGTACATATAGGTGGTGTGCAAATCAGGGTGCAATGTTGGGTTAAAATTTGCGAGTTCACTTCTCGGTGCATAGCCATTACTTTTAATAAGTATTAGACTTCAGCTTTCTCAACAGGGTTCTAGCCCAAGAAAGAGGGCCACGTCGCGCTTCACAAGAGGATGTTAACTTAAATGAAGATGAAGAAAGATGTTATTATCGACGATGCGCGACATTTTCAGAGTTGTTGTCTTTTTACACCGATTAATGACACCTTATTCTGCCAATTACAACACATTACCAAATATGTCATTGAAGGGGTCAAGACGGTTCAACGATGAAAACCCCAATTATAAGTATTTGTGTATTGCATATCTAAAGAGAGCGCAAAGAGTCAATTTGAAATTACTGATATATAACATTGAAACGTCATCACGATGTTCATTTATCCACCCGTTTCTGGTAACTCGTTTGAGTAATCATCATAGATTTACGACGCGTCTGGAAGCCGTTTGTAAATGTCAATAAATATGCTTAAATATCGATACTTGTCAGTTGACACATTATTATCAGCAAAATGGATTCATGGTCGAACATGTCCTTGCGGTTGCAAAAATCATTATGAGATCATTCGTCAAAATGTGTGGCGGGTATGTGTACAGTGTACACCGTATTTACGAGAACTTGGGATATCTTAGTTAGAAAGCACATGACTTATCACATCAAATTCTGCAGTCATCTTTCTATGGAATAAGTAAGGATAAGACATGATGTAAATATGCTCGATTGCTCTGGATTAAGGATGGTGTGAACCTCTGAAAGGTTCAGGTTCGTGTGCACGCGAACCTCTTTGAAAGGTTCTGTGTGAACCCGAACGAGAACATCATGACGTCACGTGACGTCATATTGCTAATTCCAACCATACGTTTCAGTGAAGTGATATAGGCCTTTATGTACGGGTACACGATACATATAGTGACGACTCGCGGCCCCTAATACCACAATGTTGAAGTACGTACTGGCTCATTAGCTATGCACTGTCTTCAATATTCCGTCTCCGATCTGGACACTGTCGCCTAAAAGGGCATTTATTCAAAATAGGCTGCATCGACACGCCATTCTGTGACTTATGCCTCGTACCCGAGAATATGGATCACTTCCTCCTCGCATGCCCAAAATATAACTGGCACCGAGCATATTTGATTGATTTCTGCTTGAACTTGAAAGTTGAGTTCACCACATATAACCTTCTAGTGCGGCCAGAACTTCTATCGCCTCTCGTTCAGTTCGTCCTGGCCAGCAACGTGTTGATTTAAGCAAATTTTTTTTGGGTGGACGATTTGACACATGTAATACGAAATTTTTGTCGAGGTGCACCAGACCGATAAGGTGATAAGCGCCACAATGTCCCATTTTCACAATTAATAATAATGATAATCTTCAATACAGTCATACATATATGTAATGCGTTACTATAAACCCCCGCTATTATCTGAGGCTGGTAATTAAAACCTACCGACATTTTTCACAACACAGATTCATTATAAAGCAACAACAAACTCAAGAAAAATATGTTTAAGGCCACTATGATTTTAAGTCATGTCTTTCGTTATTATATGATGACACGATCCATCATGACAAGATATCGGGGGAAAACAATTCGGCATCGCACAGATATGAATAATGACCAGATCTGGTTTTCCGGGTGATCAACCGTGACATATTTCGCTACTCACAAAGGCCACAAACCGAATCACCACGCCATGTTTTCTTACCATCATATGCCATAATATATATTGTAAATATTGTCGTAGTATTACGGCGACTGAGCTGAGCATACTGTAGCGCTTATCAAAGACGGTCTTGTGAGTCGCGCTGATGGGTGACATATTGCAGAGACGACTAGAACAACTCGCAAATACGACCGTCTACGTCTATATGCGTACGGGAAAATGGTATACGTGCTTGTGTTTGATAAGTACGAAGTATGCGAAAATGGCAAAAGCAATTAACCTTTACCTTGAGAATCGTAAAAACGCAATTTATCGTCCATTAGCACACGACATTTTACCACTAAAAACCTTGCAACTGCAAGAGTGCAGTCGCACTTTCGTAAATTACAAACTGGTGATCATCAGATAGCTTTGTTTCTGAGCATAGGGTCTGTTTAAAAATTTTGTAAAAAGAAACAATGCCGAATGTAATTTTCTTTCGCTGACAAATATTATTGCACCGGAATCAATCAGAGTGAAGATAAATATCCCAGCTCACGGCTGATTAGTTGAGAGTTTTCGTTCACAACTCAGGATGTTGGACCCCAGTTATATAATCATAATGACAAAAAATTAATTCCTTTAACTCATTTAACTGCGGCATAGCGCCCCACTTCAGACACCTTCACGCACCCCCCCCCGCTTGAGAACCACTGCACTGAAAGGTATTTAGGATAGTACAAAGCTTATTATCTTGGTCGCTGCCTTCCGAGCAGTGTACACTGTCGAGCTTGGGGAAATAGCTTTGATGTTGAGCAAAGCTTGCAGTTTTTCTGAAATTCGACATCCCTTGACCGATTGACTGTCATCGTGTTTTTGTCAAGACCGACTTTAAATTAGATCCTTAATCTCGGCGACCTGCTCAGCACAAACTGAAAGGACGGGTTGGCTCCGGTATATTAATATTTAGTGTTCCAAACCTTCTTGGAATTTCTTGTTTTACGAATTTGGGATTTGGAAAACTATCACGTAACAATTTGAAACACAGACAACGAAGGTTTGAACTAAATAAACTATATGGAAATAGTAATTCTTGTGACTTTATTTTCTACTCATACTTTGCTCCATTGACTCTATTTTGAATCTGGATTACGCGTACGAGGTACGTATGGGCAGTGTTATTGTGGTTGTGCCTTTTAAACGCGTTTTTCTCAAAATATACTTTTTCGGCACAAGAATTGCTTCTGCTCCACGCCTGCTTCTCCGATTCATCTGAAATTTGTGAAGAATGATGGTTAGGGTATATATTATAAATCAATTGAGCGTTTTCTCAAAATTTTGTCCAGAAAGATTTTTACGGGGGTAAAATTGTTGAAAAAAAGTCAAAATTTAGGGTTCGCTACAAAAAATTTCCAAAATTTTGTTAGGAAACCTTTTTTTTGAAAATCCCTCAATATAGGTTTGTAGACATATGTATGTACTATAACTACCCCAATTTTGGAAGGAATATCTTGAGATTGTTTTGACTTTTTAGGGTTTTTGTGCACAGGTAACAAAAACAGGTTTTTGAGGTTGTGGCCTCTTAGGGTGTATGCCTATGTTTCAAAATAAAGGAAATTTGTAAAGAAAATTTCCTGTCCTTTCCAACAATATTTGGATCATGAGGCTAGCATCTACCTTGTGGTAGTAATGACCACAAACGTGAATGAACACCTATAAAATTCATTTTAAAAGAGAAGTGCCCCTTCAATTAACGGGCTTCACAGTAAACGAATTTCCTGTTCAGATGATACAGCCTATGGTTTTAGTTCACGCATCAACATTCAAAAGCAGGTTTTATGTTTTGAATTCCAAGCAACCTTTCGCGGGTCGCACACATTTGGCCCGCGGACCGCACTTTGCCCAGATCTGCTCAACAGGATGGCAGGATTTTACAAAAGCCAAATAACCAAGTCTAGAAATAGGCCTAAAATACGCCTTAAAAGTAGTGGTATAGGAGGATAGGTTGCGTGGACACGATGTTGGGCATGAAGTTGTGAGAATATCGCAAATCTACAACGCGTCTATATATGACTTGAAAACGCTATAGGAGGTGGTTTTCGGCCGATTAAGTCGTATGATGAAAGCGATGATTATGATTATTCGATGCGATAGGCATGTGTCAAAAAGAGGCATTCAAACATAAAGGAACTATGAAGGATCTACTGTACACAATATGCAACATTTACAGAGAGTCTGTATTTAGAGTCACGAGAGAGACGGCGACGGTGATTACATCTGTAATATCCAGTAAAAAACAAGGACCTCGAGGGAAATACACGTGGACTCAAAGGTCATGATGAAGTTTCTGTCAACCAGCGGCTGATGGCCCCCCGACGCGACATGACCATTCGGTGAAGAAGTGTACTTTTGTCAGAAAGAATACAAGGTAGCGATTTCGAACTTTCAGTGGGGTCATGACCAGAGGTGGGCAAAGTAGTCAGGAAAGCTACTCAAGTAGAAGTAGAAGTAGCGATGAAAATATCTACTCAAGTACGAGTAGAAGTACTTCTTCCATAAGCAACTTAAAACTACTTGAAGTAGGAGTAGAATTGACTGACTTTAAAAGTACTCAAGTAAGTAAGTAGTTGTGAAAACGATCCTAATTCGTTCACTTGGATTGTAAAAAGGTGCAAATTGAGCTATGCAAAAGGTGACGAGCTTGATTCATCTTGATGAATACCAACAGGTATCCAATTTTCGATAGCATAAGCATTCATCCACATCATGATAGTATTGATATGGAAATGCGATACTTATCCTCTGTTTTCTCGAACAGCACCTTTTAGAAAATTGCATGGTACGGCGCCATCCCCCATATTATAAGGCTCGTAGTTTAGTCGAAGTGCAATACGGAGAAGTTGTAAAGGATACGATGTAAACACTTTGCGCGATTAGTAAACGTTAATAAAAAATATGGTGGACCGTAAAAATGCCATATTCTGTAGATTTATTTCCGGAAATTAAAGGCATTACTACACTTGATTTTATACTTCAACACGTATGTTATCCGGACGAAAGAACTGATATTAATTATAGCTCAAAGTATATGATACTGAGAATTAAAAGTAAAATATAAATACTACTTCTAAAAGTGGAACATGTATTTCATGCCTTTAGTCCAGAAAGTTTCAAAGGTGGTATGCTAAAACAGCTCTAAAACTGAATAAAAGTGTGAGACTCCACTCTTCCAGATTAGGACACGCCATGGGCTGGACATATGCTAGATTACGATATGACAAGTAAATGCTTTATTGCGAAACATCAGTTTCAAACATTATGATGAGCCATATATACTGTGATGAACTATTTCATATGGGCGAAAGGGCGACAATACAGTGTGAACGGAACCACGCCAACCCGCTACCTAAATTATATTCACCGATACTTTCGTAAAATCATACTGGTCACTCCGCATCCACTGCGCACGAAGCGCGACGAAAATTCTTGGCTTTACTCAACTTTTATGAAAATTAAATGTTGATACACCGTGAAAACAGCCCCAAAATTTCTCAGGCTATCTTCCTGATTGGAAGATTGAACTACTTCTACTTGACAAACTGAAAATAGCGAAAAGTAAGTAAGTGGATCACAAAATATTACGAAGTAGAAGTAGAAGTAGCGAAAATCAGATCTACTTGAGTAAGTACCAGAAGTAGAGGAAAATTACTTGAGTACTTCGAAAAAGTAGAAGTACTTCGTTACTGACCACCTCTGGTCATGACTGATGCTGATAATGTACCGAGAAAGCGTCCATTGCCAGAACTATTCCGACCTAATATTAACTGCTATCGGAAGAAAGGTCCCTTTGCGAAAGCTTCACTGATTTGTGTTTATAGACTATTCCGCCAGTGTTCCGTATCATTCTACCACTGATACCATTTAATATTGTACCTTTTATCATTCGAATGCATGATATGGCAAACTTGATGGTTCGCGCGTCAGCGTAAACTCCAGAAAACAGTATGTACAATGTACATCGTTACTGGCATCAGCCTGTACGGATAGAAATGAGTCACTTGTGACAATGAAAGCCGTGGGTACAGGTAAACCCACGTCTTCGAGTGTGAAGTAAGTTTCATGTGAAATTTGTTATTTATAGTTAGCGCCAGCACTGAATCAACGTCGCAGGGTCTGGAGGTGTATGAACTAAAAGTAACAACAACTCCTCAACAAGCTACGCCGAGATCATCATTGTGCGGTTTTGATTGCAAACAAAAGGCTTTCTTCTGCTACTGAAAATTTCCGCGAACATCGCAAATTTGCTCATGAAACCCATCGCCGGCTTGCACGCAATCCCGCGTATCTCTTATTGGCGATTATGATTAATAAGACCGCCGAGTTCGGTGCCTATCGTATTTGTTGAAAGTCAAAATAGCGCGATTGTAACCCGGCGGTGCGTGCTCGTGGGAAAGAATTCTCCCTGGCTGTGACATGAAAAGAAAACTTCATGATTGCTTACCGGAACTCACGATTTAACAAAAATTTGCTATTGCAAATTTGTTACATTGATTTGTTGCAGCGCTTCGTTGTGCGTTTCAAGGTCGGGCCCATTGTGCGGACGCAATACGACACCGCTAACTCTCGAGAGGAATAAGCCAACGATGATGGTGAAGTGCCTGGGCCTTAGAAAGTCTTCAATTACTTCTTGATATCGAGTGTATTGTTACGTTTGTATTTGGGTCTCTGATAACGGTACCTACGTCATAAGGCCCGTGAGTAATCAAACGTTGGGTTGGTAAGAAAAAAATTGGAAACAGATCCCGAAGATAATGGAGTGTGGGAGTGCGGAACGGTGTTGCAAGGAAATATAACTTGTGACCCCGCCCTTTTCAAGATGTAACATTTGTGCGACGGAAGGATTTGGAAATAATCCTTTCGTGTCTGCCTGCAGACACTCAACAAGGCCTGCGGTCGGTCGGGTTTGGGTGTATGCGCAATTGCGCACATGACGAGAACATCGCATCGTTGGCACCGGGTATGGTAGTAGCCAGCGGGAAACAGATCAACAGCTACAGCTATATATAAATTTCTGCCGTTGTGATATTCGTGATGATGACATCATAAATAACGTATGACGTCACGTCGATGCTGCATTTCGTTTGTAATTGTCTAGGTTCTTACTGCGATACTCTAACCGTGAATTCTTTGATATAAACCGAGTCCAAAGTGGACAACTGGACATTCAACATATAGACCAAACGGATCCCCACGGAATCACAAAGAAGATGGTCTGCAAAATTCAATCGAAACAAGAAAACCAAATTACTGAAACTGAGAGACAAAAAGTTAAGAATTTCGATACCGCCCTGTGACAAACAGAGCAACATACGCCACAAAGGGATTTTGTGATGCATAATATTGATGCGATGTAACTGTCAAAAGCGAGCTTCGCCTGAAAGCCTTGTGGAATTAAGAATGACTGCAAAAACCCTAGTGGGTGCATTATAGAGATTCGCGTGTATAGGTTCACACGCATTGATATGAGACATGGGCCATTCCATACCCTTTATCACACTTGTAAGGTCGAGCGGGTTACCTAGTAAGTCGTGGGAGAGTGGGATTTATTCAGACGCCAGTTATCATTACAATAACACCAACGCAACACAATCCTGCGAATCAAGTTCAACGATTAAATCCCATAAGCGATGCACCGGTATGCACCGGATATTGGGAGATACCCAGACAGATGCTTTAAAATGGAAGACATCAAGTTACGCCCACAGCTCGGAAATACGTACGTATAATACACGTAACATATACATTTGTTTTTGAGCCTATCCAAATCACGAGACATGACATGAAAGAATATGGCGATTTACAATCGCCGAAATACCGCAAAGTGAATCGTCAATATAGATATAGTTTACGAGACTAAACACAGGCGATTAATATGTTGCTTTATGCAGGTATAGACATATCATGAGTGTAATATTTTTTCATAGCGCGCTTCACATGCGCCGCAATATAGCAGACAGGTCGGTGACTCTGACACTACGCTATAACTTTATTTGGGCTGTTAATAATTATCGGCAGTTTCCGCGCGATCAATCATTCCAGAATATCTTCTGCTCGTAATTCGGGTTTATTTCCTCAAGTTCCCAACGTCATAAAACAACGCTATATTCAATAAATATGCCCGGCGTAACAGACGTCTGTATACATGATATTTTACGACCTCAAACCCTTTATTCCAAAGCGCAATCATATAATTTATGGAATATGATTTGCCATACAATATACTGGTATTTTCCTATCTATTCTTGCCGGAACATAATATACGCGTGTAATATCTGTTTTTATGATGATCATTTCAAGGAATGAGTCGTTCAAGTGTCGTTGACCTTTTTTGTGCCTTCCCATACATATATGAAAAAGCAAATGTTTATCATATACCGGCCTTGTCATAACTTTATACTGCTATTTCAAAACCGCAATGCAAAACGTTCTCTACAAGTCTGAACGCGTCTGATGCCAAAAATGAATAATAATCGTACTACGATTAGGGCTTGGCAAAATCTAGTACCTGGTCCTGAGTGATTCGATTCTGAATCACGGATTACTCTTCGAGTCGAGTATTCGATTATCACTCATTATGACGTCACAACAGAATGTACTACGTCAAAGTTCAAATGTGTTCCTGTTACGCCACCACAAAGAACATAATGCCTGTTATCCGACACATTAAGATACTTTGGTATTTTTTCGATCATACCGATTTCATTGAACTTCTTGACAATGTTGTGGGATGATCATAACTTCGGAAATGTGTTATTTCCAGTAACGTTCGTAGCTTTGTACCATGTATCGTATGCTGCGACACGACCAATCATGGTTCAAGGCTTCCTTAGTGGAAAATATTATCCAATCTATACTTCTCGTTAGTAAACTAGCTTTCAGTTGCGAGGAGCGTATAATTTCAGTTCTCGAAAAAATCGTATTTTACTACTCGACTCGAATCATTGAAATTATACTCGATTCAGATTCGAGTACTCGAATCATTGTGCCCAGCCCTAACTACGATAGGACGATCGAATAATACTTAGCCTCTCATGGCGGCTCAAATTAAATTTGCCCGAATCATATACATGCCAAATTATAAAAAAATTCTATAAGTAATTGGGCATGGCGAACTGGTCGTAACATCATGCATGGAGAAGGTTGTGCCGAAATGCGTCACAGGGGCATGTTATGTCACGCGAATTATGGTAGTGATATCTACTGGGTGCAGGACTATAGATCCACCTCGCTTATACGAGGCCGGGTCTGAAGATCAAATAATCAAATAGAGGCTCTACTGGACGTGAAGTCACAGGGAGAGGGTGAGAGAAAGAGAGAGATAGCGGTAGGGAGTAATGATTGTTATCAATAATTTTTAGCAAACGCATTCCATCGGGTTTGATGCCCGAAAAAAGATGACACACGGCTAGAATTTAATATTGTATTAGTATCCACGCAGCTTTCACCCACGTCATCGTAAATTATATTGTATTTACTACAACCACTCCGATACTAGCTAGCGCCTCATCAAGAAACAAATGTAAGGTATCTAGGCCGAGTATGCCGCAGCATACAACCCAGTCCGGACACTTATCGGTCACTTAATCATTGCCAACTCTATATGTCACAGACCGCCCGAGATAGGAGCCTATTTTGGGTCGCTGATCTCAAGGTAAATACAGCCGTCCATCTTTGTCAGTCATTTATGAAATCCCAATCCGCCGGCAAACGATGAATTTCGCACACAACCTTTAAATAGCGAAACGTAAACACAAGGAAAATTCTACTTAATTAGTTCAATATGTGGAGTTAAAATGGCATTTGACCCTCTTAAGTCTATAAGCTTTCGCTTTCTCCACGTCAGCCGAGGAGTATTTTAAAAGAACTGCTTTCCTGCGGATATTATCACGTTAAATATCATGACGCCAATTACCGTATATACGGCTTTGGACCAGTCCGTATATTGTCAGTGTTCCGCAGTGCTTATTCCTACCACCAATTATGAATAACCAAAACCATATGCATTCAGCTGCTCATTAAGATTTAATGAGTACACACAGCTTTCGCGACGTACCCGCATTGCTGTTTTAGGACTCGATAGTTATAAAAATAACAAAAATGTAACGATAACACAGGAATGATAAAAATGTAAGCGACTGTTAAAAAGGGACGAGACAGTGCAGAAATTCCAGTCACACAGCACGAACTTGAACGCAGGCCCTCATTAAAAAGGTTAAAATAACAAACACGAATGCATGGTAGAGCTTTCGGTTTTGATAGCCTATTGAAATTGTTATGGTAAGGAAGCCTGGTTTGGCTTGTTTTAGACCACTTGAGTAACTTGTTAATCCATCCTGATGCTGTCACGATGCAAAAACTGTAAATCACGAGCACTACTCTTATAAATCATAAATCGATTTCGATCGCTTTAAAGAGCCGATATTTCGTCAAATCGGATAACTGATTCGGACTACGTGCACCGCGACATTTTAATAATGAATACTGTATATTCAATGATGGCAATGACGACGCAGTCCAAATCCAAAACTGACGGGGTGAAGATGCTCTTCACTTCATGCCGGTTGCAAACTCCCGCTAACAGGCAGAGCTTATATTATAGCAAAATTTTTAATAAACCATGTCAAGACAGATCCGCATTGATGCGTATGGTATGCTATTTAGAGGTCACACGTAGCTTGAGTCTGACGGTACCATAACGCCGCGTCTTCGATCTTCGCATATTGTGATATATTGCTGTTTGTACTATCGTAAGTTGAGCGGAACCACGCGAGCATTATTCTGGCTGGTTTTGATTTAACAGATTTTTACCAGCTAACAAGTATTTCTCAAGCGCATCAGGCGATGAATAACAGGTTTCATTTTTACAAATCACCCTTGTCGACTCGACATCCTATCTCCTGTCGAAACTAATTTCTATGGCTTATCGCCTCTGACGTGCTTGATCATGTATTTGTATGCGAATGCGAATTCTTACAAATTAATGCGTTTCTAGAATTGCTCCAATCATGAACTGCTCAAAATTCATCAGTTCATTACTGATGTGGAATATTGAATCGGTCAGATATACTGTGTCGTGAACTCTCAGTCAGTTGTTGACTTGAGATATATGGCGTCTGTGTTCCGTTTTGTTGTAGTCTTCTCATTTGACTCTAATCAGTGACGCCAGTGATTTCTATTTTTTGGAAAGACTCTGTCAGCTGTAGTACAAGCATCATTGGTTACTATAAGTAGCACCGGTCTATACACTGTTTGGTGACTGTCGTTGCAATAGCGGTGTGCTCATCCAACCACTGTGCGGTGGCAAAAAAGAGCACAAGCTTCTTCAATACTACGAAAACAAGAACTTACAGTTTCACGACAAGAATTTTCCTGTTCTTTCGGAATCTGACTGAATCCCATGAAGGAAAACGGAGACTCAAATGTGTAGCGTGGACTGAACAACGCAGTTAATTTGAATAAGCGCGAAGAGGTATGCAACTCAATTTTGAATTTCAAATTATAGTTAAGATTTCTGGCCCGATCCGCCATATTTAATAATTAGGAACCATTATTTGTGACTACTTAACGTTACTTACGCCGATATTTTCTATGGCGACACCCCTTGTCAGTACAGAGGCCCTATATCTTAACGTTTCGCTTACAGATTTCAGATTCGGGCGTCATATCCGGGTTCGATCCTGCATCGAGTAAGAAAGGCTTGATATCCGGAATTTAGCAGTGTATAGAATAGAGATGAAGACATAGGGAGGTTTAAATCGGTGTAAGCCATGCTTGTTTTAGTGCTAGTGAATATAAATTAATATGTCGCGAAGCAGATGACGAGCCAAGTAAATATCAAGAGCGATAACGATATTTTATGTCTGGAATTATCAAGGTGGATACTGGACAGATATATTGGCAATTACACAAGTTCACTGATAACGTTATCATACAAGTCAGCATTAAGGCTTTCGCAATGTGCGGTACACTAATAAGTAAAAGAAGAGCTTGTTGGACAACAGGTTCAAAACGTATCGATCGTTCGGCGGCTTCCGAATAATTTCTCTCGTCCCGACCCTCCGATCAAAATGGCGAATAATATCTCGATATGTTTAAGAGATCTGATTCCAGTTGAGTAAAGTAGACTGACCCAGCGGTATATTGGCAGTGGGCAGTGGGTACCAGTAATTGGATAGAATTCGGTAGTCGATCTGAAGTAAATAATATCTAGCAATACTATGAACTGTACGATTATATATTTCCAAGATACGAATTGACTCGGTGCGTCCTGCGACCAGCATATAGACACGAACTGGCGTTAGAAAAAGTGTGCTCTAGCAAAAGGAATTTGCATATGGACGAAAGCCCATGGTTGTACATTTATACTCATTGAATGTTATTCTATCACAGGCACAGCTTCAAACGCTCGCTGTATATAAAAGGCGTTGCAACACTGGCAAACACTGGCAATAATGTTGTTTAACGATTCCTTTTAATGTCTGAAGAGTGAAGATATTCGTGACATCGTTTCATTTCGTACATGCGTCTGACACGAATTACAAATACATGACTATCAAACACGTAGTTGTTGGAATTCAGTCACATGAATTACACCCAGCCTCACAACATCCGTTTAAAATTAGAAATTATGCATGTGGAGTGCCGCGGGGTAGAATGGGGTTCCTTATACATTGACTTTCGATCTACAGTATCGGAGGTTATCTTAAATCCTATATATGTTTAATGCAAGATTTTGTATCCCACCAAAGTTGAGATTAATCACAACATTAATGACTTTACGACACACTGTACACAAGATTGTCACAGGGTCAAGGATTGACGACCAGAATTCGATGGTTGGCGTTTCGTGAGCAGTGGCTATCTAGCAATTTCTGGTGAACACAAGCGTTCGTGTGAAGTTATGTAACATGTCAATAACCAAGTCGCACACGACTGTTGAATTCCACGTAATCAAGAAGTCAAGTTATCTACAAAATATGACTTTATGCCACATCGGATAAGGAAGGGTAACGGAGAACCGGGTATCTTCCGTTTAATCTAGGTTTGCACCTAGTGCGTAGCCGTAAGTAATACTTCCGCTGTGCCATGAATACCCAGTATAACAGGATATTACTATTCAACAAATTGTTATGATTTCTTCAATGAATTTGTGTGACATCAATGAGAAGCTATCGTACGACCAGACAGGTACATGGCGTTTGTCGCAGATAAATACTTCTACCGAGTTTGACATCAAACCCAATGACTTTTCCCCGATTTATTTAATTTCCTGCAATAATTGTTTGGTGATGTTATCGCATATCGCCTCGAATCCAAATTAACTATATCTCTTACAGCGCTTCGTCAATCTCCACACTATGTAAAGGAAAACCCGAATTTCCCATCGTATAGGTCTCTACCGGATTACAGAAACGCTACATAAAATTAAATTGAATTATATCCACAGATGAAATGTAACCATCAAGCAAATCCCACAAAATGCCTCTCATATAATACAGCAGTAACTCGTAAGTTACTTTAAAAATCGATAAATATTTTAGGACACGGTATGATCGCAAAGGTGATTTAGCAAAGGGGTGAATCAGTAATCTTTGATTCCGTATAGATTTGGATCTTTAGAAGTAGGCCGTCTCAATGTACTCCCCTCTGGGACGAGTAATGTCCATTATAGACGTCTTGAATATTGAATGGATAGCGACTCGACTTTCGAATTAATTTTTCATCGATACATATAGCTAAGATTTCGCTTCGCTAGTATAAATTTATTTTTGGTCGTGATCGGAGACCACACGGAGTGCTCCAAACAATGCCACAATTGTAAATTTTAATTGATGCATTCAAATTAGAATCTTCAACGGTAGAGAGAAAATTGTATATAAGTAACGGCACAAATACTGCGGTGTATAGCTAAAACGTGGATATATTTCGTTTCGCATATTTTATCATTATCATCAAGGTTAAAACATATTGATTGAGACTGTTCACTGCTGAAGGTTATATTTGTGGAAACAAAGCACCGTGTTTCCATAGATAGGGCCTATCATGCCGTCACAGTCCTAGTGTAAGCAACTCGACACAGACATAGTATGCAATATACAAGCCCCTTTTCAAGATTTTAGTTGAATTATTATCAAACTCGATCAAAATCCTGCCGATTACCGGAAATAAATATATTAATAAATTAATTCGACAGTTTAAATAAAGTTCAGTATATTCTCTGAAACTAACATAGAACATTAAAAGCAAGCACCGTGTCTGTAATTTATGTAACTTTACCGTATTGCTGGAAATTATATATTTTATTTACAAATCCCAACTTGCGTCTACTGAATTGCATTTCAATTTGGATAATAATGATTTGTGACTCGATTATACAGGCAAACGCGATAAATCATGATGTAAACGACTGTGCCTATATAAGGATATGCAGATGAAAGGAAAAGTTTTGCAAAGCGTCTAAAATGGGTGAATTCGAGAACGCATCATTTTGTAATTAGCATACTTCTCTATTTCATTATGTTGTAGATCAGTGAATCTATTTTCCTCGCTAAAATATAATCAATTTTAATCTCTTCCGCTTGATATATCTCCACCATGCGCCGTAAACAATAAGTTTCGACGAACGCTGTCTAATTAACACTTGGTTATTTCAAACGAATTTAAAAAAATTCGTGACCTATACTACTTTGTTGCGACATTGCTATGTTAAAAAACTATTACCGTAGACATTGTCGGAATGCAAAATTGAGAAACAGTGCTAATATGCACAGCAACTCGGTATCGAGCGATTCGTAAATTGCTTTCAAAATTTAATTACAAAAGTATTACGTTTAAGTTTTCTTTTAACAACTGTAATAGTACTATTCAATAATCCTCCTTGTCAAGCGATTTATTTTCTTATTACCAGGCAAAGTATGTTTCTTCGGGGCTGGCCCCGATATAGCGACTGATGTCAGTGGAAAATATCATCACAGATCAAAGGAGCGGAATTGGGTTTTTAAACACACCTTTGCGCTGTTCCTCCTGTGAGCATTACATAATGAAGGGAATCATCAGTTTTTTCGCCATATTTTCAATATGAATCTTCAAAACTCTGCGGTATCGCTTTTGCAGGAAGTGATTTGTAATCGCCTACCGGACAATTTAAGCATATAAGCATGTAGGGTAAATGATTGCCCATGAACAGCTTCGAAATAGTGTCGGGGCTAGTGGGATTAGGATTGTAAATTATAATGAAAAAAATCTTGAAAAGCAAACGAAGTTTTACAAAAAGTAAAGCGAGATTCTACTGGCTGTCAGTGCCAGATATGCCACATACAGACATGTTATTTTCCGTACATTTACGTCCTGTATTCACTCTTATAAAATCACCACATCCACAAAAAAAAATAATGCAGGCTAACCATTTTTATCCAGCTCCATTTGTCGGCTTAATTATTGCGGTAATGAGTTATCAAGTTTCGTTTGTTTCGAATATGCAAGCACACGAATTCTCATTATGTATACCTAGTTTTATGCGATACGCAAGCGTACTGTTCATTGGGATATGGATGGTTAGTACTTAGTATCCATGAGCCTTATTGCCGATTACGTCACCATGGCAATTTAAGTATAGTCCCAAAGAATTCTCTCAGATATGGCTTCTGAGCATCCGGTTACTGGGAAATTTTTTATTCGCAATACAGATTACAGTCACAGCGTACAATTAAGACACTGCCAAAGAGTTGACATCTGGTGGTGGTTTCTCACCATATCGCATTCATCAAATTGCCATCTCCCTATCCTATTTTCAAGATGATACTCAACAAGTCGCCAAATAGGATGGAGCCGGAATCAGAATAGACACAAGGATTATTCATATTTTATGATATGAAAAATTCAGACAATCCCACCTTCCGAAATTAAATTCTAGCATACCCAGGTTTCTGGATGAACACAACCCACGAGTTCCACTACGAAACGGGGTCACTCGAGTCACAACGCAAACATACTAATGAGTGGGCCGGTTTTTACGTTTGCAACGATATACAGGGTGCATGATTACCAACTAATAGTTCATTGGGAGTGTTATTCATACAACGCATTCTGTTTATACATTCCACGTATCCATGCAGGTTGCTCAGTCAAATCCAGAAATTTTGACAACCCGCACTAACCTAAAAGGCTTTTCACCAGAGGGACTATCATGCTATCGTGTCAATATGCGATTGCACGACAACTGATAAAATTGATAAGCGTGAGGGCTACGCGAATACCTTTGCCTTGTCAATGTACTTAAATAAACAGGTTTTGGTGACGTTGGAAGAGTATTACCAAGTAAAATCCGTCCTGAGTGGATGACATCTCGCAATCTCGCTGGACGGAATATACTTTCAGTCAAATCCATTTGCGCGGGTTTTAGCCGCGATAAGCGTGGATCAGACGGCGGCCCATTTGCACTGGATAAGGGTGCATATTAAGAGTGCGTTTTATGGCAGATGTGGAATCAAAATAAAAAAATCTCAATTACATTATTTAGTACATTTCGGGTGGAAAACAAAATTCGATTCCATCATCGTACATCGATCGACCGCGCATGCGTCAGCGCGATTGCGGAAATATTAACTAAAACGCGACAAATCGAAGAGAAAGAATGTAATCGCCGTAGTCCCGGGCCTTTATTACAAACGAACGACACCGAGTTATTCCACTTTATAAAGGGAGATAATGTAATTATGACCGCAGGGAAGTAAATAAACAATGAAGTTTTACTTCGGGCGACATATTTCATAATCCAATTCTACGGTTGATATATGTCCCCAAGTGTTGGTGTACTCGTAAATAGTAACCGCTAATGGCGGGGGATGACACAGACGACATCTGTTATACAAGCATATATTACAAGGTCCGAACAGGAATTATGAATGAGTGAATTTCGTTGACTCGATAACGCCTACTATACAATACACGCATCTCCCTTGATAAAGCGACCGTTATTGCAATTCCTATGAATGTTCGATTTTTCACACCAACAGATGACCAGACAAAAACGCAGCTTCTTTTGTAGTAGAATTACAAATATTTTCGGAAATGAATTGTTGTAATTGCGAATCGTGACGTCAAAACACAATGCCACGATGTTGCTCTGACTTAGTGCAAATGCCGCATGGAATTAACTGTACAGGATTAGACGACTTCCTAAAATCGTAAAGGCACGATCCATTAGCATGCAGAAATTTATTTACTATAGCTGCAGTAAATCCTTTCTCGGACACAACGAACAGCATCGTTTAATTGAAAACAGCATGTTGTCCCACTAATATGTCCAATTTGTACATATGATGAGATACACAATGTACACATATGCTCACCTTGCAAAGAATCACTGTATCCCAGAATACTTTCAGTTAGATATTTTACAAAATAAACCTTTTGCCGTAAGTACCCGTAAACTTTTATGAATGCCAATGCTCCGGATTTAAATATGGTATATTTTAGTAATTTTTTGCGCAACAATGTTCCTCAGTTGCATTCTATTCTGGATAAATGAGTAACGTAACCATATGTAAAACCGAATCACCAACAATATTATGTAGGAGATATGTATGATTCACTTCATACAGTACTCACGGCTTTCAGCATAGTTGAATTTATACTAATATGGCAAATATGAATCATTATTTTTATCCACAAAAATTCTACCCATATTATAACACCATCTCATTTATGAAACCGGGTAAATTTATACTAGATTTTTACCCGTTCTGGGCTCGTGCGTTCAAATTATTCGCTTCGATCTTGATGCCTGCTCGACTTCAATGCTTTCGCGGCAATGTAGACGCGCCCCTCGATTATATCGCAACCGCATCATTAAAATGAAAAGTTCTGTCTCAAATGATTAGAATGCGAATCGATATTTCGGAAATCCCTACCACGTCGGCATGACAATTTCTATATTTGATTCCCTCGGCCACAATTAATCTTGCGATTATCTGAAACAGAATTAACGACGCAGAAAAGGCATAAATTGGAACGATTTGTCCTGCCTTTGCGATTGTGATGTGAATGAAATTGCCAACGAAAATGATTTGAGGCTGTCGAGGTATTGATTTTTCGCGAACGGGAATAGATCGAGAAGCTATAAAAACATTTCTTTTTGACAAATTTGAAATAATTCATTCCAGCAGTATGACTGTGACAGTCGTCATTACTAATCCTTCGATCCATTACGTCAAATTTATCCGCCTGTCGCAGGCAGAAAAAAAGTTTTAATGATAGTAGCAGTAGTGAACTTTCACCTCAGTTACACAACAGGCTTTCAGAAAAATAGGAATGCCTAAAGGGTGCGAATTACTTATCTGTAGGCTCCTAATTCCAGCTGGCTGGACGAAAGCCCGGTGCATGCGTTATTCAATGCTTCATTGCATGGTTACCATAGCAATCATCAGAATTACGTACTGATGTAGCCTACAGATATACTATATATTATGTATAGATATATATTCAAAATATGTATGATTCTGAATAATTGATGGACGTATCTTCTGATGTTACAATGCAAGTAGATGAAGGGTACTCGCAATGAAAACATATTGTGAAAAACTCGTTTCACTGCTCGCATATAAGGAAGTATACAAGCGATTGTGATTATGCGTAATTAAACTGAGCGTATAAATTCAAGTATTGTCACGTAGGCGATTTGGCATCTCATAACGAAGGCTCATTCTTTTGCCGAAAAAACCTACTTTTGTGCGGAAAGTCAAGCAGTATTTCGAAATTATATATAATGATCAGAAGCAGGAATTCATCGTATTCCAAAAAAGTAGCAGCAGTGTTCGTCAGTTGATATGAAAACCGCATTCGATGCTATTGTCACCGGTAAGACTGACACAAATTCACTAATAGATCAAACGACATAGCGCAAAAATAAAATCCGGTTCAGACACGGTCAACATGACAATCACTGACCAATCTGTTTTCAAATAACGATCTCTATCGCCAGCTGCTGAATAAAAAAGGATAAAGGGGTGATAATATTTTGATTGAAAAAGACTCGTGAGATGACTCTGAATTCTGGGCATTAATTCGTAATCACAGTGGATGATAGTATCGATGACTGCGAGAGAGAGAGAGAGGAAGAGAGAGAGAGAGAGAGAGAAGAAGAGAGAGAGAGAGAGAGAGAGAGCAAGAGTGAGAGAGAGAGAAGGGGAGAGAGAGAGAGAGAGAGAGAGAGAGAGATAAAGGCTATATATGTATTTCATCAAGTTGGAAAGCGATATGACGATTGTGAATGGGCCACTGCAGAATCTCCACCAACACTATGATGTTCTGCTGAGGTAACGGGCGTTCGGCGCTTCGTGGTGGGACTAAATTTCAATGATGATAGGATTCCCAACGTTTGAAATATTGTGATATTATTTATATCAGGGTTGACCAACCTTTTCGGTCAAAGGGTCACGTGCAATTGACGAACCATTGCGCGAATTTTTTTCAAAGTTTATACGTCAATAATATTGTTACTTGAGTATATTGCGGGTCTGTTGTAGGCTATATCGCTAGACTCAGTGTGTAAGGACAGGACTATTCGGCGCCTGAATATATCGAAGCTTCGGTCAACAATCCTCAATGATTTTGTGCCTAGGTTTCCTTGTGGACCGTCTTTCTGCGAGGAAAAACGCAAGGTCGCATGTAGTACGACACTTTGTCTCGTATTATGGCGATTATACTTGGACTCAATATGGTACGTTTTCAGGGGGGGTAACAATATTAATAGCAATATATCGAGTGACAACATATTGCGCGAGGCTTGAAGAAAATTTTACTTTAGATAAATCTACCGAAAAATATTCTACTTTATTGTAATGTACGATGATTTACCAAAAATATGACTGGGCCTTGGATCTTCCAATGTAACGGAGCTGATATTTTAGTCATCAACATCCCAAAGGTTGCTGTCATTGCTCCGAATATTTCAACTTCTTTACCTCGGAATCAAAAGCGCACAAGTACAACACACCAGAGGTGGTCAAAGTAGTCAAGAAAGCTACACAAGTAGAAGTAGCGATGAAAAAAATCTACTCAAGTACGAGTAGAAGTACTTCTTCCATAAGCAACCTAAAACTACTTGAAGTAGAAGCAGAATTGACTGACTTTAAATCTACTCAAGTAAGTAAGTAGTTGTGAAAACGATCGTCATTCGTTCGCAGGGATTGTCAAAAGGTGCAAATAGAGCTACGCGAAAGGTGCAGATCTTGCTGCATATTGATGCATACCAGGAGGTGTTCAATTTTCGAGACCATATGCATTCGTCCGCATCATTGGATGAAAATGATAGTATTGATATGGAAATGCGATATTAATCCTCTGTTTAATCGAACAGCACGTTTTAGAAAATGTATCATGGTATGGCGCACTCCCCCATATTATGAGATCAGTAGTTCAGTCGAAGAGCAATACGGAGAAGTTGTATAGGATACGGTGTAAACACTTTGCACGATTAGTAAACGTGATTAAAAACTATGGTGGATCGTAAAAATGCCATATTTTGTAGCTTTATATCCGGAAATTAAAGGCATTACTACACGTGCTTGCACACTTCAACATGTATGTTATGCAGACAAAAAAACTGATATTAATCAGAACTCAAAGTATATGATACTGGGAATTAAAAGTGAAGTATAAATACTACTTCTAAAAGCGGAAAATGTATTTCATGTTTTTAGTCCCGAAAGTTTCAAAGGTAGAATGCTAAAACAGCTCTAAAACTAAAAAAAGTCAGAGTACACTTTTCCAGATTAGGTCACGCCATGGACTGCTAGATTACGATATGATACGTAAATGCTAGATAGCAAAACATCGGTTTCAGACGTTATGATGAGCCATATAGAATGTGATGAAATATTTCATATGGGCGAAGGGCGACAATGCGGTGTGAACGGAACCACGCCAACCCGCTACCTAAATTATTCACCGATACTCTCGTGAAATCATACTGGTTACTCCCTATCCACTGAGCGCGAAGCGCGACGAAAATTATTGGCTTTACTAAACTTTAATGAAAATTAAATGTTGAGACTCTTTGAAAACAGCCTCGAAATTCCTCAGGCTATCTTCCCGATTGGAGGATTAAACTACTTCTACTTGACAAACTGAAAATAGCGAAAAGTAAGTAAGTAGTTCACAAAATATTACGAAGTATAAGCAGAAGTAGCGAAAATCAGATCTACTTGAGTAAGTGCCAGAAGTAGAGGAAAATTACTTGAGTACTTCGAAAAAGTAGAAGTACTTCGTTACTGACCACCTCTGCAACACACGCGCGTCCACATCGTCCAAATATCATATGATCGACCGAAAAGATCATCGCTCCATCAAATATGCCGGAACTGATGTGTGGAACAGTATCCTGCCAGCCATCCGACAGTCGACGAGCATGTCCACTGTCCAGTGTCCACATTCAAGTCAAAATACAAGCAGCCACTACTAAATAAATACTAGTCCATCCTCCAGATTATCGGACCACGACTGACCTATCGATCTCGCCTTCCACGACATGCCACTCCATTTTTGTCGCTTGCTTTTTTTCTATACTATAATCTTCTTTTACTTTTCATTCAATGTGCATGCCTCCCCCTTACATCGCCTAGGCCAAGGTGGGTGTCTGATTCCATAGACTACTCCAAGTCGCTTCGACACCTCCCTATCTTTTCATTGTATCGCATTTTTGTGGTGTATTGAACTGATAAAAATTGCTAATCAACCAGCAATGATGATGCAATGATGCTGCAGACTAATCAAATTTCCAGTTGGCCTTGCAAGTTCACAATCTGGGCAGTTCATTTTTGATAATATAACTAATTTCGAAAATTACATCGCGGGCCGCTCCTGATTTATATTATTGGCAAGATCAATAACTGTAGACTTGCTTTACTGCACCGGATGTTCCCGGGGTACCCCAGGGGTTCCCTGAGCCAGTCTCATGGGTTCCATGGAGGTCAAGACACTCACTCGATCAATTCATACAGCCTAGGATTTGAGATGAAACACCCGCCTTGACCACCATTCATTGCAGGCAATTTGCCCTGATTACTATACTAGTGTCGATACGTCGTGTGCAACGGTGTATGAAGGATAGGCTGGGGTCCAAAATTTTTCTAACTCAAAAAATTCATTCGTGCGAGGTGCGATTTCATGATAACGGTCGTCTTGATTTTAATATAGATAACATCAGAAGTAGTGTTGGAAATGGACAGTGGCTACGAGAAATTTTATTGAAACCTCACGTGGTACGAACGCTAAAAAGGTCAGGAAACACTCTTCTCTTAGAGTATAGCGTTACATTATAGCGCTATTGCGTTTCGACCGAGAATGCGATGGCCCCTTCCAAGGTGAAGCCACACATTCTGTACTGGTATCCGAGAGGGAACAGCAGAATAGTCACACAATACATATTCATTACAATGTTTCATTTTGAGTGAAAATGATTGTATAACACTATGTTGATGCAGAGCTCATTTAGTAAACAATAATCAATAATTCTGTACTAATAGTGTATTAGATGTGTAGTTCGATTTGCATTGCATTCTAGAACTGAAAGAAAATTTGGGGATCCCGCAGGCTTGCAGCTTAGCGTAACTGTTCCCTAGGTTGGTAGTGGAAGAACCACTGAACTAGACTACTAGGTAATAAACTAGTAGAACTTTTACCTGTACGTCTGTCTCTTATTTAGATAGCTCAGTGGTCAAAACAATGAAGCTGAGCGCAAAATAGCAGCAGGCGATCGGCGGTAGTCCTGTCATCGACTGTCGCTTGCGACACGAAACCATCCATCGCGGCATTGGAAGCATACACGACCCAACGACACGGAAAGAAATATGACTGGCGTTATCCTTCCTGTGGCCAAATTAATTTTCACAGATCAGTAATCGTGAATTTGAGATACATTGTTTAGCCTATGCGCATCATTATTACAAGAGAAACAGTAATACCCAAAATATTATTTGTATATCATCATTTTGATTGATTGATACGCCCAGCCAAAATTGGTGGTCACTGGAGCAGAAAGACAATGAAAACAGCGTGGGTTCTGTATATTCGTGTATAGTGACTTTTCTTCCAAAATTCGAAAGCTCCTATGAAGCATCTTGCTGTTTGCCGTAGTGAGTGTTAGTTCATTTGCCATGTTTGCGGTAAAATTTGCTAAATCGATAAAAAACAACCCAAAAAAATCAGTTGTTGTAGCTGGAGCGCTAGCATGGGCTGCTTCGTACGCAAGAGATAAATATGTTGCGTTTCTGACGGTTCGAGGTGAATGTCAATCAGCGGTGTTATTGGGACGACAGCCGCTAAACCAATTCCAGAACCCGACCCGCGTGTCCGTTTTCATAAACCCGGCAGCAAATAACGGAAAATCCGTGAAATTATACGAGAAATATGCCGAGCCGATCTTGCATTTGGCTGGATTCAAAGTTCAATTGGTGAAGTTGCAGTATGAAGGGGAAGCTAAACAGTTGATGTCAGTTGTGGACGAAACGGATATTATCGTTTCTGCAGGAGGGGATGGCACCCTGACCGAAATTGTGACAGGTTTACTCCGCAGACCAGATGACGAATGGAAAAAAATTCCAATTGCAATTTTACCTTTGGGAAAGTCAAACACATTATGTAAACGCTTATTGCCGGATGCCGACCATGAAAAACACCCTCACCTTATCAGTTCGGCTGCAACTGCGATCACCAAACAAGCATGCACTCCAGTTGATGTGATGCAAATTGAGGGGTCGGAAGGCAAAACAGTTTATGCCGTGAATAGAATTTCTTGGGGAAATTACTGTGACGTCGAAGAGAGATCACGTAAAATGTGGTATCTTGGTTATCTAAAACCGTATGCCGCATATTTCTTGTACTACCTCAGAGGGCGCTTGGATCCACAAACTTTCAAAGTTGCTTTTACAGATCCCTGTGAAGCTCCTGGTTTAGTGGAAAATGCTGACTATCCCACACAGCAGCAGCAAATATCAAGCTCGTCTGTTCTGTCAAGAATTTTCACAAGACTTTGGCCGTGGCAGTCATCGTCTGCCGATGCCCAAGATGAATTTCCAGAGCCACAAGAAGAATGCTCAAATTACGCCTGGCACGGCCATGAATCGTCGAGCGTTGAATTCACAGCAGAGGCAAACACCCATCTGACGGCAGGCAATCGTGATCTGGCCTCCATAAAAGTGTTCGTTAATAGCGACACGGCATCGATAAATGACTTCTTAAGCCAAAAGGATCATGATTTTTCAAAGGTGCAAGAAACCTTTGATGCAGGCTCGTTCCAAGTGTCATCCGATGAAAGTGCTTCTGAAAACCGATATATTTCTATTGATAATGATAGGTACGAAGCAATGGATTTAACAGTGAAACTGTTGCCAAACTGCATAAAAATGATCCACTCTCCATCTGCTGTATAGGCTAACTATCTTGTGATGTTTTATTATTGATATTACTGGTATATGATAACATTATACTACAATTATGTTCAGTGTCGCATCATATTATGTTTCAGAATTTTCTGTAATTACCAAATAGTATCAGTATGGTTCGGAAAAAGGTTGATAATCGCATAAGAGTCCTCACCGAAAATGGCGTGGCGTTGAATCAAAGGACTATGTTCGTAATTGTTGGGGATCGGGGAAAAGATCAAGTCGTCATCCTACATCACATGCTATCGAAAGCTGCTGTGAAAGCAAGACCCTCAGTTCTTTGGTGTTACAAGAAAGAATTGGGTTTCAGCACGTATGATCATTATTTATTGTCATAAATTTTAATATCCTTGGCAAATAATTACAGTAGAGACTTTGTATTATTGATATGATTTACTCGCTATTAATATGCTTACACAATGACTAGACTTTTCGTAGCTGAAATTCTATAATATTTTTACATCATTGATATTTGTTGTATTATAGAGACTCTTGGAGGTACAGAACTCAAGTATAAACCCAGACTGGAATCGGTGGTTGTTTTCGTCAATAAGTTGCGCGTGACAGAAGGGTTTCTTCCGTAGAATAATTGAAGAATTAAATGAAAAGTTGCGCGTGACGTTTGCCACCAATTCCACTCTGGATATAAACTGAATAATATATTCATATTGAAATATAGCCTACCTGGATATTTTCGGCTGATACTCGTCAGGGGTAATCGTCACTCCTCTACTAGTTCACTACTATAGTTGCTGACGATTAGTCCTGACGAGTGTCAGCCGAAAATATTCGGGTGTCCGTTGATATACATCAGTGATACTACTAAAATGTCACTTACGAAAAGTCGAGTTCGGTCAATTATTATTCATGATCATTAAGTGATCATAACATCATAAAATATTTCTCTAATAACAGAGTAGTTCTGTCGAATTAATTGAATTGTCATATTGTAAGATTGTAAGGGGATCAAGTCTGCACTACTTAAATGAGTTGGTCAGTTTACTTGCCAGACTGCTGTGTATATTGCACTTGAATGTAGTACCAAACAATAATCCAACATTTAGAAATCGTAAGAAAAGAATGAAGCATCTTCAGAAAAGAATCTCGAAAGGCACTCTGGATGTGAATGAAGACGATCCTTTCGAATTGTTTGTTGCCGCAACCAACGTCCGGTATTGCTATTACAATGAGACGCACAAGATTTTAGGAAGCACATATGGAATGTGCGTCCTTCAGGTAATGTGATTTTAATGCTACTATCATACACGCTTAAAACTTGATACTCATGTGTCATGTAAACTTGAATTCCATGTCTGGATATTGAATAAATTCCCTCTCTCCAGGTTTGTTTTTTGTTAGATGTGAGCCTATTAAAATTCAGACTATGCCCGATCGACTATTACACCTAAGGGTAGCAATTGTGATTATTGTGATGCAAACGCGAGGTTGAATAAGCATATTATTTGTTGCACCATGGAAAGTTGATGGACGGGTTCATCTAGTGATAATTCTACATTTTCCAGGATTTCGAGGCACTCACGCCAAATCTTCTGGCTCGGACCATCGAGACAGTCGAAGGCGGCGGAATCATTTGTATCCTGTTAAGAACTATGAAGTCATTGAAACAGCTCTATACGATGACAATGGTATTGTGCCAGCCGTTATGAACTATGATTAGTTGGGTATTAATTTTGATTGGCATTTAGGACGTTCACTCACGATTCCGTACCGAGTCGCATCAGGATGTGGTCGGACGCTTCAATGAAAGGTACGAATCATTTCACACGACACGAAGTTTGATGCTGCAGATTGACATGAGCCCAAATCTAGTGGCAATTTTGTATCTTTGATTAGTTGGTGGTTATTCGGTGCGATTTCACTCCCAAGTATATATACCACCCATTGTAACTTAACTTACTACTTTCAAAATTTAATGTTGCCACAACCAACCATATTTGCTGTGTTAATATTCCGGTTGTGTCCTATTTGTTAGATTATGATTGTTGTCCATCAATTTCAAGTTTCATATCAAATCAGATAATGTTTTCACAGATTTCTACTATCGCTGTCGTCGTGCAAGCATTCGTTGGTGATCGACGACCAACTCAACATCTTACCGGTATCTTCACACGCGCTTAACATCACTGCCATACCTCCAAAGCCGGCGGAAGAATCAATGCTACCCAAAGAAAGAGAGCTGGCCGATTTGAAAGAAAGTTTACAAGTAACGTTTGCCTTGCACGGTTGCCGCCGAGCGTTTTTCACATTGAGATTTCCCAGGACACTCAACCGATCGGGTCAATCGTGAACTGTTGTAAGACGATGGATCAAGGTAAAGCGTTGCTGAAGTTTATCGACGCGATTTCCGAAAAGACGCTACGCGCCACTGTCGTGATGACGGCAGGTATGCAAAGAGATTAAAGCCACGGTCGCGACTTTACTTTCAAAGCGACTTATTTTCTGCTTTCCAGCCAGAGGAAGAGGCAAGTCTGCAACACTAGGTCTGGCGCTGGCCGCCGCGGTCGCGTTCGGTTATTCTAACATATTTGTGACGTCGCCAAGTCCCGAGAATCTCAAGACCCTCTTCGATTTTGTATTCAAAGGCTTCGATGCTTTGGAGTATCAGGTACCTGACCTTGCTGTTGCAAACTGGGATATTTATATCATGTCTCACGCCCGCTGCTTTCGTGTAGGAGCATATCGACTACGAGTTGGTTCAATCCACCAACCCAGCCCTCAACAAAGCGATCGTCAGAGTCAATATATTTCATGAACATCGGCAAACCATTCAGGTACTTACTTGTTGGCCAACTTGATTTCGTGAATGCTGTGCTTCTCCATTTGACTTCACTTGACTAATTCACTCGTACCTTTGCAGTATGTGCATCCCACCGACTCAGCTATGTTAGCGCAAGCAGAGCTGTTGGCTATTGACGAAGCAGCAGCTATACCATTGCCACTTGTCCAAAAGCTCATGGGCCCGTATCTGGTATTTATGTCTTCCACCATTAACGGGTATGTTGAAATATTGGTTAGGGGGCTCTAGCCTTGTTGAATCTGATTGTTGTTAAAGTTACGAAGGAACCGGTCGATCGCTTTCGCTCAAACTGGTACAGCAATTGCGGCAACAGAGTGCGACCAACTGGGCTGACTCAAAATCGGTGAGACACTTGCAGTATTTACTTTTCGGTGACATTCATTGTCCTTACTTGAATTTAAGAAAAAGTAGTATTCTACAATGTCATTTATCGTTACTTGAATTAATAATTATGCAATAGTTGTTGTTGATGTCACGCTAGTAGACATAACCCATCTAGAGCATCAGCATCAACAATAGATCGCCATTGACTCCATGATCACCCCTGGCGGAGATTTTCTGTGATATATGTCGCCATTTAGAGCGGCGCTTGATATTTTGTCATGGCCGCGTGTGTTTCAGACAAAGTCCCCTCTCGGACGGTCGTTGTACGAGCTTACGTTGGAAGAATCGATCCGATACGCTCCAAACGATCCCGTGGAGAACTGGCTCAACGATTTGCTGTGCCTGAATTGTACGTCGTCGTCGCCTCTCGGGCTCATTGGGGCCGGATGCCCTGTCCCTGATGCGTGTGAACTATATCCTTTGCTTAGACGTTTTGTGCTCATAATATGACGTGTTCCACGGTGGTATTACGGAAGCTAGTCGACAGAAGCGGTGTCGACCGCGGGGTGGCGGACTGCGAGTTTTTCAACTACGCTGTGATGCAGCGATGCAGGGGCTCGGCATTCAAAGTCTACTTCCCTAGGGTCACCATAGTTTGAATTCCAAAAAAGAGGACACTTTTTACAAGGTATTAAAGCTTTGGTAGTGGTCAAGGGTAAAATTTTTGCGGATAATATTATTGGGTTGACTGAAAGAAAGTAATTCTTCCAACTCGACTCTCGTAAGACCGACTCCCACGTGAATTCGCCTTTTTTGTCAACCATGCCGGCAACCAATCTTCCCTCTAATTTGTGACGAGTCTGCTCACACTCACCAACTCACTGCGCAGACCCTTGGAAAACCGTGCGTAACGACTAAAAAAAAGGTCATCACTTCAGATTTTTCGTGCGCAAGTTAGATTTTCTGTGCGCAGAGACCGTGAAAGCACTGCGCATTTGCGCACGTGCGTAGCTTAGAGGGAGCATTGCCGGCAACCCTCTCACAATCTAGATATGACGTCATTTATGCCATTTATTAGCCGTCCCTGTACAGTCGCCTGGCTATCAAAGCTATAAAGGAGGACAAATTGCCAAAAATGGGGACATTTTCGATTCCTTGGAAGAGCGGGACAAATCATCAAAAGAGGACATATGCTAACCCTATGTACCTGATGCCAGTTCTGAGACTGCGATTCTCTTCAAAATGCGTCTTAGTAAACCACCTGGGTAGTGCTAGGGAAAGTTTTAGAACTTGTGATAAGACGTTAAAATTTGGAATAGTTTTCATTGTTCTTCCTCATGATTATCTGTTAGTGTTTATATTCAATCGAAATCAGTATGTGGCATCTCCTTGACTCCGATCGCACATATTACGTGAATCGCGACACTCTGTTTTGCTACCACAAAGCGTCGGAATCTTTCCTGCAAAAGCTCATGTCTCTGTATGTCGCCTCGCATTACAAGGTATGCGGTCGTGATTGATTTTCCTCCACCTTTCTGTTTCGTAACCGCCTCGCGTTTAGAATTCTCCGAACGATCTCCAGATGTTGTCAGATGCTCCAGCTCATCATATATTCTGTTTGCTACCGCCCGTCAAGCCGGATCAAAAGAACATACCGGACGTCTTGTGCGTTTTGCAGGTAAGATAAATTTATTTGCCCCCCCCCCCACCCACGTGGCCATTTCTGGGAATACGCCTGTTTTTAGGTGTGCTTCGAAGGGGAGATTAGCAAGGAATCGATATCCGCAAGTTTGAGGCGAGGCAAGCGTGCCTCTGGCGATCTGATCCCGTGGACGATATCGGAGCAGTATCAGGACCATCAGTTCGGGAATTTGTCGGGGATTCGAATCGTAAGTGTTTGAAGTAGATTCAGTATGCTTTCAAGTGTGGTCAGGATCGATCATTGGCTAGAATTCTGTGTCAATGTCAGTATCAGCCACTTGATGGTCAGTAACGAAGTGCTTCTACTTTTTTGCAGTACTCAATTACGTTTTGCCTACTTGCACTTCGATCTTTCGATTGCTTCCACTTCTACCTGACAGTTAGATTTCAGTTTCTTAGGAAAAGCTGGCCTAGAAGACTTACTTTTCTGCTATGAAATCATTACGTCTACTACTTGAGTACCAATGATGACTACATCGACCACCTCTCTGGTCATCGTTATGCGTTCGACAAGAATATAAAAGATTGTGTAACTTGTAGATGTATCAGCATATTTTGTGAATTTCGAGAAGTAACTTTCTCATCGTAATGCAGAGACACTCACTCGCCCTATATTTCCGAAATATTCCCTTGTGCCGATTACGATTTCTGATTTAGGTGAGAATCGCCACGCATCCGAGTTACCAAAGCATGGGGTACGGGGGACAAGCGTTGTCCATGCTGCAAAAGTATTTCGAAGGCAAAATATATGACATATCGGAATGGTCCGGGCCGCGCGAAAATGAACTCGCCATCAACAGAGTAACGGAAGAGGTACGGGATTTTGCAATCAAATGTCACTCCAAATGTTTTAAGATATTATAATTTGCGCCTCTTTACCAGGACGTCGGATTGCTGGATGAGGCAGTCGTGCCTAGGAAGAATCTTCCCCCGTTGTTGTTGAAATTAACCGAAAGGAGACCGGAAAGACTGGACTACATTGGCGTGTCGTTCGGACTGACCGGACCGCTTTTAAGGTGCTCTTGCGTACCCTAATATTAATTAATTAATTAATTAATGACTGAACCGTTGCGCTTGCCTCAAGGTTTTGGAGCCGGCAGGGGTTTGTGCCGTTGTATTTGAGACAGACCGCTAACGATTTAACGGGAGAGCATTCGTGCATCATGCTGAAAGGCCTCTCGCATCAGCAGAAGTCGGATTCGTACGGAACACCGGACCCGAAGTCCGACTGGTTATCGGCGTATTGCAAAGGTACGCGTGCGACGCTGACACACAATTAGGGTTTTCTCTAGCTTGCTTAATTAATAATTCAATCACATAAAGAGGCGTCGCTTGCTTTTGGTCAGGAACCACTTGAGCTTCCACCGATCGGAAAGGCCCCAAATTTGGTCGATGACGATTATTTGGACAATACAACCAGTCGCGACCGATTAGCTAGCTAAATTTGTGGAAACAGCCGGTGCTATGAAGTTATGAATTATTCCAGATTTTGAACGGAGATTCGTGTCGCTCCTTCCCTATCAGTTTGCGAAGTTCAAGACGTCGGTCGCGCTTCAGATCCTCCACCGGAAAAAGACGGAATTCAAGAGTCTTGCCGGCGACTCGACGCTTTTAACCAAATCCGAGCTGGACATTCATTTTCTTCCGTACGACTTCAAGCGGCTCGAGATCTACTCGAAAAACATGGCCGACTACCATCTGATACTGGACCTGCTGCCGTGCGTCGCGAGGCTGTTCTTCCTCCGCAAGATCGACGTGCCGCTGTCGTCGGCGCAAAAGGTACGGTGTTACCGATGTTGATCAAGCTAATATACGCGACTTATTTGCAGAAGTGGTCGAAATAGTCAGCATTGCCAGTAAGAGTAGAAATAACGCGGCCAAATTACAAGTAGACAGACTGTTTCAAGGGAGATTAGAAACTGATAGGTTTGAAAAGTACTCGAGTAGTTTTGAAACTTGGACTCAGTCACGGGTTCGCATGCTTTAGCATTTGCTCGTAGTTGGCTACATTTGAAATTGCAAGATGCGTCTTCACAGAGGGGGACCAAGCAGTCGGCGTTGCTACTCAAGTAAAAGTAGAAGCAACGGCGTGACTTTCTGCTTGTTTAAAAGTTGAAGTAGCAATTACCGAAACATAGCAAAACTGCTTTGACTGGAAGTAGAAAATGGAACGTCTGAAAAGTGTTCAAATAGACACTTTCAGAAATTTTATTCGGTTGATTGTGTGCATCCTTGGGCACTGGGCAGTTACTTGGTGGTGGCTACTTTCGAATTTGCGAGATGCATCTTTGCGAGTAACGCAAAGTCGGTACTGGCACTACAAATGGGTACGATCTTTGAATTATATTTACCATTACCAGTTACTGTTACACAGGCTAAATTCGCGACGTTCTTACAACGATTTCACATGATGCAAACTTAACCCAAAACTAATTTATTTATTAAATTTCCAAGTGTTAACAGTAAGTAGTTTTACCAAAAAGGTTCAAGTGTACAAACATAACCAAGAATGACTAAGCGTTTCGTTACAGACTACGTCTGTAATTGCTATAGTGTGGTTTTGTAAATTCATCGCCACTTGAGTATGTAGCGCAAATAGGCAAAACCTAGGTTGCTTGGCGACTTTGTTACCGACCGCCACTGGTTGTTCGCAGGCGATTTTGATGGGGATGGGCCTGCAGCACAAAAGCGTCGACGCGCTGGCGAAGGAACTCGGCTTGCCGTCGTCTCAAGTAAGCTTTTGTTTTCGCTCCCGGCCGGCGCATGCTGATGTCGTCGCTATTTGTAGATTCTGGGACTTTTCAACCGTACCGTCAGGAAGCTGACTGGTTTTCTCGACGAGGTCGTCGCAAAAGACGTCGAGATATCTCTGGAGGGCTTGAAACCGGCGAGCGCCGCGAAAGACGTCGACATGAAGCCCGTCGAGGTGTCTTTGGACGATGAACTGGTGAGATTTGAGGATGGTTGAAATGATTATATCGGCTAATTTGTGGAGTCTGCTGCCACGGAGCAGAAGGAGAAGTAACATCGTAGATTGCTACTCTATTTCGAGTAGATATACTACTTTGAGTAAATTAGAAAATGGATGTCTGTAAAGTAATCTTGCGAGTAGTTTCAAAGGTGGCCATTTTGACAATTCCAGGGTGCGTCTTCACGACTTAACCGAAACGAAAAACTTCACTACAAATAGGTGCAATTTTCGAAAATGTGTTCATTGTTTTTTACCGCGAGACGGTTGCTATTTTGCCGTTTTGCCCATTCACTTATGGAAGCGATACATATTCCAAAACTACTTCTGCTTTACAAAATCCAAAGTTTAAAAAGGAAGTAGTTTTACCTTGATATGTTGAAGAAGTGGAAGCAGTCTAAAGACGTAACCGTTTGAGACGAATGGATATCTGTGAGGGCTTGTTAATGTGGGTAGCAGGATTGCCATACAGAGTTAGTGGTAGGTTTCGTTTATCCGTTGTGACAACTTGTCATTATAGTGTTAAGCTGTGAATGTGCTAGAATTTCCAGCTGAAATTATTAGGATACTAACATCAGATCCACTATTCTGGTTGCTCTACTAACACACTGGTAAGAACATCAACGAGATGTAGTCATGTCAGGACAATAAACTCCCAGTACTCATAACAGATTGGTGATGACATGGTACTTGCGTGGACCTCCGTCGATAATCGCGTATGCATGTGGTCTTGAAATTGGCGATGTTAAGAGCCGGCCGTGTTCAAGACAATGAATTGTTGAGTTATTGTGTAATCTTAAACCTTTTGAAAGTCCTTGCTATCCCTGATCATTTTTACGAACCGGAATCCTTGTTGGCGTGCTCAAATGTGCATGACATGTGAGGGATTTCATCTGTCAAATTTTGATTTCAAATTTAGGACCAAGCTGCCGAGGAAGTGAAGAAGAAGCACACGACTGAAATCAAAGCTGCCTTGGATGGTCTCGACTTGGCACAGTAAGATTTCAATTTCCAAACATTTTCGCTGAGAAATCATCCTCCAGGACACCACCACAAAGCATATTTGTTTTGCACATACAAACTTTTGAATGTGGAAATGCACTTTCATTAGTGTTTTCCATTTGATGTGAAAAGACTATTTTTCAGGTATGAGATTCGCGGGTCCAAGGATGATTGGGACAAAGCTTTGTCCAAGGGCAAGAAAGTGAACATCATCAGCGTCAAAAGGTATACTTATTATCAAGACACTTCTCTTGGAATTCAGAGTGGCAACTTTTTTATTTTGCTTAGCGGGGAGAAAAGAAGCGCCGACAACGATGAATCGGTTGTGACGGAAGAAAAGTCGAAAGTTCGAAAAAAGAAGAAATTTGGCGAAAAGTCGAACAAAAAATTCCGCAAACAAAAATAGCCTTGGTTTCATGACCATGCGAATTTGTCGTGAAGGATGTCCGATTGTCCGTCCAGGGCGAGAAATAAATGTCAGCATCGGCGCTATCGTGTTTTCGTGACCACAGCCTTTTTAGTCTGAATCCTTTTAGAATACAGGTGACTATGGTACCTGCTGCGTGATCGTGGAAGTGTCATTTCATGCTGTTTCGCGCATCGCAGCATTTTCGGTGGGGTTGCGCGGTGTTAAATGTGTAATGATGGCAATACTTCATCGCATTTTGATAATAAAGCCATTCACTGCAAAGACTACTTTTTCGGATCTTCCGTGTTTATTGTTAGCCTTTGCGACCGTCAGACTTGTGGCATTTTCGACAATTATCAGCTTGGCTATGTTTACTTACTGGAGACGCACATTTTTATCGTTAATACCATGGTAGTTATGCGTTACTGCTGTTGGCCAAACGGTTCTCGAAATTGATAGCTTCGTAGTTCAACACGGACGCGCCCGGTCAATAACAAAGTAGGCTACTTCTTTGCAGTACTAAGCAGATTTCACCTGTTTGAACTACTCTAGTTCTGATGTTGGGCTGCTTAGCGCTTATACTTTTCAGGCAAAACAAGGCCTAGAATACTTCTACGTGAATTTAGTAGAAATTTACGACGTTACTACTACTACTTGGGCATTAGTGATGAGTTTAGCTGATCGCCGCTGTTGCCTCACCGCTGCAGGAGTTCAGAATTCCCAGCTATATTTGGCCGTAACGGTCTAGGACTTGGGGGGGGGGGGGGGAGAATTGCGCAAAAATTATGATCGACCAATTGAAGTGTTGTATTGTCGGGCCACATTACTCTGCCCGAATCTGAAGATACGTTGTTTTGCCGATCTGTGCGAAACGCGAAGACTATGTGGGGTTGCATTTAAAACAAATGGTTGTTTAAAACCAGAGGTGGTCAGTAACGAAGTACTTCTACCATTTGGAAGTACTCAAATAGTTTTCCTCTACTTCTGGTACTTACTAGAGGTCGACCGATACTGATTTTTGCAGGTCGATACCGATTATCGACACACTCTCAAGGCCGATAACCGATATCATTGGCCGATATTATTATGAAAGGAGCAGAGAACCATTTCGTCAAAGGCAAGATGGCACTTGTACGGTACATGCCACAGAAAGCTGAACAACAAACGAGAAAACTGAAGATATAAAAAGTTATTGCTTGATTGTGCATTTTCATGGAAATTTGGGATAACCCAAAAAGCAAGACGTGATACAGAAATGCAGATCAGTCCAGTAGAGGTACATTGTAATGCAGGGAGCAAAGTTTCTCTGCATGCTTGCTCGCCAGTTAAACTCGTCCGACAAGGGTAAATCAGTCACGTATCGCCCTATGCGTCATCGATTTCTTGAGATTGAGAACGGAGCATTGAATTTCCAATATTTTAGAATTTTTTCATGTATAAAATATTGGCCGCGATATCGACCTTCATAGGCCGATATCGATAATCGGGAAACCTCCAAACATCAGCCTCGATAATCGGCCAGGTCGATAATCGGTCGACCTCTAGTACTTACTCAAGTAGATCTGATTTTCTCTACTTCTACTTCGTAATTTTTTGTGATCTACTTACTTATTTTTCGCTACTTTCAGTCTGTCAAGTAGAAGTAGTTTCATCCCCAATACGAAAGATAGCCTGAGGAATTTCGGGGTTGTTTTCACAGAGTACCAACATTTAATATTCATAAAAGTCAAGTAACCCAGAAGCTTAGTTGTGCTTCGCGCACAGTAGTCATGGAGTGACAAATGTGTTTTGACGAAAGTATCAATGAACATAATTTAGGTATCGGATTTCTTGGTTCAGCTCACACCGCATTGGCGCTCATATCAAATATTTCATCACAGTAAATACGGCCCACCATAACGCTTGAAACTTATCGTTTCGCAATCTAGCAATTAGCTATAAGTCGGCAGTTACGGAATAAAATGAAGAATATTGGCCTGGTGTAAATGACCATAGTAGTCGACAAACACCATGAATAGGCCTACCTCAAAACCAACCATCCAAACCTTTCATATCGTATTCTAGCAGCCTAAGACGTGTCCTGTCAATCTGGAAAATCCGGCTTTTTTGACGTTACACCTTTTTTAGCAGATCATCTCTGAAGCTTTATGGACAATACACTAAATACATGAAATATATTTTCCGCTTTTTAGAAGTGGTATTTGTATTTCACATTCAATTCCGAGTATCATACTTTGATTTCGAATTACTTTCAGTTCTTTCGTCTGCAGAACATACATGTTGAAGGACAAAAGCAAGTGTAGTAATGCTTCTGTTTACCGAAAATAAAGCTACACTGAATATAAATTTACAATCCACAATATTTGTTATCAACGTATAGTAATCGCGCAAAGTGTTGAAACCTCCTATATAAAACTTTTCGGTATTGCTCTTCGTCTAAACTTGGGGCCTTATAATATGGGGTAGGGTGCGATGCAATGATATTCTCTAAATGGGGTCTTCTAGTAAACAAAGGGTTAAAGTATCGCATTTTCATATCAATACTATAATTTGCATCCCATGATGCGAAAGAATGCTTATTCTGTCGAAAATTGATACCTCCTGGGATGCATCAATACGAATCAAGCTCTCTGCACCTTACGCATAGCTCAATTTGCAGCTTTTGACCGTCCATGCGAACGAATTAAGACTGTTTTCAAAACTACTTACTTACTTTGAGTAGATTTAAAGCCAGTCAATTCTACTTCTACTTCAAGTAGTTTTAGTGGCTTATGGAAGAAGTACTCCTACTCTTACTTGAGTAGAATTTTTCGTCGCTACTTCTACTTCCACTTGAGCTTTCTTGACTACTTTGACCACCTCTGTTTAAAACACTTTGTTTGAAACATATTTTACAGTTTTTGAACAAAGGCGTTTTTGAAAAACAGAAATGTTATTTTCAAGTTATATAACTGTGTAAATACTTTGAAAAAAATATGTTGTATGAGCCTACGAACGACAATTACCACCCGATATAGCCGACGTATACGATATCCGATATGACAGGTTGGAACGCACGAAGTAGTTTGTTCAACAGCTATAGCACGTAGATATAGATCATTGGTACGAAATGAATGTTCTGATGATGATGACCGCCGACCGTAAAAATTCTGCAAGACTATGTAGTCCTGGTTAAAGATATTTTTGGTCCGTATATGAGAGTGTTTGAAAGCCTATTTCAAGGAGCTATATTTATCGTGTATTTTCAGTTGCTTCGGGTTTTAATATATTTATGATGTTAATATATTATTAAAATGTATATTTAAATTCTGTACGCCAAAAAGTATTTTCGATTGTGAATATGAATTTACTATGACGTCACAATTGAATATGTGTGACGCAGGGCTGCGGAGTCGGTAAATTCTACCACCGACTCCAACTCCGACTCCTGAGTCTTTCAACGTACCGACTGCGACTCCGGCTCCAACAGTATATTACCGGTTTGGTTCGAAAATTATAGGACACAGTGGCGGTTAAATGACCATTATATAACCATTAAACATATGCAAACATATGATTAACGGTAGCATGCAAAATTGTTTTATTGTGGCACAGCTCGAATTTTATTCACTATGCAATTAACATAGAAGAATGCATTTTTAAATATGCTTCCTTTTTTCATTTTTTCTTAGTTTTTATAACATGAATAATTCAAACATGACATATATACAATCATTTATAAAGAGCTTCTTGGAGGTACAGAACTTCAATATACAATTAAATAGTATATTCATATTGAAATGAACCCGAATATTTTCGGCTGACACTCGTCAGGGGTAATCGTCAGCAACTAGTAGAGAATTGGAAAGAACATTGTATATCAACAATCGTATCACAAAATATGACGTCACCAGCATGAAATTTCGAATGAGAGAGCGTTCAATGTACTATTTTTAGGTGGTACACGAACTCCTTTTGTTGACAGAGTTTTGGTTGGTGTATTTATAATTTATAATCAAAATGTCGGGATAAAACAATCGAAGTGTAGCTCTTGTGTATGAGTCAGCAACTAATACAGATATGTAAGTTACTAATTTTCTCATTACACATACTGATTACAAGCACATACACACTCTCACTGCTGATAAACATTGGCCAGATCCAAAATTTTGGAAGTTGTCAAATAGCACACGTTTATTCCACATGCAGTTAGTGAAGTATTCAAGGACTAGGACTTGCGCTCTTTCTTAATCATTTGTTCGACCCAAGCAGCTGAGCTACACTAAAAATATTTTGAATTTTGTCAAGTGGAAAGCAGCGTTTGGTTATATTTACATCAATTTTAGAATTCTACAAAACTAGATGATGTATTTTCTCTGTCGCCGTATAATTCCGAAAATTGCATCAATTTTTGACTGCATCGCGAAGATGCATATTGCAACTGCAACTGAATTGCAATTTGCAAATGATGTTTAGTTTTTATCAATATCGCTTATTCGCTACTAATAACAGTGATTGATGGTACATAAAAATCCTATTTTAGTTATTATTAGGGCAAGTTTTTGCAACTATTGCAAGCTTCCTAATTACTCGGAAGTTATGTAGCATGGTGTTTTAAGCTGTTTGGAGGAATCCCATAGTGCAACTTTTTGCAACATTTCTCCATTTTTTCAGACAATTTTTTTCAACTTTATCGGTATTTCATGCAACTTTTTCCGATTTTTCATGTAAATTTTTGCAAGATTATTTTTCGATTTTTCATGCATCTTACTTTTTACTGGAAATATTTGGCACTATGTGAATAGATCGCTCGATTATTTCACAGTCGTTCAAATTTGAGGTCCTTTCTGATTTGACGTATATTCAGGCTAGATCGCCGAAAATTATATTTTCACTGGGTAAATTTTTTCAGGCTTTCGATTTTGTCGAAGTCGGCAATATTGAGTTTTGCTACAGTGACTTGGATATGGATCGATTTCAGTATCTCATACCCTCATGATTTCAACGAACTTGTCCATAAATACAACTGTAGTGTAACTTTTGTGAAAAATAAATGCAACTTTTGTAAAAAAAATGATGCAGCTTTCGTCGGATTTGACTGCAACAAAAACTTGCACTAGTTATTATTTGTAATTTAAAGATACCTTTGAAAGCAATTGTTTTCAATTGTTTTCTGGTGTGACGCCAGGGCTTAAAAAAACAATAAAAAACATGTTTTAAACAAGGTCTTTGTTTCAAACATGTTTTTTTTAAATTGATTTTTGTTTTGAAACACAATCCCAAGGATCGGTCTATTCTATATCTCTTCGTGCAGTGTATTTGATTGCTAGTAAATCCGTATCTGGAGTGTCAGCGGTCGAAACACCAATGTTCTTATGGTCTCATGACATGCCTGTAGCCTACATTCTTGTCCGATATGTGGGATTCATGATTTTGGGATACAGCTATGATGTCAACGCCTGCCTTTTCCAACGACATGTCGTGTTGTTTTTACCGTAATTACGGGAGAGGCATTGTTATATTGACCGGGCTGAGGCTTACGTCTCGTGTTCCGGTTTTGTTCGACCTTTTGTATCATGGTAATAACCCTTTAATCACAGCTCGCACTGACTATGCTCCGTAGCAATAACAATATCATTCATCCGACATGTACGGTTGTACGCGCGCTACTGGCAACGCCCCCGATTGTTATTATACACACGGGACGGGTCAAAAGTGTAGTATGACTTCATATTTTGGCAACAGTTAAGCTAGATAGCATAAATGGATATGGGCGGTTATCTGTTGAGTTTGCGATACAATAGATTATCGAATCTTCAGTAAGATATTCTAGCTAGGCCGGTTAAAAGCGGATATGGTTTTGAACTACATGCAGCTTCTCCAGCCAAAGAACTAATAGCCATCAGTTAACCCTGAATTATAACCGAATGTGGCCTGGTGACGACGTACATCCCCATACTTTTAGGGCGGTTTTTGAAGCAGCCTTTATTCATTTACTTGCCTACTGGTCGCAGTGTCAATTCTTAAATGATATACAATACATGTTTCTTTATTGCCCCTAGAAGGCAGATATATAGCCTATGTACGCTATATACTACAAGGACCATCTTCATAACCTGTCCAACCCAATGTTCATTTCATACCTATATATTCTCTGGTTCCACCGACAAGATAGCGTAATAGTGGAGGTCTGGCTTCTTTTGATCGGTAGGTCGTGGCTCGAGGGTAGCTGTAGCGGTAGCTTCTCCGCTTGGCGCTCAGCATATCTGGGATAGCATGGAGGGGTGGGGCAAGACTTACAAAGCCTTGCAAGACAATATCTGCACTTTCCTTGTCCAATGTCCAGCGGCATATGCATATCATGCATACCACGGATGCATGATATGCACATTTACAATGTACATTGTACATAATGTGTCGGTGTATATACGCCGCTAAAACATTAAGAACAAAAATAAATAATGTCCTATTCTCCTATTCTATTCCACAAATCTACCATGGCTGACAGTTAGTCGCCTACGTATGTCCTATGAATGTCTCTATTGGAGATTTATTGCTCGTATTGCTCAATCGCACACACCGTGTGTATAATGGTTAATGAATGATATTTATGGTCCGTTGTGTGAGATTGATCCTGGACTCCGAAGAGCAGCCCTACAATATCGGGCGCAAGCGAACTCAAAGTGACCTCAGATCCAGGGAAATGTTAGCAACGATCGAGTTACTCTGTCATCTATGATAAGACACGCGCTCTAGTAATATTTGTATTACTCATGTTATGAATTGCACCAGGCGCATTTTCATTTGTTGACTTTCACAGAGAAAATGGCATATTTTGGAGACAGCACCATGAAAGAAAGTGAGGCAACAGTTATATCAAGGCCGTGTTATTTTTGGCATTTCGGGAGCCAAATGCCAAAACTACCAAAATTAAAAAATTTAAAATGCCAAAAATAAGACTTTTTCAAAATATAGATTTTTATGAAAGATTTTGATACGAATGTCAACAAGAATTGGCGAGAGTTTTTAAGAAGCGACAAAACAAGTGTGTGAAGCAGAATTCTCAAATTAGGGTCCATGAATCCTTCGGGGGTCCGCAGACTATATCCTAGGGGTCCATGAAACGTGAATGAAAAGGTCAAAAAGTACAGTGAATAAATCCGGAATTACGGCCTATCTGTGGATTGATCAATCCAGAGATTTGGACCCTTATGAATTGTTATCATAAAGTATTGTGACCCGTGTGAATGCCCGTAATGTTGCAAGCATGGTATTCGACTATTGCGAATAGATATTGCATAAGCACTTGGTTTTGTTTTGAAGAAATTTGGTCTTCAACATCGTTTTCAATCAGGATTTAAATAACGCGGCCTGGTAGTTTTTGTTGTTGTTGTTTATTAAACAGAAATAATGGCGCTTATCGCCTGACGGCCTTTTGCGCCACGGTCAATAACATTGTACACGAATAATGACGAACTAACGGAATAAAGTGGATACAGTCAGATCGTAACGGAAGCGGTTTCACAAGACACGGCGTGGTTATATCCTTGTGGAAATGTAGTATATTGAAATATAACTTTGCGACGTCACAGGCCCGTGTTTACTGAGAATCTCTATTAGTGTTAGTGTTCACACGAACCAGAAACTTTCGCGGGCTCACAACATACCTACTTGGTTGGACTTTTTCACCATGCCGCGCTCATGCGATATCCAGTCGAAAACAATCGTCTTCTGGATCTTTTAATTCATTTTCAGTAACGAATGGATAAGTCCGCCAGAAAGGGCATCAGATAATTTCAAGTCAAACCAATAGGCGAAACAAAATATTCACATGCAATGACGGAATCTGTTGAGATAGCCAGAACTGCCCCTGTGTACAAGCGGCCAATATCTAGGGGCCCTGTACGAATATCAACGAGAGGTGCAATATCAATGAGAGAACTAAGAATCATACCAAGGAGGGTAAGTTGTTTATTATTTGTAGTTTCCTATACATTTCTAGTAACAAGATGAGGATGTCAAAGTATTCATTGCTGGCACCCATGTACAAGTAAAAGAACGGAGTAAATTTTTTCTCCATTACAACTGGAAATAGTGATATTCAATGTTTCTCAAAACAGCGCTGTATAGCGGGAGTTGAGATTCGATAAATTTTCTCTTGGTGGTTTTGGGGAAACACATACTAGCTGGAGTCAGCGTTTGTTAAAGTGCTCCGACCCCTTCTCCGACTACCTTAAAATCGAACCGAATGTTCTCATATCGTACAAAGAAGTGCTGTAGCAGTTGCAGAAGTTTTTCACGTAGTGAACCTTCCCATTTATGTATAATTCTTTCTGTGAGCACATTGGTAAATAATAACTGAATAGTATATTCATATTGAAATGAACCCGGATATTTTCGGCTGACATTCGTCAGGGGTAATCGTCAGCAACTGGTAGATAATTCAAAAGAACATCCGGGGTCTACGATACTTAAGTATGTATTAAGTATCGTAGGCCCCGGAACATCATATATGAACAATCGTAGCACAAAATATGACGTCACCAGCATGAAATGTCGAATACGAGAGCGTTCAATGTATTTGGAATAGGAACTGGAGTCGAAGTCCGTGGGTCTAAAAGTATCAGGAGTCGGGGTCGGTATATTGAAAATGTCTGAAGTCGTAGTCGGAATTAGAGTCGGTGGTAAAATGAACCGACTCCGGGGCCCTGTGACGAAACTATTTCAAGTAAAAGTACAAAACGAAGGTTCAAATAAGTGCCCACGGTTGTAGTTCGAAGAGGTGAATTGGGATAAGGCATCACAGACTTTTGTTACTCAATACCGATGTCAGTTGTCAAAATTCCAAGATCCACAAGGCAGAATGACTGACGAAGATAACAAGGTGCGAGTATCTTCTTAGTGATGGACGTTTTCCTATCAGCCAAAGTAACAAGACTATCGAGAGACATCTCCACAACTACTCTATTACTATTGCTGCGGGGTTGGAATGCAATTAAAAATACCTACTCTGTGTAGATTTGCGCACGCCCGTTCGTATAATATGATATCTTTCAATCCGATATTTTATGGCCCGCCCAAATACACACATCCCGGTTGCGCGAAATATGCTCTTTGGATTACCGTCATTCAACAACGGAATACTATTTACCGTTACTCGCTGGTCTATTGTTTGGCAGGTAGACAAGCGTGCCACAGCAAGATGTAGGGTAAATACATCTTTATTAAAGACGTATCAGCGACTGTTGAGAGCGTCTCAGCGAGTCTCGAGTATAGCTGGCGTATCAAGGATAAGCACTGCAGCTGTCAACAGGCCCACGAAATTCAATAAAATCATGGAATACAGTGAGATCAATATGGCTGAGCAATTGAACATTTCAAATCAATCTAATTTTGCTACACCCGTGGCCAGATTAAGCCACTTTTGTACAGCTTAGTAAGCACAACAACAGACGCTATACATTCATACAGTTATACAGTATGATATGGCGCACCATAAATGTTCAAGCTTGTTTCTAGTTTTTGTTCACGATGTTTGGCCAAATTCAGAATATTTAATTATAGTTTTTCTTACTGATGTTTTATCAGAAGATATGAATGCCGAAAGGAAGAAGTCCAATGTTCTAAGTCGAATGCATAGGGCTACCTTATCTGAAGGAACTATACCCCTAAGGCGGGAATACAGCACCTATGCAAGGGTAAGATCAGACAGTATATACAATGTACATCAGATCTCGTTGAGCATACGATGCGATCTTGATGAGCAGTGAGCACGGGTGGGCTGCATAATTCGCATGTATATAGAATTGCGAGATGAGTGTGAGCCATGTTAATATAATGTGTGATGAAATACCTCCACATGATTGCATTCCGACTTTATCCATATAGTTATTCCAGTCGCCTAGATGCTACTATATGTGGGCGAGTAACCGTACCACCGTACCACCGAACCATTGATGGTGAGTCCAGAGAAATACCCGATCAAGGACCAAACCAAGGATGAGAACCGAAATAGCGAGGAAACAGAGAAAGAAAGCTAAAGTTTAAACACTGGCATTAGGCTGAGGGGGTCGCCAGATTGAGAGACCGTATACTTGGTCATTTCGACATCCTCCCTCTGTTCATTGCATCGCATCGTAATTTGAGCGTGGGTGAAAATAATATAGAACCGCCGATTATGCCATATTCAGAAATTTGGATTTCCTGATTGTTGATATATGTCGATAGACCCCTGATCAATCCAATCGGCACACTGGTGTGCCGCGACACAATGGTTGAGAACGACTGCGTTAGTGTATGGTAGGCTAATATACACGCTAAAAACTCTGCCGATTGCAGATTTGGGGAGTCGATGCCAACAATTCCCTTACGCAACGATAACTTTCTATTTGCACAAGCGTTGGTTGAGTTACGCTTTGACACCATATATTTGGTCTCCGTCATGCATATATATTCACTTAACATGATTTACATGCAACGATACCCACAACTACATTCACTGCAGCAGTCATTCCAAAGGCTGGTCTAGAGATGTTGTTGCAATCCAATAGTCAATTTCCCTTTCCATTCAGGGTAGACGAAGTCCAAATCCGAACTACGACCCTCCTGTAAGTGGAAGGGAATGGTGGAGAGTAACGTTGAAGGTACGCTCCCACGGCTTTGAAGATCGTGTATAGCCTTCATTTCATGATATTCAATGCTTATTCAGGATACTCCAATTCCGGGAAGATATGATCATCGCGACTTTCTAGAGGAAAAGGAATTGAACACAATAAAACCGCGCTATAACTTCAAGGTAGCATATATAGAGAAAAATTCAATCACAAGGGCTCTAAACCAGGGATATATGTACCTCTGGGACATACGAAGCACCAACGCAGGCGGTACGACATACAGTGTGAAATTGCTCGTTGGTGAATTAGTGAATTGGTGATTCGTGTCATGTAAAGCTTACCAAACTGTTTTAATGCATGCATTCAAGTTATAAATACATATGCATTGATTTTAATCAGTATTATTAAAACTTTATTTACTTGCGTCGGCCATTCCAAACAGGGGTACGAGAAAATTTCATAAAAACTCAAGGGGTACGAGCGCTAAAATGGTTAAGAAACTCTGGTCCTTTGTATTTTCTTCTCGTTCTATTCATTAACGGTAGCATGATAACCATAATTATGACCATCTTATGGTCGGTATCTAATTCCGCGACCCATCTCCAAATTTAGTAGCTGAGCTAGAAAAAGGAGGCAGTACCTTCCCCAAGACCTATTCACGTCCTATAAAGGAAAACTCATAAAAAAAGGGCCAGCACCTTTAAAACGGCGCCTTGGACGCTTTAAATATCAGTGTTTTAAATGCATTTTCATAAAAAAAAATACAATCATGCATATATATTTGACGATAGCATGCAGAAACGCACAAATCGGTTTCAACTGTGCCAGCCCCAGGTAAATGTGCAAGTCATATCCCAATTTTTTACGGAAAAATTTCGAAGATTTGTACTGAATATGGCAATGAATGTCAGATGACATATATCATGGCGGTCGAAAATGGTGCATGCGTGACGCGAACGCTATATTGTTATTATGAACTTACTCGTGATTCACGACGAAATCGTAAATTAGTCAAATCAGAAATTGCCCCAACAGCAGCAATAGCCTATTGACTCGTGTATTTCCATTTTGCCGTTTTGTAGCCTGCATGTTATTAGAATATCTTACATTGAGACGCAAATAAACATACACCACCAGAAACCATACAAAAAGACGGTTGGCGTGATTAGGAAAGATAATCATGTTTCTATTTCCATAGTCTTTATACATAGTTGTAGCTTCTCCATTCGCATTGCGACCCGCGAGGTTTTCCTTATTCTTCAATGCCCTGCTAGCATTCTTGGTCGATCCTGATACCGAGGCTCGATGCATGCAACGGGTATAAGCACTCCAGCACCAGGCATAGTGAAGTTTTTTTTTCCACTAAACGATATGACGTTTACACCGTTGTGCGTACCCAGCATTTTCGACACTAACGTGGCGTGTCAGTATGGAAATACTCGATATGATGCTGCAAAATTTCCCATCACCTCTCCACAGGGTGAAGGAAGAAAAAAGAAACCAGGTGTGATAAGAGATGGCGGGACTCTACTACCTGGAGCTTATGACTATCAAGATTTCATTTATAATATCGAGAAGTTGCCTTTGACATACACATTTAAAGACTCTGGTCGTACTAGAGACCTGCCCGGATTGAGGGACAAAGACGTGACCGCAGCTCCCTGCCAGTACGAAACGGCAAGCAAACCAGTGAAAAAGATGCCTTCGTGGTAATTCAAATTTCGTATAGTCCTCCGAAAACCGCACCAAATTTTCCAACTTTGCATTTTAGGCACGGATCCTTTCGATCGCAATCCCACCGCTTCCCGACCAAGTATTTCGTGCCGGTAGGTCTATTACAGTGTATGAGTTGGCAACGCGTGCTGTTTTTCATGTTCCAAGCTGCAAATTCCTAACGCCCCTGAGATTGTTCCGCGATACTTGCTGAGCACAAAAGAATTGTTTTTTCATTACTTTTTTTTTTCTTTCCGGAAAATGCTTGATTTACAGCGACTAACGTAGCATATAGTACAACTTTACGCAGATACCGCTGATTATCATATATCAAATTGGGCTTCGTTGATAATTGCTCATAAATTTAGGCATAGTGCGACGCAACGTCTAAAGTTAATGATATTATACATCAATGTGTATGCCATGTAATTATTTCTATGCGTCTATAACACTTTAATGGTTTTCCGATGCTCCACCTATCTAGACATCACACGGCCCCGTCTCCCTTCTCTCTTCGCAAAAAGATGATCGACTTTTGTATCATCTGTGCATCATTTGTGTATAATTGTAAATGTACAAACAGAAGCTCAAGTGCAAAATACCATATTTTTACCCGGTGTCGATATAATCAACCACCGTATGTCGATTCGTTACTTCACATATCCATTTTTAATGACGCTACGTGCTTTCATCATGAACAGAAAACCGGTCCCCCGCCCGGGTATTATGATCCGGAGAATTTAGAAACGAAGAGAGCAATATCTTCGAGCTTTGTGTCCAGAACTCCAAGGTTCTCTACTTCCCAAACGGTGAGCGTATAATCTGTCTAACCACTTAAAGGCAGACATATTTATCCCTCCGTAATCGTGTAGTCGGTAGGTATTCGGTCTTTGTAGTTCTATTAAGATTGAGAGCCATTGTTCAATCATAATCGTGTCTCTATGTCGTAGAAGGAAAACGACAAGCACTCCCTGCTGGGATTGAAACTTTTTTGTATCGTTCAAGTCGAACCTATCACTGATAGTTAAACAGACGCTCGGTTATGTTTACAAGAAGGAATGTTGTGAAACCATGAAAGGTTCTGGTTCGTGTGAATGCGAACCTTTTTGAAAAGTTCAATGTGAAAGCGAACATGAATACGAACCTATGACGTCATATTGCTAATTCCAACCCTCCATTCCAGTAAAGTAATATATTTATGCACGTACAATGCAGTGTTGGGATGACTCGAGTCATGACTTGACTCGAGTCAGACTCGAGTCAACTTTTTTGTATGACTTGACTTGACTCGAGTCACTTTGCCAAAATGACTTGACTTGACTTGACTCGGCGCTTCAAAAATGTGGATTGACTCGTGACTCGGAGCAAAATTCACGAGTCAATTTCAAGTCATCAAGTTAACTGGCTCGATCAAATATCTGTGTCTTGTGTATGTTCGGATTGTTTGCGATAAGCCGATGTCACTTGTTAGAATAACCACTCATTCACTGATTGTACGTTTCATTGATCCTTCATTGTTACATCACAAATAAATTGACGGTAAGCGAAATTATCACAGCTCACGTTGTAGTAATAGTAGAATAATCTAATTCTAATAGCAACGCATCTATAATTCTTAGACGGCTCACGTTTACCAACTCTATTGCGTGATTTAAATCGAACGAATATAGTTTATGCGTTTATAAGCTTACGGATGTGTAGATGGATGGGTAGTGTATTGTACGATATCCATTTGTTTCAACTTCCCGAGGCTTCGAATTCGATCTTCAACTTTGGATGATAATAACAGACTGAAGCATGGAGCTATACAGATACTCACGTATTTTATTACCAGTTCTACATATGCGTGAGTGACTCAACACCTTTTGACATGTATTCAACTTCAAATTTGCTATTTCATTCAGGATAAATAGCCAATTAATATGTACTTCACGCAGCGAGCAAAATGTAATGACTTTGAATCATCACTCATGCTTCGAAAGTTCAAATTGACTTGAATTGTGACTTGACTCGTGACTTGACTTGACTTGACTCGACTTGACTCGAGTCACCTCCAAAAAACGAGTGACTTGACTTGACTCGAGTCACCTTCGAAAATCGATTGACTTGACTTGACTCGAGTCAAAATGTGCAATGACTCGAGATGACTCGTGACTCGAAGGTAGTGACTTGATCCCAACACTGGTACAATGTACGTACATACGCGATACCTAACGCCGAGTCACATCATATCACTACGCTGCAGTACAGGCTGACTTTTCAACTATCCCCTCCCCATATATCAACTGGAATAATCAAATGCTCTACTAATTCGGTAGAATCAATACCTTCCGTGGCTTTGCCAACGATCTCGACGAGCACTCGCAAGGTTAGATCGGACAATACATTCTTAAGCCTATTGCTACATTGAAATTGATCAGAGAAAAACCCGGTTTCCATACTTGCTACATTACCTCATAAACAATTTATACAGTAGCCAACACCCCCATCGGACGGATTTGGTTTTTATGATACAATAAACAAACCAAATCAAGATAGATCCCGTACGCCTGCTAAATTTTTTACATTTGACAATGATGCATTCTTTATGTCAATTTGTCAATAATTTATTGGTTTAGTAAGCTCAATTCGCTGACTGTAGCTACAAGTAGTGTATTTCGTTCTTGATGTTGTGTGATTGCGGGGCAAGCTCACAGAAGAGTCACTAATGCATCTCAAATGGAAAGCTGGATATTTCGAGCAAACTTTTCTAATAAGCAAGTAATAGTTCGGAAATTGGCAAGGTGCATGCTCATTGCTCATTTAGTGCTGAGTTTCTTTTTATGCTGTCAGCGCCATAAAGAGTCCGAAGTTGAAATGGAAATAATTATAATGACGTGAAAAATCCCAATAAATAAAAAAGGCTTAAAGTGTAGAACCAATTAATACTCGTTTGCGAACGCGAACCTCCAAATTTCTGAGGTTCGAACGCAAACGCGAACATTACGTTCGCACCATCTCTTCTTACAAGGTAAACTCGAATTGAAACGTTGCTGCTTTTCAACAAGTATATATAACCACAACCACACAATGGAACCTATACGGAAACGATTAAGATTTGAAAATTTCATGCTCTTCATTTGAAATATCAAATCATTACAAGTAAGCGGTGCCGATCTGATATAAGTCGTGAATATAAATCAGCTTTTCTTGGAATATCAGCTGTTCTTCAGCGGCTTGGAATACCCGTATTATGTGGATTGCCGGCATACGTGCGTACATCCCGAGAGGCAGTAATTTTTATGGTATAATTTCATATTCAATTTTTTTCTTTATTTATCCGATGTTCCTACTTGGAGAGGGCACCCATTGTTATTTCGCCATTCTTTACTCACGGTTTGAATCTGCCGGTAGGTACCCGTTCCCGGTTATCTACACACAAAGTAATATTTTATCGGTGAAAATTTAGTTTCAATATATTCATTCCCGGCGTTGTAGTCTCGAAAGCTCGATGGTCCGAAACTCCACATCGATGGGGACAAAGCTCCGCAAGATAGCTTTGGCCACGAATACAAACTTATTTATATAACGTGTAACTGGAATCATTTTCTTGTCAGTTCGTGTCAGTCATCTGCTGTTACGGCGTCATAATAAGAGGTACTTGAATGCTCAAATCGACTTGAAGGTTTACACTCGACTCGGAGTCGAATTACTCCGGTACTAGACTTTTCGCAGCACTACTTATTGTAAGGATACATAAGCACTAAGCAGCAGGCCTGAGAGTTGAGACCATGACCTCTAATGAAAGGAAGGAATTTTCTCGATATCAGACTATCATACCAAATCACATTTCAACAAAACCGAATTCAACAGCGAGACCCTCGATCTGTATAGTAAGCTACCCATCATGTGTATATATGTTCGTAAACATGTTGTTTTTCTTCTGCCTTCAGAAAGTACCTGGGCCCGGATCTTACGCTGCAACATACCAGACCCCTCAAGCGAGTACACTGATTAAAATGGGAAGGATGCACGGCCTGTTTTTCAGAAATGCCTTTGAGATATAACTTTCTTGTATTTAGCATGACTGCCATTTCAGCGATTCTGCCATCGTTATATGCCGTTTGAGATTATGTGGTATGCAAGTTTTTGTAACAATGCCGTCTTATGTGCTTGATGCTTCTACTGAACGAATAAGTCACATTCCTAATTCGAGGCGTATATTGCAATGGGTATTTAGAAGTTCATGATCACAGCACCAGATGTGTTAAGAAGAACCGTATGTAACGTTCGAAACTATGCATAAGCGGTCACATGCCAGCCAGCCGCAGCGGCCAAGAGTTAGTCCCTCATGATATCGATATTTGCGAACAATAGCGATCGCAAGAATAAAAGAAGCTGAGCGAATCATGGAAAATTTGATGGGCCGAAACGTAGACTACACTACCGCATATCTGAGGGAAAGTCGGGTTATCTCGTTTTGACGTATAGGTCTAATCATTTTCGAATGCATGTAGGCAGACCTTTAAAATATGTCGAGCAAGCCCTTTTACAGTGGGGTGATGCTGCGATTCTATGTAAGCGAAGCGAAATACGTTGAGGTGTAATTTGCAGCCACTAATATATTCAAATGGGCTGGATGCATTGCCCATCGATAAAGCATAGTAGCTGGGACGTCAAAGGCATTTCAAGCGCGCTCCCCATCAGTTTACTGAACGACTTCTATGGGCATTGGGCATGATATACATGACATACAGATATAGCTAAACAATTGCAACACTCTATCAATGTTGAATATGTTTGAGTATAGGCCTACATATTTATAGAATTACTTATTCAAATTACAAATAGAACAGCCGCAAGGTAAATCTATATTCTTATTGTTCAGTTTTAAATTAGTTACTTTATGACGGCCACATAATTCAAACAATCAAGAAGAAAACTATGCAAAGGACAATTATATCCGTATGATCCAAAAAATTTTCAACCTTACGCCATGTTACTAACTTTATTCAAAATTGTTTGTGTTATAGTTCTGAGGGATTCAAGTATAGCTCAAAGCAATACTTGGGAGCTATTAAGAGCACGTGCATCGGATGTATTTTTTTTAGAAATATATGATCTATGATTCTAGTTAGTGTCACACGTGGCATATATCCGGAAAATCATGTGGTTTGATCTCAAGAAACACTCCCATCCGGCCGTTGTCGAGTGCGGGAGTTTGTAGTGAAACTATAATTATGGCTAGTGTATACGCGTCGTCTCATCACGGACCGACACTACACGCGGTTAGGTATTTTCTTGGTGTATACAGAGTGATGTTACTGTTCCTTAATAATTTAGACAGCCCAGTTGTAGTTACATACTGTCAAGGGTGGTAAGTGAGGCAGAGTCCTACCTGTTGTCAATATGAGTAAAAGCAATTTGTGAAGCCATCGATGATTATAATACAAATAATTGTGGGTATTTTCTATCGATATTTATGAAAGACTAAATTGTAAACATTTACGGAATTTGCATATTCTATTTATTTGAAAAAAATGTAACGGAAAAGGCGAGGTGAGGCACAGCATACCGTGTGATACTGCAATTCATCGTTTATCAGCTGTTTCTGAAAATCTAAATAATTATAATGCCGGAGTAAGAATGGTGTAAAACAAGAATGAGAGAATGAGCGTTGCGTTTCTGGCTGTACAGTGTACATTATAGCCATTTCGTATTGCTGAGTCTAATTATTGTTTTATATCATTCTTACGTCACACTATCTATTTCATCTTATGATTTAGAATTGTAATCTCCGTATTTACGGACGGCCGCTCCCGATGACTATCAGTTGAATAGCTTAGAGTGAATAAATTGCGAATATGAATGTGTTGTTTGTTGCAATTAATGATTTTAGTGAAACAATGACGAACCATGCAGTAACAAAGGTGTCAGTGTCAAAAGTGTCAGCTTGATTGCGGGTACAATTGCGTGCATCTTGTAGAACAGATTCGTACAGAAAAGTTTAGCAGAAAAAGTGAAATTGCTCACTAAAGTGAACGACGAAAAAAGTAAAAACACTTCCATGAGAGTTCGGCAGTTAGTGGGGATATAAAAAAAAGTACTATTTGAACCCTATATGCGTGTCACACAGTAATACAGTATACGGTGTTTGTTGAATGGGTTGGTATCGAAAATACTGTATAATAAACAAACCTGAAGGGATAACCAATGTGCGTTTTATGGGACCTGTGCCAATTACTGCAGTATAGCGCAGCTGGACTAATTTCATCTGATTTTCTGGGGATTCAGCAAACCTAGACTAACCGTACGCTGCGTATTTAATTCCAATGCAAACATATTTCCGTTCATGGCAGTGGGTAGGGACTCGAGCGGTTAAGTAATTCGTACCACGGCATTTCTTAGTATCCTAGCAATGCGGTACTACAAAATATCTTACCATACTTTAATGTCATGTTAAATTATTGTAGCATAATTTCGTAACTTCACTATATGCGTGCAGACGGAATACATCGCGATTATGTTCGACGAAATGATGACGTCATTTTGTGTACTCAGTCAAGTGCGAAGTCTGATGAAGAAATTGTGCACATAGGCCGCTTCTAAAACACTATCTCGAAAGATATTAATCAACTCCCAAAATATGAACACCTGATAGGACTTTCATTATTCATCGTGCTTGCCGTGAGAAATATAGATAACAGGTGTTATGTGGTTTATACATTCGTATTTGTGTGAAACTTATCGCTGTAATTCTTAAACAGTGTCTTTGAACGTGAGGGACGGCACGCGCTCGTGCGGATGAAAAAATAGCAGAGAGGGGCAACTAGGGTGCGGGTGGAAATTGTGCATATTTTTCACATTTTCCGACGTGGAATATTACAAATAAACCTAATTGGATATCAAGTACAGTGACTCTTAAATTTTGTCGTTGTGTCGCATTTGTAAAGACCTGGACTGACGACGCACCACCAGACATGGGGTAATCGCGATTAGTAATCGTAATCGATTACGACGATTACAGCATTTAAAGTAATCGTAATCGCAATCGATTACATTCCAAAATATTCCCAAGTAATCGCAATCGTAATCGACTACTTCCCATATTTAATCGATTTCTTTGTGAAAGAACGATTACTTTTTATTTGTACAGGACTATGACATAAACTGAATATTCGTGAACGTGAACAATGATTATACCCGTTAGTGGTAGCACAAACGTCAGATTTCCAAATGACACTGCTCATTATTACGTCAAAAGTGGCCTATCAGCTTTGCTCGTCATTGCGTAAGTATTAAGTATCCAGCAATCCACACATAGTGAATAGATATTCGATGTACATTGGAGTGATTGTAAGAACTTTCACCCTGCTGTATATCAGGTTATCAGTGAGGCAAGTTTTTGCAACTTTTGCAACTTTACAGCTTCTGGCAGCTTCCTAAATATTCGTAAGATATGTAGAATGCTGTTTTAAGCTGTTTGAAGGAATCTTATAGTGCAACTTTTTGCAACTTTTGTCCATTTTTTTCATGCAACTCTTAGCAACATTTTGTAACTTTTTCGATTTTTCATGGAAGTATTTTCGGTTTTGGTGAAACACACGGCCAAATTCGACTGAAACACCGTAAATCAGTACCGAAGTACGGGTATTTCGGGAGCTGAGCCGGTAAATTGACTTTTTGTTTAGTCAACTGAGCAAAATGTGGTCTTTTAGTGCAACTTTTGCAACTTTCGTCAAAAATAGATAAATAAATGCAACTTTCCGCGGATTTAACTGCAACAAAAACTTGCCCTAGTTATCAGGATAGTTAATCACCACTCTCCCTAGTTTAAAATAGTAACTTTTGTATTGCTGTTTGGTTATGCTTAGTTAAACGCAGTTTCACAGTTGCTGCTTGGCGAGCAGTAGGCTTATGTAGCACGAACGTACACCGGACTAAGGTTTGAAATTTCGTAGGCCTACTCGTCAAATAAAACATTGCGGTTTCCACGACGAAGCATTAAAAATCAACAGCTGCTGATATATATCACAACCGAGCCGTTTCTCGTAATGACCGCTTGTATTACATTATCTGTATTAAGTTGAAGGCAGAATTTTATGTTCACTTTCTCTTATTCTCATATGATTCTACTTGAAACGGGCGCGTTATTTCACAATGCTTTACTCAACATTTGGACCTGCCGCCATAGCCATCGGATTATATACAATGTTAGCGTGGCATGTAGCTAAAATCAGGACGAACACAGCAAATCGTCCCCCACTCCAAACGTTGCTCTTGGGCCCCCATAGGGTAGTAAATTTTCAAGTTGAAGATTTAATTTCGTCAATAATATTGGTAATTGCATTATATAACTATTCATTTTTAATCCTCTCTCAGCCCCCGATGGTCAGGTTTACCTGAAGAGCTGGAGGCACGTAATTCATAATTATAACATCTGGTATCTTGTAATTACTACTAATTTACTTTAGGGGGTGTTGTTAATTCGTGACCTCTGGTCTATTATATAATCAAAGAGATATTGTAGTGGCCCAGACGTAGCAGACTAAAAGAAATACTTGCGTGAGACGCACACACAAATTGCCATGTCTTTAATGCTCTGTGAATGCCCGGGTGGCATTTGCATTGTGGTCTCAAATTGGACGGACCAGACTATAGTCACGCCCACCCAGCGCGGCTATTGACAATGGACAGTATGGAAACATACCCCAAGTTTCGGCAAATGTATTTCATTAGTAGCAAACTTCGTGGATTCGCATGTTGGTCGAAACTGCATGTCTTTTGGTGTGTCGTGGCGTGGTATTGACTGGCACCTAAATGCCTGTTACTATAAATTATGCATGCTTTTTTTTCTTGAGGAGGAGACGTAAGTATTTCAAAATCAAGCTATATAGAGACATTTAAATCACGATGCTCGTAGGCAATTTTCAAGTTCATGAAATCTCTCGAAAATAGTCTATAATTTGTGTTGGTTTACGAATTAGGCCTACTTTTGATTTCCTTTCGAGCTCGCTCTCCACCCTATTAGGAAATTTAGGGTGCGGCAGTTGTTGACGTAGCCAGAATGCAAATCGTTGGGTGCGATAAATCGTCCTCTAAGAGACGCTTAGGAGTACAGAACTTCATGACACATTTGAATAAAATATTCATTTTATTCCCGAAGCTTTTCGGCTGACCCTCGGCTGACCCTCGTCACCCCGATATTTACATAACGAAACCAGATAAAGGTACTGGCGTGGTAATTTTAAACAAGAAAGATTACGTTTCAAAGATGATGAGCATTCTCGAGGATAAATCCAAATTCGTTGTACTCGGCCCGGTCTCGGAATACGACAATACTGCTAAGTCTGAAAGACGACTACAACGACGCCTTCGAATCTTGAAAAACGATGACGTAATATCCACTGAGGAATATGACTCCATCAGGCCTGTTGGCTCCCAAAGACCGCGTATGTATGGATTACCGAAGACGCATAAAGACGATGTGCCACTCAGACCGATTCTCAGCATGACTGGGTCAATGCAACAGAAGTTGGCGAAGTGGTTGATCAACATACTGGAACCTGTTCGCGAACTTTACGGGTGGCATTGCGTACGCGATTCATTTACGTTCGCTGATGAGATGCGTCGCTCACAGCTATCCGCGCGCGATAATTTCCTAGGCTCATTCGACATAAAGAGCCTTTTCACCAACGTACCACTAAATGAGACGTTGAATATTTGCGCTGATGCTCTATATAACGGTAAGCTAATACCCCCTCCTTTTTCGAGAGCTACCTTCATTGAATTGATGAGAAACGCTGTGTGTTCTGTTGAATTTAGTTTCAACAATATCATGTTCCGACAATCTGATGGTGTAGCAATGGGATCACCATTGGGTCCTATTCTAGCAAATATATTTGTAGGATTCCATGAAGATAAGCTCTTCTCTTCTTGTATTAAACCGCCCTTATCATACCATCGCTATGTCGATGACACGTTCGTGATATTCGATAATGAATCAGACTGTGATAGTTTCCTGGAAAATTTAAACAAACTACATCCAGCATTGCAATTCACGCCGGAAAAAGAAATTAACAATCGCCTGGCATTCCTTGACGTTCTTGTGGAGAAACGGGATGGCAAATTCCTTACCTCCGTTTATAGGAAGCCCACGTTTTCGGGTCATTACCTTCGATGGAGCTCTTTCAGCCCAAAAAGTCGTAAAATCAATTTAATCGGCACCTTGGTTCACCGGGCGTTGATGATTTGTTCCGAGGTCAAATTGAATAATGAACTTGTCTACATCCGTAAAATTTTCATTGACAACGGATACCCAGAGTATGTTATTAAGCGGACAATAAGTAAAAAGTTAAGTCATTGGAATGATACCAAACCAGAAGAAACCCCCAAAGTAATTTCTCGTGAAAATAGGGATGTGTACATTCATCTTCCTTGGATTGGCCCGGTTTCTTATCGATTTGAGAAACAGATAACTTCAGCAGTCTACCGCTGTTATCCAGCGGTGAAAACCAATGTTGTTTTTACCACGATACCAATGTTTCCTGCAACCCGAAAGGACGTTCTCCCGGCTATAAAACAAAGCAACGTAATTTATGAATTCAAGTGCCACTGTGATTGTCGGTACGTAGGGAGAACTTCCAAACGGTTGCAGGACCGTATCAAAGAGCACATTCCACCGTCTGTCAAATCTTATATCTCAAATTCGCAGCTTAACAATCCGCTTGTTCTTGAACATAACCAGGCCATGGGTCAAAAATCTTCTATAGGCAAACATTTACTAGAAAATCATACGTGTGCTGTTAACTATCACGAGGACATGTTCTCTATATTGGCTAAGGGTCGCAATTTATTTCATTTGTCTGTTCTTGAGTCCACCATCATCACTATGAGCAAACCTAGTCTATGCCAACAGAAAGAATTTGTGTATCATTTGAAAATCGCGCATTAACTTGTTTTGCTTCGCTATCTCCATGCCAACGCTGCAGTTCTCTCGTTTTCCCAACTTTGTATATTTTCTCTGTGACGTCATAATTAGCGATATATATTGTTGCTGAACATAGTTATTCGAATTCTCGCATTATTGCTGACGATATTTCCCTGACGAGGGTCAGCCGAAAAGCTTCGGGAATAAAATGAATATTTTATTCAAATGTGTCAAATCGTCCTCTATAAAATGGGCAATGGTTACTTTATGACGTTACAAACAAATGTCGCATCCTTTTTAAAGAAAGTTGTTATCTCATTAGGCCTTTCAGCGCAGTCCATATATTGTCTTCTCATACAACTTTAAGATGCAAAATAAATGTAATCGTGAGTAATCGTGATTACTTTTCCAATGTAATCGTAATCGTAATCGACTACTTCCTGATTTTGCTGTAATCGTAATCGTAATCGTAATCGCGTCATTCAGAAGTAATCGTAATCGCAATCGATTACATGCAGAAGTAATCGTAATCGCAATCGATTACATTCACGAAGTAATCACCCCATGTCTGCGCACCACTAATCATAGCTTCGAGGATAATCTTGTCTCGCACCAGCCTGAGTGTATTAATATTAGCGCACAATCATTATTACGTAATCAAAAGTGAGGTTGGAATGCTGGTGGAGTGACAGACATACACTGAATCAGAACGTCTGAGCCTGCGATACGCGCAAGAATATACGTAAAATTGGCTTTCGTCTTTCTTTCATCAATCGTTATAATTTTATAATAATGAATTCTATTGGCACAACGCATGAAGATTGTAAACTGCCACCAGTATACAGATTCAAATCCGCAAGAAGTTATTGAAGTGGAAATTTCTCTCCCGCTTACTGAACTCTGCTCTGAACTTCTAAGCTCAATCGAGCTAAAGGGCCAAAGACACGGTAGACATTCACTCGCGTTTTTTCTCCGCTATTTCGTCGCGAATCGCTAACTGTGGGTTCAAGTTCGCGAGCTGGCGACAGAAGCATTTATTCAAAACAAAGCTCTTGGTTTCTAAGATCAAGCATTTGTCAATTGCGGGAAAAACGCTGCATTTTGAATAAAAGTTATGGATAGTTCTTATAATCAAATCCATCCAAGCATTACAAGTGATCGTACAAGACCCACAACTTATTTTTACACAGAGCTTTAGCTCACTGCCGGCAGTTGGCATAAAAACGAGGAAAGGAGTAGTCTTCTTGATCGGACATTCGATGGCCTAATGCGGGAACTTTGGAGCAAAATGTGGTGTTCCACTGGTCTGAAATTACCAGAAATATTCAGCAGTAACCGAGTCATTGATAAAGCGGTCACTTACTTGTTCGGGATTTAAATAAAAAAGTCTCTTCATTTTTGTTATGTGTACTAATTTTCGCTTGGTTTGTGCGGATGAATTTTTTTGCCCCAAAATAAGTACGGATGATACTCAAAGAGGCTGAAAAGCACTGTTCCAAAATTTAACACAATATTCGAATCTTCAATTGGTTCAATAACGACAATACGTCGTGGAAACGGTAACAATGAATTATATTTAGTGATATTTATTTGGTGCTGCTGATGTCAGCACGCAATCCTTCGACGAGTTGACTGAGAAGTTGTCTACACACATCAATATCTCCGTTCTCGTGCAAGCAGCTAGATACGAATTTTGCAATCGCAAAACGCAAGCGGGACAGTCGTGTGCTGATTGGATCGCTACTATATGCGGATCTTCAGAGATTGCAAGTTAATATGTTTGAGAAGGCTATGATCAGATCTAGGTTGATCAGCTAATGCTGCGCGATCTCATCATTAAAGAAACGCCGCACGCGGATGTGAGACTGTGAGACGGCATTGTTAGCAACACTAACAAGAAAAAAAATACACAAAATCATTTTAATGCCCAACTTTGCATTGGCTTTGAATTTCGAGAAGTGTGTCAAAGCGAGGCGTAATTGCAGACAATGCAGTACGCAGTAGCTGTTTGAGGTAGTCATCGGTCAATTGATTGCGATATTGATTATTGTTGATTCTTGACTATTTTGCTAAAAAGTGCTTCACATACATAAGTGAGGATCGTTTTTCTGGGCATTGGTTATCAAGTTGGGATACTTCCCCAATGGAACTTGACTGCAAAATTCAAGTAAGTCTTCACTTTTAAATAGTTGCTTGTGCTCTATATCTGACTGCATGTCTAGCAACTCAAGTTGGAAATTACTAGGGGCAGTGGCCACATTATCTGCAATAGGATTTGAAAACATTTTCATTATGGTCAAAAAAGCATTCATTCCATCAATGCGGCGGCTGAACTCATCAATAAAGTTGCTGATAAACCTGTTGTATGCATCGAAGGATACATTTGTTTAATGATCAGATCCCGTTGGAAAATATGCTGTAACACCACCTATGATGCACTTATGTCTGGTGGTGAACTGACTTGAATTTTTGGTACCGATCCGAACACATTTGAGTGTGCTTTTTGGCGTGTCGTTGCTGACTAGAGAATCGCGACTCGGCAGCAGAGGAATTGGGCTCCACCGTTGATTATAAACTCCAGACTCCAAGCCAAGCAAGGGTACTTTTTGAATTTGAGTTTTATTTTTTTGTCATATATTAATTTCCTAATATTTTTGTGGGATTTTCAAGCGTCAATGAAAGCCGCAAGAAGGCTAGTTGGGAGCCGCATGCGGCTCTCGGTGTCGCGGTTGGGAATTACTGGTCTAAACACAGGAATCGCCAACTCAAAATGCGTCGCGAGCCACAAAATTTGTAGAGACAGAGGCCGCATGACTTCAATATATGATGTGTATTATAATTGATGGTCAACTAACTAACGGCTTTTTGGGTACATCTAGTTCCAGTTCTAGTTGCTGATTTTGAAAATTGGGTAGCTCGATGGTTGTAGTGGCGGATTTTAAAAGCTGGGTAGTTCTAGTTCTAGTTCTAGCTGCACTTTTTGAAAATCCAGTAGTTTGTACAAGTCTGGTAACACCGTCTTCTCACTCTGCCTCAAACGGGGGAAGCGGAGCAATTCGATACGTTTTGTTCGGATTTGGCAATGAGCCATATCGCATGACCATCTTCCCACCCTGCCTCGAACGGGGAAGCGAAGCATTTCGCTCAGAGTTTAAAATTTGGGTTGATGTAAATTGCGACGGGGTAAATATGTTAACATTCACCTTCCAAACACTTCTCGCTATGTACCGATGCGCACCCCAGCCGGGCATAGACTGGAAAACACCTGCTGAGATTTTGCATGGTCGACAGCCGCGCAATTTAAGTTTGTGTCCGACCGGGGCCTACGATCGTAGTAGTAGTAGGCCCCGGTCCGACCTTCGATAAATCGAAAACCGGTATGCTTAGACCAGGGGGGGGGCAAACTGTTGAGCTAACGGGCCGCATTCAACATCCGAATCCATTCGCGGGCCGCACTACGTAAAATTGGGATTATAAACCAAAAAGCAATATTGGTATTTGATTATATAGTGAGGACATTGAGATAATATATGCGCCTAATTAAAACAAACCAAACATTGCTTTGATGATATCGTACACGCGTGACAAGCAAAGTGGCGAGATTTCATAAGCTGGTCGCCCTCAATATAACCTATTTGTCAAAACTATAGAGATGAAAGTCGGTTGTCTCGATTTTTAGAACACGATTGAAGTTTAGATCTGTGAACAGCGATCTGTTCATAGATTTACTAATTTCACTTTTGGTTCAGTTCAAGGACACACAATGCTGATAGCATCATAACCATGTTAGCTTCAAACACGCTTCTACTATGCGTAGATAAAATATAAATACTAGGGATGGTGTGAACGTGAGGTTCACGTTCGCGTTCTGTGTGTGAACCTCGGAAATTTTGAGGTTCGCGTTCACAACAGAACCTTGGTAGGTTCTGCACTGTGAACCTTTTTCATATATATTACAATTTACACTTCATTATAACTTATTTGGTTCACATTTATTGCATTTCAACTGCGAACCGCTCCATGCATAGCACTGGCAGCATAAACGATCAACACCTTGACAATTTCAAAACTTTACTTTCTAACAAAATTTTGCTCGAAATATCCAGCTTTCCGTTTGTGAATATTTAGTGACTCTCTGCTGTGAGCTTGACTGGCAATCACACAATATCAAGAGCGAAATACACTACATGTAGATAGCGAATGATGCTTATTCAATCGATTTCGTTTTCTGATGTAAAAATCTAGTATCGTACGGGGTCAATCTTGTCTTCACATGTTTGCTGTATCATAAAAACCAAATCCGTGCGATTAGGGTGTTGGCTATTGTTGTATAACTTGTTAATGGAGTAATAGCGGTAACAAGTATGGAAACCCGTTTTACACTCTGCGCAATATCCATGTAGCAATACTCAGACGCCGAATACATTTTCGGGTCTGGCTTAGACCGTTAAGGCGTAAGCTTACAGTGCCTGACAAGTCCTCGTCGAAATCGTTGGCGAAGCGACGGAAGATATTGATTTATGGGATTATTATATCATTTGATTGCCTCAGTTGAAACATTTAGCGACGTTTAAAACGTCAATATGTACTTCAGCATTGTGCCATTATGTGGCCCGAGTCGTCGCTGGGTATCGTGTACATTAATATAGGCTATCACTTCATTGAAATATAGGGTTGGAATTAGCAATATGACGTCACGTGACGTCATGAGGTTCACGTTCGCGTTCACACAGAACCTTTCAATAAGGTTCGCGTTCACACGAACCTGAACCTTTCAGAGGTTCACACCATCCCTAATAAATACCCCAATTCTACGCATACAGGGAGCGAATCTGCCTAAGACACGCGCTAATCGTTTTTTATAATTTTTTTTTAGGTGAGCTCAGCTTCGCGTCCCCTTTCAGATGCTTTCACGCCCTCAAGCGGGGCGCGCCCCCAGTTGTGAATCACTGTCTTAGAATTACCATGGTGAATTATACTAAGAAAAAGTTTAGTCAAGTCTCTGCATTATTTCGATTTTTAGTACGCATTTTATCAATACTTAAAAAAGTTTCTTTAGACTCTCGCGGACCGCGGGCCGTAGTTTGCCCACTTCTGGCCTAGACAATCAGTCACTCATTTGAGATTGCTTCTTCAGTTTACGCTCGAAGTTACCGACGTGGACTAAGTGGGTTGCGGGCGCGGTGATGGGATTATTGGGACGTGTTGTATACATGTACATTGTTAAACAGATCATGTATGTAGGAGAAGGCATTAAGACCAACTCCAACCATGCTTGATTTCAGCTGGTAATGATACAGTCTCATAGAAAGTTGCTCAGCCTCAGCAGTCACAATCTGAGCAACCATGCAATAGAGCACAACATTCTACAGCTTGTCCTGCTCGTACGTCGGGTAGACGTCATCCTGTTAGAAATAGGAAGCAAACTGATTTCTATTTGACAACGTAAATTACCGTTTACCAGGGTTGTAACCAAGCTCACTTTTATAGTTTTGAATCGAGTCAGATCGAGTCATTTTCAATTTACCACCGAGTCAAGTCCGAGTGCAGTTGTGGCGAGATAGCGCAGTGGTATAATCCGCGGCTGCAACACCAATGGGTGCGGGTTCGAGTGCGACCGACGTCGACTTCCGAATTCCGATACCTAAATGTTGGAGGCTTACCTAGGCTCCTCCTCGCCACCTCATCAGCGTCAGCGGTGTCTTGCAAAAGCCTAGAGAAGCCCGTGCTATAAGTCGGCAGTTACGGAAAATAAGAAGAATATCGGCCTGGCGTACATGACCATAGTGGTCGACAAGCACCATGAATACCCCAAAAACAGCCAAACAAGTCCGAGTGCAAGTCGGTGAGCAGAGGGTTAAGTCCGAGTCATGGTATTATGACTCGAGTCCGAGTTCCAGTCATAGTGTTGACTGCTCAGTTTCCAGTTAAAGTCTAGTTAAATCCACTTTTTATAACTCTATTTGGTGATATCGAATGGTCCGCATCTGTACATTACATCACATTGTGTGTCTTATCGCATTGTGCATCGTGTTTGTGTCATGGGCAGATGAAAATATAATCTGACGATTATTATTTTCCTTACTTTTAGCAGTTAGAGGTCGCATTTTCAAGTACCAGTACCAATAGACGAAATCCTAATAGTGTGCATGGTTACTCTTCGACATTGCAATGAAATGTCGGTCGTGGTCGTTGGAGTCTCCAGTCACATGACTCGGTTCCATTCATGCTCAATGACTCGAGTCCAAGTCGAGTCAATACACACATTGACTCGAGTCGAGTCGAGTCATTTCCGTATTTTGAGAAAATGACTCGAGTCGAGTCATCAGAAAATCGAGTCATTGCAGCCCTGCTACCCCTTCGACTTACAGTGGAGGACTGGTATATTCGCTTATTTATGTAGGTATCGTTTTACTCTGATTTTACGTAGGATTAGTAATTACCGCCAATCATTATTTCCTCGTGCGCCTTGCTTTGTATTTATTCTGTTCTCTACCGTATTTCGTTCAGTGTTGGGATCAAGTCACTACATTCGAGTCACGAGTCATCTCGAGTCATTGCACATTTTGACTCGAGTCAAGTCAAGTCACTCGTTTTTTGGAGGTGACTCGAGTCAAGCCAAGTCAGATTGAGTTTTCGACGTATCAGTGACAATTCAAAGTCATTACGTGTGGCTAGCTGTGTGAAAGACAAAATAATCGGCCATTTATCTTGAATCAAATAACTAATATAAAGTTAAATATGCATGCAAGAAGGCGTTGAATCCAGACTTGTACAAACTAAACATTTAGTTAGTTGACGGTCAACTAACTAACAGTTTTTGGAGTAGTTCTAGTTCTAGTTGTAGTTGCGGATTTTGAAAATTGCGTAGTTCTAGTTCTAGTTGTAGTTGCAGTTGCAGATTTTGAAAATTCAGTAGTTTTAGTTCTAGTTTTAGTTGCGCATTTCAAGAAAATATTAGTTGCCGAACAACTAGAAAACACTTGTGTGTCCTGCGTGATGAAAACTTTACTCGCGCGACAACTGACAAGTGAGGTTACTTAGGGTTACTGATGTGGCCTTGACAAAGGCTCAAATGCTCATTGTTGGATCATAGTTAATACATTGATTATGCCGAGTTCACTGATAACTCGGCAAATTTACAACGATCGACAATGCGCAGCGACACGCGATCTCCCGCTGAGGTTGTTTACTAATTGGAATGTGAACTAGTGATCTACTGCTGTGCGCTGGCGAGTATTATCTCGGAACCAAGCTGTCGCGTCTGTTAAACTTACGAGATTTGACTCGTGATGATGATACCGACCACGCCTGCCCAGGCACAAAGAGAAGACGATCTGGATTCGCCCAAGGTATCTTCACAAAGGAAATTTCAGAAATAGCCTGGGTCGTCTCCTACTGGCTCTCCAACGCACAAGAAACTGAGACTCTCACTCTTCAACTTTCTACCTCAAAGTCAGTGTCGTCCGCTTGAAGTTAAATCAGCCCCGTCTGAGGTGAAAAAGTATGCCATGGAACAGCGACTACCCCTGGGTCAGAATGTGCTAAACTGTTGGCGGAATATGACCGACTTGCCAGAATTACGAAACTTGGCGAAAGATTTTATTGGGATGACTGCGACATCTGCGTCCAGTGAAAGGGATTTCTCGCATGCTGGGATTTTGTATTCCCCAAAGCGGGCAAAACTCAACGAAAAAACATTTTCGCGACTCATGTTGATTCCCTGCAATCAGCAACAGCTGCAGAAAATGGTTTAGTTTATCCTGTACTGATTACAGAATAGTTCTGCCTGTCCGATTTTGCAGTAATTTCGCTGTACCGACGCTCATGTGGAAGGCTGGAACGCCGAATTCGAATAAAATAAAAATGAATGAGTTGATTAAGAATTAAATTTAGTTAGTTGTGTTTTAGTTAGTTAGTTGCCGATATTTAAATTTCGTTAGTTCTAGTTCTAGTTGCGAGTTTTGAAAATTGAGTAGTTCTAGTTCTAGTTCTAGTTGCAGGGTTTGAAAATTGGGTAGTTCTAGTTATAGTTATAGTTGCGAGTCTTAAAAATTGAGTAGTTTTAGTTATAGCTGTAGTTGCGCTTTTTGAAAATTCAGTAGTTTGTACAAGTCTGGTTGTATCGGTCACGCACACGTAGAACTGCAAATAAAATACGTGATTAACTGTATAGCTACATGCTACAGTCTGTTATTATCAGCCAAGAGGATCGAATACGAAACCCCGAGAAGTTAAATCAAATTGATATGGTACAACACACTACCAATCTACACATCCGTGAGAATATAAACGCATAAACTATATTCTCTCGGTTTAAATCATACTACAAGAGGGTTGGTAAAGGTGATCATTGCGCAATGCAAGCACTGAGCCGTCTAAGAAACGGCGATACGTTATGCTATTAGATTAATCTACTACTACTACGTAACGTAAGCTGTGATTATTTCGTTTGTTGTCAAGTTATTTGTGATGTAACCATGGAGGATCAGTGATACGTACAATCATTGAATGACTGGTTACTCTAACAAGCGACACAGTCGTATTGCGACAAATAGGTACATACACAGAATACAGTGATTTAACGACACCGTTTACTTCATGACTTGAAATTGACTCGTAGATTTGGCTCCCAGTCACGAGTCAATCTACATTTTTGAAGCGTCGAGTCAAGTCAAGTCATTTTTGCAAAGTGACACAAGTCGATTCCAGTCAAGTCATACGAAAAAGTCACGTCATGACTCGAGTCATCCCAACACTGCTTTCGTTTAACTGCACTCTGGGTCGTGATCGCCTGCCTTTAAAGTTATTCTGCTGTCAATACATTGATTTCGTATTGGAAGATCGTCGGATGACTAATTGTTGTACGACGACCAAGAACATAACACTGAGTACATAATTCCGACGACTAATTTAGGAAGAATTAAGAACCTGACAGACGTGGTTTTTGAAATATCACGAAACGAATAATGCACGTACGACGTACGTCATACACCAGTCAATTACCGATACCGGGTGCCGTAAAAATGGGACAGAAACTATTTTACTGGATCATCTCCGCTCGAAACATTATCACTGCCCAGAACGGTGATCATAAAGTTGGCTAATCCGAGAGGACATTAATCCTCTGATTGAAGGCTGTTAATCGTGGCGCATTATGTTGGGAATACTTCCGGTAAATGGAATGTATTTCAAGCATGCACTGCGATCCTTATGCTACCGGATACTGCGTGTTGCAGCGGAACAAAGGCTGCAGCAGTAGCTTTACTAATTCAGGCATAGCTACAGTAATTCGTTGCTGATTTGATTACGTATCGCCTACATAGCCCACCCACCACAGTATAGGAGAACAACATCCAAGCAAGGCTAACATTGATTTCACTTCTCATTCTGATTGAGCTTCATTTAGACAACGTCCAGAACCTGCCATTGGCTACCGCATTATGAATTTTGAAGAAGTTTTGGATGCGGTGGGATCATTTGGAAGATTTCAAAAAGGCGTTGTTGCAATGGTGTTACTGGCCGTAATACCGAACTCTTGGATGGATATGATGTTCGCATTTACACAGTATGAATCGGAATTTCACTGCAAGCTACCGCCATGGATTAACAACTCAGAGGTGTGGGTGTGGCAACTATGATATATATGATATTGCACAAGTCTACCTATTAGGGATGGTGTGAACGCGAGGTTCACGTTCGCGTTCTGTGTGTGAACCTCGGGAATTTGGAGGTTCGCGTTCACAACAGAACCTTGGTAGGTTCTGCACTGTGAACCTTTCTCATATATAACAATTTCCACTTCATAATGACATCTTTGGTTCGGATTTATTGCATTTCAACTGCGGGCCACTCTATGAATGACGCCGGCAGCATAAAAAAAAACTCAAAACGAGCATGCACTTTGACAATCTCAAAGATTTTACTTGCTTTGTTACAAAAATTCTGCTCTAAATATCCAACTTTCCGTTTGTGAATATATAGTGACTCTCTGCTGTGAGCTGAACCGCAATCACATAACATCACGAGCGACATACATAACATGTAGAGAGTGATTCAACCAATCAATGAGATTGATATCGTTTTTTGATGTAACAAATCTAGCTAGCGTACGGGGTCTATCTTCACTTCATATGTTTACTGTATCATTAAAACCAAATCCGTGCGATTGAGGTGTTGGTCACAGCTGTATAACTTTTGGGGTAGCCTAATATCGTTAGCAAGTATGAAAACCTGTATTACACTCTGCCCAATACCAATGTAGCAATACTCATACACCGAATACATTGCCCGGTCTGGTCACGATCGTTAAGGCGTAAGCTTATATTCCCTGGCAACAGTGGCAACACCTCTTCGAAATTATTGGCAAAACGACGGATGATATTGATTTTATGGGAGTAATATATCATATGATTGCCCCAGTTGATACATTTAGTGACGTTTAAATCGCCAAAATGTACTTCAGCATTATGGCATTATGTGGCCCGAGTCGTCGCTAGGTATCGTGTGCATTAATATAGGCTATCACTTCATTGAAAGATAGGGTTGGAATTAGCAATATGACGTCACGTGACGTCACGAGGTTCACGTTCGTGTTCACACAGAACCTTTCAAAAAGGTTCGCGTTCACACGAACCTGAACCTTTCAGAGGTTCACATCATCCCTACTACCTATACAAACTAGGTTAATTATAGAATACCTTTGCTGACAACCGTTATATATCTATAGATATATATATATGTTCGTGGAACTCGGTAGCCTTCGTACCTTGCTCACTGCGGACAGAATAAAATGGAAATATATTAAAACGCGAAGCACTTTTTCAACCTGCAACTCGTCAGGGATAATCGTCATGATGACTTGGTTTAAATTGACTCGTGTTTTAAATGCAACCCTAGCAGGAGTGCGTGAGACAATCCGTTCAGTATAGCTCCTCGATATCTTACATTTTGTTCATGGGAACATGTATTCTTGACTTATCTGCGGAAATTGGAACACAACAGACCAAACTTTTGTGTTGATAAGCATTTATCTGGGAATTCCTCTTTCGCCGAAAACTATAGTGGCGAGGGATTTTCAATATTTGGCTGAGGCCGCAATGTCTTCATCATTTGCTGACTCTAGTATCAGATGAGTGTCGGCCGGAAAAGCTTCGGGCTTTAACAAATTTTCATTTTATACTGTGTCTCTGTTATCAAGGTACTATATAGCCAGAGTAATAATTTTGGATCTGGTTGCGGCGAAATTTCTAACAGTAATGTGTCATTTATAAATCAATGACGCTGCGGTAGACTGCGTGACTGAAGTGAGCAGTGAGCATGATGATGCGGCTAGAAGAAAAACCAGTTATTCCCCAACTGTTTAAATAACCATGTTCATTTCACACACGCCATTTTATCAAGGAAATTGTACTTTCTCAGAGCTCCGTAACTCATGAAAAGCTACTGAATATTTCCATTCCATGGGAGATTAATTCGTATGGCGTTCCGACAAGAAGCCGATGCAAAATGTACAAAATTGATAACAACAGCCTCGCAAATCTTACCAAACAACAGCACAATCGCTCGTACCAAATGCAGTGTCAATATGGATATCATTTCGATGATTTCAACTCAGCTACTGCAGAGGTAACAGAATTGTGTGTATATATATAGCAAGCGCACGAATGGAATGCTACTCAAGTTTATTCTAGCCCCGATGTTACTGAAACTTCAGAATGCAATTTTCACCCATATCTGATTCACTGCATTACCAAGTATGGATAAATTCATTTCATTAAATTTGGATAATACGTCCGCCAAGTAAGAGATATAATCTCTCGCAACCAAAACATCAGGCCCAAGGCCAGAGTCGCAGCTTTGTAAATATGCCACGATTGTGTGAAACAAAGAGTAAAATCGCTCAAGGCAGTTTCCATTGAAAAGCCATCGCACCTTGGCGTGCAGCATTAGGCGTTCGAATGCTTCGTAAAGTCCACTGCATGAAATAAACGCGCTCGCTGAAGATTCCGCCGATTGCCGAGTCTGTCAATTGACGGAGAGGATCAACATTGTCAAGTAACAATGCAATTTTCCAATGAGACAGCTAATTCGATGTACCAACGCCTGGGTTGGTTCGACCGTAAAGTGCCATGAATGAATCGATTTGCATTACCTGATTCATCAGCACAGAGCCTTCTATACCTATACAGCCCCATTTGTTTTCAGCGCGCCCTGCCGATTAATTTATTGTAAACGCCCCCAATCGTCCTTTTTATGGCCATCGTCACCTTCACGCTTGCAAAAGCCCCCAGGTGGCGCTAGCGCTCACTTTGGGAATTACTGATCTTGCCCATAACTACCAGGGCTGTGGAGTCGGAATCGGAGACGTTGGAGTCGGTTTCGGAGTTTGGCTAATTTTCGCATGATGGAGTCGGAGTCGGAGTCGGAGTCGTGGAAAAAATACTGACTGGACTCAGAGTCGGAGTTTGTGAAAATGACCCTGACTTCGACTCCGACTTCTTCATCATGAAAACAATTGCTTTCAAAGTTATCTTTAAATGTTTAATATAGTATCTATAATTGGATTTTTATGTACCATCAATCACTGTTATTAGTAGCGATACCGATTAGGGTCGGCCAAACCATGCCCCGCGGGTCAGATGTGGCCCGCGAGAAGGTTTTGTGTGGCCTGCGAGGTAATTCTCGAAATTAGATATAACATCATGTAAAATTGCAAGGCCAACCAAAATTTTATTAGCCTGATCGCAGATTTATTTGACTTTTTTATTTTTCTTAGCACTTTGTATGATTTATTATCACATTTCTTGCATTTAGTATTGGAACCCCTCCTGGAAATTATAAATACGGGTAATTTACAGAATTGAGTCCAACTATACTCGCAATTAGGAGATAACGTGTCGTCCAACATGCGACTTCGCTTGTGCGCTCGAAGCGAGATCGTCGGCGATGAAACATTTGCACAAAATGACAGAGGAAAGTTCACCGAAACTGTCGGTATTGCTATGTCCAAAACGCCAAATAATCCTGTCCTTGCGAAATGAGCCCATTGCTATACAGAGGCGACCCCCAATATATGCAACTAATATATTTATTGATCGAATTCATTCATTATCTTTAAAAATATTTCGTGCTTCGCGCGACCAGGGCATGACCGCACACTGTACAGTTGCACACGGAGTTTTCATGACATAATGGTTATCAATTTTAAAGCGTATTCCTATAAGTCTTGTTTTAATGTTACCTAATTCGGTTCGTTCCTATCGGGCGACTAAAAAAAAGGTTATCAACAATCAAGTTGCCCGCGCAATGGTCCGTAATTCTCATGTGGCCCCTTTGCCGAAAATGTTGGCCACCCGTGACATAGATAAAATTGGACATTATTTGCAAATTACAATTGAGTTGCATGGGAAGAAAGAAGCAATATGCATCTTCGCGATGCAGTCACAAATTGATGCAATTTTGGAATTATACCATGATATTGTGACAGAGCAAACATATCGTCTGGTTGTAAAATTGATGTAAATATAACCAAACGCTCCTTCGCACTTGACAAAATTAAAAATATTTGTAATGTAGCTTAGCTGCTTGGGTCGAACCAATGATTAAGAAAGACTGCAAGTCCTAGTCCTTGAATACTTGACTAAGTGCATGTAGACTAAACAAATGCTATTTGACTACTTCCTAAATTTCGATTATGACCAATGTCTATTAGTAGTGAGAGTGTGCGTGCTTGTAATCAGTACAGTGTGTAATGAGAAAATTAGTAAGATGCATCAATTCGATTGTTTTATCTACATTTTAATTATACAGGACTGGATATATGTCGTGTTTGAATTATTCATACATATTAGGTTATTAGATAGTCCATGTTATAAAAACTGATAAAATATGAAAAAAGGAAGGATATTTAGAAAGGCAATCTTTCATGCACAGTGAATAATTTGAGCTGTGCCACAATGAAACAATTTTGCATACCACCGTTAATAATATGTTTGCATATAATTTTCGAAGTGAATTGGTAATACTGTTGGAGTCGGGGTTGGAGTCGGAGTCGGAGTCGTTAGGTTTAATAACTCAGGAGTTGGAGTCGGAGCCGGAGTCGGAGTCGGTACGTTCAGAAACTCGGGAGTTGGAGTCGGAGTCGGAGTCGGAGTCGGAGTCGGAGTCGTTCCATTGAAAATGTGTGGAGTCGGAGGTAAAATTTACCGACTCCACAGCCCTGATAACTACGGATTTGTTAATATTTGGATATGTGCCAATTGCGCCGGAGCATACACGGGTCTGATGGCTTAGTCGCCCCCGATTGAGCATTATTTCTCCTCTTCTCTTGCACCAGTCGTCACACTACGCCAGGGGTGTCAAACTCAATTCTGGTCTCGGGCCGGATACAAACTTTTTGATCGGTTGCGAACCAGGCCAGTCAAGTGATACCAGATGTTACATTCGAATCCGTACCTTACTCTATCGCTGGAATGCTTCATTATCGAGCGTAATACATAATACCGTACTGTTGCCTATTCATCCTTTTCTATTTTGAGGGAGACGATAGTTTAACTGTCAAATGCATACGTTGAAATTTGGTCCATTATCATAATATCCACTATTGGGTTTCTACGAAGGCCGGGGTACTGAATCAGAAGTTATACATCAGTTATATGACCACAGATATTTGCATCATAGCTATTATATTGTCAATACTATTTGCATATAACGGTTTCGCATTGGCGTTTTCGCATCTGTATATGTTCCCATTTTCCAAAAGAACTCTGAACGGAGTATGCACTTTTTTCCCTTTAGGAATTCGGTGTTGCTGTCACCGACTTGTTAATGTGCTGGATAATATCGATTGCTTTTATTTAGGCTACTCATAATTGCATCGCGCGCCGGATGAAATCGCCGGACGGGCCGGATACGGCCCGCGGGACGTATGTTTGACATCCCTGCTCTACGCAGTGCTATGATCTGAGGCTTTGTTTCTCCTCGTCGCTATGATTCTGTCCCAATACTGAATGCATAATGCTGATTTGGAGAGATTCCAGAGTCATGAATAGAATAACATTCCTATTTTCGTAATCATTATAGCGCAGTATAGCTCTCGGTCGATACCGGTTGTCATGTTCAATACCCGGGAAATCACCCCAAATATTGCCTTAAAAGGTCATTGGTCAAATGGAGAAAATGTTTGTGACTCAAGAGCAGTAAGCAGTCCGATTTTTTGTATCTATACCAGAGATGAGCACTGGACTGGACTTGGATGGACAGGATCAGGATTATGGGTTATTTTCGTTGGATCCGGGTTGGACCGGATTGTGATTTTTGAAAAAAAAATTGGATCCGGTTGGACTTGGACTTTGAGCACGGAAAAGTCCGGACTAGGGTACACCAGAACTTCGGGAAGATAGGAAAGACGATGAGAAAAGTTGTTACTCCAGGAATTTTCTATTTTGTAATGCCAGGACTGGTGCAAAAGTCACCAGCGTTGTTGACCTGAGAGCAAGTAGTAATCTTGCGTATGTGGCCTTCACAGACTAGGATGGTCTCCCTTATTTTTAAGTTTGGCACTGTGATAGTTTTCCGTAGTTTGCCTGATACCCAATCACATAGTGAAGACTGGTCGAAAGTAATGAATTCCCCACCGATTGGGTACCAAGGCACTACCACAGGAATGAAAAACAAATTACTGAGAAATGAAACAATAATGCACATATAACTTACTAATAATGCGAAAGTTGGGCCGAGGTGGTCCAAGTAGTCAGGAAAGCAACTCCGGTAGAAGTAGATATAGCGACGCTAAAATCTACTCAAATTCGAGTAGAAGTAGTCCATTTAAAAGCATCCCAAAACTACTTCAAGTAGAAGAAGCGACTCTAAAGTCTACTCAAGTAGGTAGGTAAGTAAGTAAGTAAGTACTTGTGATAAGCAGTCGTATATACTTCCGTTAAAACACAGTTGTCACTTCATATCTATTTAGCGCGAAGCACGACAAAAATTCTGAACTATCCTTAACTTTTGTGATAGTTACATTATTATTATTGTTGGTAATGATTGGCTTGATTTTCCAATTACTGAGGTTGACCTATTTTCGACCAACCGCGACGTGTAAGGTCGTCCAGTATTCCAAAAATTTCTTATTTGTAGTTATAGAATTGCTATCATATCAATTAAAAGATTGCTGTCATTCCATAACAATCTAGCTAGAGCAGGGGTGGCCAACATGCGGCCGTAGAACGAAATTTGTGCGGCCGTGGTCGCGTAGTTCAATTTGTATGTGTTGGCAGCCGTCGATATGCAAATCGAATATACCAATTGACTCCCGGATTTTTGAGTGATTTTAATTGATCTTGAAATTTTATTCGCGTCAGGCTCGATCCAATGCAACATCATACTTCGATTTTAATATAGTAGCACCGTTTGTAATCTGAGCCCCACAGTACAGATGTGAGCAGCAAAGGAAAATTAGGCCCCCCATTTAGAAATACCAACTTGGAATCGTGTGCTCCTCAGGAAAAAAATTTGTTTGTAGTACGTTTGGCCGATTCAAACATCTTTCCACTATAACGATGATCCAAAATTATTTCGTGAATTAGCATAAATTATAGAGTATTTTTTTTAATTAATGCAACTTTTTCAAAAAATTTTCGCGACATGCGCGATTTCAAGTTGCCAAATATCTTCATTTTCGGGTAGGCTACTCTTCCCCCACGAAAAAATACGCAAGATTTATAGAAATGGGCATGTCGGCATTGGCCATTACCGCGTAACGATGCAAGAAGACATATAAAGTTTTAGGCAATGTAACATGCGACTCCAGGAAGTGTGCCAGAACGATCGGCAGCGAGAAAACCTTGGCCGAAATGGACTGCCCTTATGCTGAGCGAAAACTTCGTTATATATACAAAATTCATACAGGATTAATTTTCCATAGGCGCCTAAATGACTGGTGCCGAATGTTCCTGTCTTGGCAATGTGAACCTTACAAGACAAATACCATCCCTCAGGGAAAAATTATATGCCAGTGAAGAAATACCAATTTGAAATCGTGTGCGTCTTTTAGTTTAGTAGCCAACGTTTGGGCGATTCTATATTTTTTGATATAGCAGACAGGAGGTCACGAAATAACATCATGTTACGGAGTCATACCAACGGGCCCTACAGTTTCCAAGACACCTTACTCAGCTCTACCGGTAAATCCGATTACGTGAGCAGAGAGGACAAGAAATTGATAGCAATATATATGCAATTCCCAATCTTATTGACCGATTTTATCATGAATTATCGAAAATTTTCGCGCGTGGCGCTGGCTCGCTAAACAGTACGATTAATTTCGTGACAAAAGCGAAAAACGTGTTTGAGGGTAGGTTCATCACCCTATGGGAGCCCATTTTTTGGGAGGGGGGGGGGGGCTGACGAAGTGCTGTTTCGTTCGTGCCAACGGGTATACGCCCGAAGATGTTTAATTATTATTGGGAGGTCCTACCTTTCCAAACATACCTCACTCAGCTCTACCTGTAAATCTGATTACGTGAGCATAGATGGAGGATAAAAATTGATAGCAATATATAGGCAATTCCCTATCATATTGACCGATTCAATCATGCATTATATAAATTTTTACGCGCTTGGCGCGTATGGGCGAGAACATCTGGTCTCGCATTGTCAATCCAGAGAGAGCATTTCAATTTTGTTTCCAGCGGCATGAGTCGAAATTGCATACTAAATTCGAGTGAATTGCACTTTAATAGTACATATGCGATCAACATGTTCTGTGTTATCCAGATACTAATCCCTATACTTTTTGTGATCCAGTTCGGTATGGTGTGTGCAGATTCGTGGAAGTCGGCCTTGGCGGTTACCTTTTCTATGATTGGCATGGGCGTAGGATCGTTTTCTGGCTACTTTTCTGACAGGTATTGACATGACTACTTTGCTAGCCAATGAGTCGATTTCCGTTTCGCGATACGGGGTTGGAGCCATTCCAGGGTCATTTTATGATAGGTAAAGATAATTTTATGAGAGCAATGTATGGGTAATTGACAGGGTTGTAACCAAGTCACAAGATCCCGAGTCCCAAGTCAATTCTACTTTTATAGTTTTGACTCGAGTCAAGTCGAATCATTTTCAATTCACCACCGAGTCACGTCGCAGTCCATATCAGTGTTCAAAGGTTCGAGTTCACAGTGCTGAAACTCGAGTCCGATTACAGGTCATTGTGTTCCATGTTGATTTTCGAGTTCTAACATATTCATCTCACTTCTTGACATCTTTGTTTGGGTGATAATGAATGCCACGCATACATAATATTTAAATTTTCCTCACTTTACACAGTTTCTGGCCTTCTTTACAAAACCAATAGTCCTGCTGATGAACGAAATGTACGAACAATGTGGTAGCTTACTATTCCTCGAAGTTGCAACGAAATGTCTGTCTTGGCCGCCCGAATCTTGAGTCATATGACTGGGTCAAGTCACGCGCAATGACTCGAGTACAAGTCGAGTCAATACACAAATTGAGTGAAGTCGAGTCACCAAAAAATCGCGACTCGAATCGGATTCGAGTCGAGTAATGACTCGAGTCATTACAACCCTGGCAATTGAGCCAGGGGTGGAAATCATCCTTCGTTCCCAGACAAGGTTTCGATTTAGGCGATTTGACGTCATTTTTATTACGACGTCACAGTAAGTCATCCCATCCCAAATTTTTATCCTGGCTTCGCCATTGCATAGTGCTTGTATTTATTGATTTGGAAGAAGACTGGTGTTTATATTGTTCAAGTTTGCACACTTCATTTTCGCTGGCTTATTATCGGTCTCGTGGAATTACACCTCGTACGTTGTTCTATCCTTCATGATCGGTTTGTCTTCCATGATCAATTATGCCAGCGGGTTTATTTTGGGTTAGTTTCAATCCCTTTACCAACGTTTTTATCGTAAAAGTTGACACCGGGCTCATTCGTATTCTGGTATAAATTTATTTACAGCGACAGAACTGCTCGGAGTAAAAAGTAGACTTCAAATCGGGATGGCCGTGTGTTTTTCTTATTCTATCGGAGTCATGACGTCACCATTGATCGGATACCTTCTCCCTAATTGGAGATTATATCTTCGGGCGAATTGCTTCATCGGTCTCCTGTATCTTCCTTTGCTTAGGTGTGTTGAAAAATTCTTACGATCTATCATATCTGTCTTCACCCTCAACCCGACTTGTACCAACTACTGGATTTCCAAAAAGCGCAACTACAACTACTCAATTTTTAAAACTAGCAACTAGAACTTGAACTAGAACTACTCACTTTTTAAAACCCGCAACTAGAACAAGAACTAACGACCTTAAAAAATCCGCAACTATAACTAAAAGACAACCAACTAGATCAGTGGTTCTTGACCGGTGATTCCGGGCGCACAATGTAAGCAGGGCCGCAACAGCACTTCGTCAGGCTCCCCCAAAAACGTTGGTCTTGGGCCCCCCACATGATGATAAAACGAACTTCTTGGTGGCTTCGCCCCACAGACCCCCCTCACGCTATCCGCTGTTTACCGCGATACTTGGCATCTAGATTAGGGGCCTTTAACTGTTCCAGATTTTCACGTCTAGACGCGCGAAGCGCGAAAAATTTCCATAATTCATGATTGAATCGGTCAATATGATCGGGAATTGCATATATATTGCTATCAATATTTATCCTCTCACTGCTCACGTAATCAGATTTACAGGTGAGGTGTGTTTGAAAAGTTAGGACCCCTCAATAATAATTAAACACCTTCGGGCGTATACCCTTTGGCAGGAACGAAACAGCACTTCGTCGGGCCCCCCCAAAAAACTAGGATCTTGGGCTACCATAGGGTGATAAACCTACCCCCAATCATGTTGTTCGCTTTTGTCACGAAATTAGCCGTACTGATCAGTGAGCCAGCGCCAAGCGCGAAAATTTTCGATAATTCATGATAAAATCGGTCAATAAGATAGGGAATTGCATATCTATTGCTATCAATTTCTTGTCCTCTTTGCTCACGTAGTCAGATTTACCGGTAGAGTTGAGTGAGGTGTCTTGGAAACTGTAGGGCCCTTTGGTATGACTCCGTAACATGATGTTATTTAGTGACCTCCTGTCTGCTATATCAAAATATATAGAATCGCCCAAACGTAGGCTACTAAACTAAAAGATTCATATTGAAATGAACCCGAATATTTTGGGCTGACACTCGTCAGGGGTAATCGTCAGCAACTAGCAGAGATGAGCACGGATTAGGATTAGGTTTTGAAAAAACAGGATTTGTGAATTTTTTTCGGATTTGGATTGGATTTGGATTAGACATTTTTTTCAGAACGGATTAGGATTTGGATTGGATTTACCTATTTTCTTGGAGATTGAAATGTCGTGTGGCGAATGACGACAAACTTTATTCAGATCAGTTATTAATGTACTTATGGTTACTGAGTTATCTTGAATCAAGTGAATCGTTGGTTGTGAAAGAAAATTTTCGAATCCCTCCATTGCATAAATTGGTATTTTTTCTGAATTTCAAGTTTGGATAGGATTAGGATTGGACATGGACTTTCAAATCCGCTCATCTCTGGCAACTAGTAGAGAATTGGAAAGAACATTGTATATCAACAATCGTATCACAAAATATGACGTCACCAGCATGAAATTTCGAATGAGAGAGCGTTCAATGTACTATTTTTAGGTGGTACACGAACTCCTTTTGCTAACTCCCTTTTCAGATTTTTGAAAATGTCCTTCGAGGACGCCGAAATGTCCTCCTTTTTGGCAATTCGTCCTCCTTTACAACAACTTTTACAGCTAAGATAATGGACAGATTCGAGTGTAAATAGGCATAAAGGACGCTAAATAGCTAAGACGGATGTTCGAGCGGGAAATTCGTGGTTCAATCAAAAGTGACGACCTTTATTTATTCAACACCACTAAATTTAAGTAAAAAGTGTTTAAATCGGGGGATTCGAACGAAAGTGATGAACTTTTTTTAGTCAACTCACCTGAGTTTACAGCAAAAACAGCGAAATCGGCCGTTTTCAGCCTCGATCTCCGATTTGGTCAAAGTGTCCTCCTTTCCCGATTCCAAAATATGATAGCCCTAATTAACGTAGCAAATGTAATGATACGCAGGAACAGGAAACGGTGGCGCAGTGGTTCCCAAGTCATTAAATGTTAAGAAGGGCGCACTGAATTGGATTCCATTATCCCAGACAACACATTAATATTACTACATCGGAAATATCAAACATTGAATCGACATTTCAAAAGGATGAAAATTCGAGTTTGAAATGGGAGAGATTTCGTACCCGAAAACCCACCCGCTGGCTACGTCACGGTTAGTATGGTGATGGCTCTGAGCTAGCAATGGCTACACATTGCACAAACATCATTCAACAGAACACCAGTGTCTCGACTCACGCAAAACGACGTCACGTGCTTCTAGTTATTCGGCAACTAATTTTCAATATCCGCAACTAGAACTAGAACTAGAACTAGAACTAGAACTACTCACTTTTCAAAATTCGCAACTAGAACTAATCAAAAACCGTTAGTTGGTTGTCCGTCAACTAACTTGACGGGTAGTTTGTACAAGTCTGCCCTCAACAACAATCTTCCGTAAGATAACTCAGAAATTCGGGTCACAGGTTGGTTTACTGACTGCAATCGGGTAGGCTATTAACCTTCATACACGTTTCCTTTTATCAAGCAATTTCCAACCGCTGACCATTTCCAGAAAAAATATTTTCGAAGGTATTTTCCGGAATCGCTACGGTGGTGCTCAGTCAGCGGAAAAAGGGAACAGTCGATTGTTTTGATGGAGAGAATGGCACGCGAAAACGGGAAAAAGATTGCAGCGGCGTCGATGTACGAAAGCTTCCAAAGATTCCACGTCAGCGTTTCTCTTGAGTTGCAATTCCTTCTTTCTGCACATTAGGCCTTAATCGCAGTTGGGTACCAGCTAAACATACGTACCAACGGGATGATATGTTGATTTTAGGCCAGTGAAGACAGGGGTAATGCCTGTTTCATTGGAAGTCGAATCAGTAGAGAAGACAAGTCGTATTTTCGCCAGTGCGGAAACCCGACGATGAGAATGCGATACGTCACTCTGTGTATTTCCTGGTGAGCTCGATATGTTGAATATGTGCGTTGTTTAGTTGACAACCTAATACAGATCGATTACGATGAGAGGCATTTTGTAATTGAAGAACAGAAAATATATTTAGACTTTAACGAGTTGAATAGCCCCGTTGAGCTTGACCTACAAGCATTAAGTACTGGCTGAGCAAAATTTTGGACTGGTTCATGTGATGTTATCTGCACTCATTACATCGCAATGACGGTCCTCCCAAATTTTCTACCGCCCATATAAAATTTTCATCCTTACTGCGCTAACGGGCTATAGGTATAATTTTTCGTATTTGAGGGAGGTTCATCTCGGAATATATTCCATATAACGAATCAATATCCCACATCAAGCATCGTCAGCATTCATTTCGCTTATCCCAAAGCATAACACTGTTGAAAGGTGAAACCAGAATTGATACACGTTATAGGGGCGTCGGTTTCGTAGTTTCGAAATCGATCGGTAGCGAAAACGACCCCTAAACTCACTCATCATCGCTGCTAAAGCTCACTTTTAAACCAATTTATCTTAGCAATCGGGCAGTGTCAGTGAATATGATGTGGTCTGAAATTAAAGTTGAAAATGTGCCAAATGTTTTAGCATTAATCATTTTCGTCAAAAAGACACCGTATTTGAATTACGGCTAAAATATTCTCAAGAGTTATACCATTCCACGTCATCTCTCCCCTTACCATACCGCATCTTAACCCGTTGCGAATATCTCGCACGCATTTCCTCACTGTTCTGCGATCTAAAATTCCTTTCTCCACCTGTTTATATATTCTTGGTCACGTGAAAAAAGTGCAACAGAGAAGAAATGCGCGTCAAAATCTCAATAAGGGTTAAGATGCGATGACGTTAGAGTGACGTATAGATACCACAGACATGGAGTGGAATGGTAGGCTATACTCGTGAAAATCGTTAAGCTGCAGTTCGAATACGGGGCTTTCCCGGTAAAATGGCTGGTGCTCAATTTTTTCTCTTATACTTTCAACCTTAATTTGTGAAAACATCATATTTAGAGCGCAATGGCCTTTAAGTGTGTTTGAATTATAAACTTGAGAATATATCTCTTCGTGTCCTTTCTTTCTATAGGAGATCTGACAATTATTTGAGGCAAGAGGTAAATCTATGTCACGGTGTATTGGGGATCCATGGGTTCTTAACCTTTACTCCCCAGGCGAACCCTTACGGCGACTCTGCAAGCCTTCGGCGAAAGCCTCATTTTTGTCGAGTCATAAAAACAATAATCGACGACATTAAACACTAACTGCACTGCAGTTGATTATCTGGTACGCAAGATGAACTGTCCATCAACAACAGTATTGAAAGTAAAAACAACAACATCTGAATATGATTTACATACAAAACGAAATGAATAAAGCGATTATTTTCTGCAAATCAGTGTGACCTCTTCTAATCCTTGATTGGTGGATAAATCCGAGAATTATCAACGAAAAACTTAAATAACTCCGCTTCTACTAGTTGGAATTCAGTCAAATTTGATTTGCATCGTTTTTGAAGACAGCTCAACGATGTCATTGTTGTTATGTATAATTGGAAATGGTGCGTATAACTGCAAATGGTTTTTTGCACCATGCCATTTCAAAATCGAACGTTCTACAAGTATATCTAGTGTCATATCTCTCTACCGGATGATATGACAAATTCAATAACTGGTGTACTCGTATAAGGGGAACTGACAGAAAAATTTGATTTTAAAAAAAATTTTCCCTAATAAATTAAATTTTTATTGGATCTGCGAAGTCTTATACTTGTTAGAATTGAACCAAATTTGGTGTGCAGGGTTTTTTAGGGTAACCTGACAATTTAATCAGTATATGGCTGGAATCCGTAAAAATGTTATTTTTTGAACAGCTCTGTTGTACAGTGTCTTGGTAGCAATCTAATATATACACTGTATTTTATCTCAGGGTGGCTACAACCACACTTTATTTTGCAATATCTCTCTATCCAGCCTATTTGAGTGGGGATCGGATCCTGAACATATTTTTAATCGGTTTGGCGCAGGTTCCGTCTGTTGCGATCGCGTACTTCTTGCCTCGGGCGATCGGCCGCGTGCGATCAGCTGCCGCTTTATATTTCTCTGCTGGTCTGTCGTGCGCCGTTTCCCCATATTTGCGGAAAGGTATACATGACTATCGTGATATTAATTTTTGAATGTGTGCAATGTGCAGTATATATTTCCAGTGAGCGCACTATCTGTCACGATCCTGGTTCTGGTTACAAAGATGACTATCACGGCATCGTTCAGCTTGATATATCTGATAACCACCGAAATTTCTCCTACGTTAATTCGAAGCACGTCGCTTGGAGTTGCGTCAGTGTGCGCGCGCGGTGGCAGTATTCTGATGCCGTTTTTTATGCTAACTGGTATGTAGAATTTACAGCAACATATCCTGTAGTGATGGATTGGTGTGTGAATCAATTTCGTACGCCTGTTCTTCGGACTACATGTCACTCAGTAATAAAAATTCTACATATACGTCACTGATGCTTAGGCATGCATTTAAAACAAATAGTGTCTTAAAATATTCTGTTCAAAACATGTTGTTTTTAAAACAGGTTTGTTTTAAACAGTGTTTTAAAACTTTGTGATTTTAAAAAGACCAAATTTTTTTTCAAATACGTCTGGGCTTAAGCCAGTGGTTCCCAACCGGTGTGCCGCGGCACACTAGTGTGCCAATTGGACTGCTCAGTTGTGCCGCGAGCAAATGCGCTAAACTACGTCGAAGTATAACAAAAATCCAAATTTTGAGTGTGTCATTGTTCGAGTTTCTATTGAATTTACTATATCAAGACACGCGATGTACAATCCGATGCAGTGAACAGATACAAGGATGTCGCGACGGCCATAGTAACGTTATCTCAATTAGGCATCCCCATCAGGTCATGGATTGGGTCTTTTTCTGGCTTTTTATTGTAAAGACGCTCTGAGCACAGCAACGTATAAGGTCGGAGAATCTCATAAATCTGCGACGCTTCGTAACTTGTTACTGCACTGCCATGAATGAAACTGTGGCCTCCACCGTCAATGGGTGTGATATGCTAGTTTGCCCACATATAGTAGCATTTAGGACGGTGATAGATAGAAAGCTAGACTCGGGCTATTGGACCGTGATGTTGAGGTGTGGCTGAAGGTGACCTTTTACTTGTTACCCCATCAGAACCGGAGGCAGAACAGGGACGTGACGTAGTTGATGACCTTTTTCTGTTGCTATTTGTAGTCGTATTCTTGCCATGTCTTCGTTATCGATGATAATTTCATACCATGCCGATATAACATATTTTGATTCCTGAGATGCCAACTTATAGCACGGTCCACTTTTTGTAAGATACTGCTTTTGCAGATCCGAGGACGAGTAGGAGCCAATATAAACCTCCAACACATAGGAAGGCATTCCCGCCATCGAGAAATGCATACTCATTTGGATGTGAGGTTTACGTTAACAAATTAGAATTGCCGACATAGCCATTCACATTGCGATTGTTAGGTAGCGTGCCAGCATTGCAGGTAAAATGTAGGCTCAGGGCGCAACGTAATGTTGCAGGCGACAAATTTGAGAATTGAGATGTTGATCAAATTATATCAGTTATCAAATTTCACCGGTCCTGAGGTTTATCATCTCGGTTTGTTGGAACTGCAATTGAACAGCAGCTGGCTGCCAGCAAGACTCTTGACTGAGAAATTGCTATCCTCACAGAAGCTATTACACGATCGGCATGGAAACGCGTTTGGCTTCCAAGTATAGACATTAGACACCTCTATACGCGTCTGTATTTGTTAGTGACGATCGCGATTGGACTCTTCCATGCGATGGTTAATTACATCGACAACGCGGTAGTGGGCAGACTTTGTTATCAAGCCAATCTTATGAAATTAGCCTCTGCCTGAGGTTTGAACGAGATCTCAGCAGGCAAGTTATGTGGCAACAGAGGTAATGGTTAGGGCTGGGCACAATGATTCGAGTACTCGAGTCTGAATCGAGTATTGATTTTAATGATTCGAGTCGAGTAGTAAATGACGATTTTATCGAGTACTGAAATTATACGCTCTTCGCCACTGAAAGTTTATTTATCAACGAGAGTTATAGTTTCGATACTATTTACCACTGTGACAGCATTGAAACCTCGATCGGCCGTGTCGCAGCATACAAAACATATAGTACAAAGCTACGAACGTTACTGAAAATAGCACATTTCCGAAGTCATGATCATCCCACGACATTGTCACCAAGTGCAATGAAATCGGTATGGTCGGAAAAATAACAAAGTATCTTTGATGTGATGGATAACAGGTATTATATTCTTTGTGGTCGCATAAAAGGTACATGTTTGAACTTTGACATATTGCATTCTGTTATGACGTCATAATGAGCGATACTCGATTACTCGAATCGACTCGAAGCATATTACGTGATTCAGAATCGAATCACTCAGGTACTCGATTTTGCCCAGCCCTAGTAATGGTTGATAATTCAAAACCTCACACGGATTGAGAGAAAGTCCATAGTCCTGTTTGCAATAAAATTGTAAAAAAAAGAAAAATTGAAAACGATCCCCATGTCAAATTATACCATTCGTAGACGTATTTGAGAAATGTCCGCAGAGATAAAAGAAAACTTAATTTCTTCTTTGAAGCAGCGAAAAGCCTACTTGAGAACACCGAAAAGGCAGAAGTACTTCGTCAGTGACCAGTGACCACCTATATATAAGACTGTGGTTGCTGCTATACGCATTCTGGTAGTTTGCTTTTGCCGTAAGCCAAAAGAGTTCAGAACCCATGTGCTAGTGTGCCGCTAACTCTTTTTCATTTTCAAAGTGTGCCGCGAGGTCAAAGAGGTTGGGAACCACTGGCTTAAGCCTATACTGACTACATATCATTCAGTAACACAATTTTTACGTTTACGTCAGTAATGCTGAATTAAAATTTTCATAGATTGCTGTTAACTAACAGGGATAGTGCTAAGTCCGTTCAAGTTGCGTGTCCGGTATGAAAAACTTGAATATTCACACTGTTAACATGTTTTTAAAAAAAGAGTATTTCACAGTCATTGTAACATTTTTAATCAAAATTTAAACTTCCATTTCAACAGAAGACTGAAATTTGCATGTATCGCAAAATATAGTAATATAATAATTTTGATTAAGATATCACTCAATTATATTGTTGCAAATAATGAATTAGCTATAGCTCCCGCCACGGCTACTTAACTTAACTTACAATTGTTCGGCCCAGAAACTGGATAGAGCGAGATCATGAACATAATGAAATTTTGGTCCAATGGTGCAAATTTGTTTCTAGGCTCCGAATATCCTATGAGCAGCAAAACAATACTTGGAGTTAATAAGAGAACCTTGTACGTAGAGTTGTGTTTAAAACAAAAATCAATTTAAAACAAACATGTTTAAAACAAGGCCCTGCCAAAATAGAGAATAGAGAAACGAATTGATAAGATGCAATACATTACCCATTTACAAATTGATATGATACAATTTGAGCCTGCGCCAATGGTTGAGGATCGACTATATAAACTATATTCGAATTCAATTTCAATAAAACAAGAGGTTTTGTTGAGGTAAGAACATAGAATAGATATTTTGCTATAAATTACTTATACTATTTTACGACAACGTAAGCTGTAAGCTTTGATCACTGCGTTTGCGGTCAATTTATTTGTGAGGGAACAATGGAGGCTCAGTAAAACGTAAAACGCACGATCATGGAATGATTGGTCGCTCTCTCGGGTTACATCAGCGTTTCGCGAACAATGCGGACATATGCAAGATAAAGTGATTGTCAGCGACACCCATTACTTGATGACTTGAAATTGATTCGTGAATTTTGCTCCGAGTCACGAGTCAATCCACATTTCTGATACACCAAGTCAAGTCAAGTCATACGAAAAAGGTGACTCGAGTCATCCCAACACTGCTTAGATGTGGTAATAAACGGTATACGATATAATTCGACTGTGATGTAAATATTAGGCGCGATCACATTACTATAATACGGATACTCTCGAGTCCTAAGCCAAATTTAGTTTTTTATTTAGATTTAGATTTTGCGATTCGAAGATCATGTGGGGTGCTGATGTTTACCGATATGGTCCATCGCGTATACACGTATAGCCGATGCATGCCTAGTAGAAAAAGATCAATGGTACAGTTGGATTGATTCCAAGAAGTAACCTAATTACATTAGATTTTCAATTACCTTTCCCAATGAGCTAATGCCAAAAATGATTGCATTGAAGAACCATACATATAACTATATGCAGGATTATATACGATGACAATATTTTAAATTTTCTCAGGTAATGGCGAAAACGACTCCATTCCTTACATAGCGATGGGCTCATGTGCGGTGGCTGCCGGAATCCTGTACCTCTTCTTCATACCAGAAACTGGGGACATGAAAATACCAGATTCCCTAAAAATGGCTTTAAACAATAAGCGGTAAATGCATCATGTTGACATTTAAAAACCGTTAATATAGGTTGCATCATGTTAACTTACAGAGTGCATGGTCTGAATCTGTCAAAAGATTTCCAAAGCATGAACGAAGATCCAAAACCGGATGGCGTAAAATATGTGCGGGATCCGCAAATATATAACCCAAGAAAGCCGGATACCGTTTGTGGATAACAATTATTTTTACTCGATAAATTTGAGAGTGATTGGAATATCAAGATTGGCGATGCCCCTGATTACGATCTGAGGCGCAAGCAGGAAAAGTTATCCATAACAAAACCGTGGAGTGACAAACATGTCATGATAAAGCTATAACAAAATCAATCTGAACTTTACTTTACTGGAGAAGTGTACATACTTACTCCCGCTTGGATATATCCCATTTCGTATAAAGAATTTTTAAGTGCTCCTTGTTGATTTCGAGTCCGTGGTGTTTCGATATCGACCCGTCATACCGTCGCCGAGTGCGGGAGTCTCTCGTGAACGGGCAATTATTATCGCTGCCCGTCGTTAGCCTCATTCGCAACCGACTGTCCACGAGGTTAGTTATTTTCTTCGTGTACTCAAAGTGAAGTTACTCTACCTTGATAACTCCGTAAGGCCAATTGCATCACTCCTCGCCGCCTTACAGGGTAGAGATAGGTTATGGAGAGCGTTTCCTCGTGGGTTAAACGTTATAATTGCCGTGCTATAAATATCGTCCGACATCGATAAGGATGTTGTAGAAACTTGCGTAATAAGTACCAATATCCCTGCAAGGGAATTCTGGTCAGTAGATCATCATGCTGCTCCGATGACCCTCCAGTCAACATCTAGTCAGGATCGGTATGGTTCTTCGGGTCAGAGCATAACTTCGAGCATTTCGTTAGCAACATCAACGTCTAGTGGTGGAGTTGAATCTAATCAGCTAAATCGCGGCTCTGCCATGAGCATGAACGTGATAATTTTGGGAAGAGATATGACGTGTATCAAGTCACTGCATTCAAGATATCTTCTTCTTACCTGTCACAATCACAAACAAGTGACCCTTGACAAAGCTCTTGGGTTGCAATTCGATAAGTGACTAAATGATTAGGGACTGCATGGGGTCATTTTTCTTTGTAACATTCAACACGAACAAACCAGCAATAACTTTTAACGTGAAGTGTAGGGCTTGTACCAGGCTATATAACGAGACTTTTTTATACCATCCTTGGGTGGACGTTTTTCAATTCAGACACATAAGTTATTGAGTTGGGGCCAATGATACCATAGCCAAATCAAGCAAAATAGTTAAGCTAACTAGTCACGTAACAACAGAGTCACGCCTATATATAATAATTACCTGTGAGGTTTCATCGTTATAATGAGCTGTTTGGAAGTTCAAAAATCCCGATTTAAGGGCAATGTGTCAAATTTGTAAGTTTGCGCTTAAATCGAAACGTGATTCCATGGCAACATTTGAATTATTAATTATTCTATGTTATCGACGGTTGCAACCGAACGTTCTTTTTTGATTCTATTTCACAGCATGGAAAGTTGAAATTTAAGTTCTTGAGCGTATGTCTCATAGGTGCCCAGGCCGTGTTCCTTACGACCCACCGTGTGGGGACCGATGATACGTCCGAGCAACAAATTTTGAACGTTCATGAATATTTTTTCAATATGTGGATATTTATGTATATATATCCGGTAGGCAGAGCTTGTAACAAAGTGTTGAGCGAGCAAAAGATCTGCTCTTATCTGCTGAAGATTTGGGGGACAGAAGTCATTTTGAAATTCTTGATCCATCGGTACCACATCTCCTCTATATCTCACAGGACGTCCTAACATTTTCGCCCCCCAGTCGCTCCCCTTTGGTGTTTTCGCCCTATTTTTTTCTTATCGTCCACGATGGGAAACAGTGCTATAACGTGAGGTTGTTGTATGACCACCACTACGAAAGTTATGCTGTCGTGTACCTGTAGGGTTACCATATGTTGGAGTCGGGAAAGGAGTACAAGTAGTAAGGGTTGATCAAATTGGCGCACACCCTCAGGCTATTTATGTTCATCGCTCATCACTAAATTATCGCGATGCGTATTTAGCACTGATAATTTGCTTCCGAGAAATAAATAACATTCAAGTGAGGGTACCTGGATTATACGCCCGCCAATCTCCGCCCCTGAGGCTATTTACGTTAATCGTGCTCGCTAGACTATTGCCGTGAACTATTAAGTATTGATAATAACTTGCATCCGAGAAATAGCTGTTTTGTGAATTTCAATACCGATTCTCCATGTGTATTCAGCACTATGTATTGATAATAACTTGCTTCCGAGAAATGCCACGTCGAAGTGGCCTTTGTTGGATTTGAACTAATTATTTCGTAAACTTGACACACCAAGCTGTTTTGTGACTTTCCTCGAAAACTATGATATCTATGCAAGAATATATTCGCTAGATATCCTATTATGTGTATTTAGGACTATATATTTTCGCGGATAATATGAGCTCTCAGATAACACTCATCAACGTTGAACTATGCGCGGTTTTATGGCGACATATTAAAATACTACATATATTTCGCGCAATCAATTTATGTGTATTTAAGACTAAATATGATGCACTCTGTAAATATTGAGAAATGGCATCATCACTAATTAATTTATGTTCATTTATTTCGAAAAAAGAGCATAGTATATCAGTAATAGCGTTAACGTCACAAACGCATTCAGCACGACCAGATGGCGTGAAACAACGCTTTCGCTCGATTCTTGTAGTCACCACATTTCATACGATTCAGTCCTTTTCATGTCACTAGAATGAGGGTAATTACATCGACACTAAAACGCCGGCGGCGTCTTATAACGTAATAATGTAAGCTTCGTCGGGTGCTGCTATAATGTTAGGAGCGAATATAGTTGAAAGTACACGTTTGAGCGCCTGTAAGCATGTGCGCATAGTAACGTAGTACGACGCATAACAGAATTCACGCAAAAGGAGATATGGCTTTGTGATTATTTTGATGTTGTTCCATACCGATTGGCAAGATAGCACACCTAATTTCGTAACTAACTACATAATCCCTAGTAACGTAGTCAGACACATAACGGAATTTACGCAAAATCGGTATTGCTCTGCGATAATTTTTATCATCATGTTTTGATAATGACTTGCTTCCGAGAAATAAATAACATTCATTATAGGTTAGATGATACTTTTCCTTAATATTCCATTGTGTGTAGGGCTAATGCGACATCACTATGTTGGCGACAGGCCCGATTTGAACACACTAATCTTGCGAATTAAACTTATCGTCCGCCACGGACACTCAATGAAGAGCACCCCGGAGCACCCACATAAATGCTCCACAATTCTTGACATATAATATACTGAGCATATAATAAGCTTACAAAACTTATACTTGAGTACTCCGAAATGTACAAGTACTTTACCTTTACACGACGTTTTTGTAAAATGAATACTAATTTTAATGAAAAGTAAAAAAGCGCGAAAAACAAAAAGATTTATGAATGCTATGCAAAGCATAGATCTGTAACTGTCTCCCCGGTAGGCGGTTATATCACTCTATTGACTGGAGATAACTCATCCGTCCATAGTTTTTAAACTTGATCTTATGTCTACCAGTTACGGTTTCTGCAGTCTCCACATTTTACGTCTTATTTTCCCTAGACGCAGACAAGCGATTCTCAAGCATAGAATCATAACTACTTACTGAAAAATCGTTAAGTAGAAGTGGGGTTAGTCTACGAACATAACCACTTACTTACTTTGAAATCTCTACTTGTACTTGTATTCGAGCGGAATTGCGACCGATGCATTAATGACTTTAATACTCTGTATTTTAAATTATCATCGCAAAGTGCACGAATTTCCATGTTGATCAAATATCACAAACTTTGCTTGCTATCAGAGTTAGTGACTAAGCGCATAACAGAATTTACCCAAAAAATCGGTACTCCGAAAATTTTGTAAAGTAGAGCTTTTTGGTGTTGGACTCAAGTTTCAATGAACAAGTGTTCACGTAGGTTCGAGGTCTGAATGAGTCTTTTGAAGTAGATAGAAACGAAAAAATTAAATGAAAAAATTTACGTAGTTTGGATGCGGTATATTTAGGTTTTTAAAAAATTATTCATACCCACGATTCGAAATATTGTTAACTAACTTATGTTTTCGACATAAGATAAGCGTGGAGTGTACAAATTTCGATGTTGCGCAAATACCACAGACTTTGGTTGCTTTCAGAACTGGCAACTAAATGCAAGACAGACTTTACACAAAAGTAACTATTCTGACAATTTTATCAAGTTAATAGTTTAAAAACTTATACTTGAGCACTACGAAATGTACAAGTACTTTACCTTTACACGACGTTTGTTTGTAAAATGAATACTAATTTTATTAAAAAGTAAAAAATAAAAAAGAGCGAAAAATTACATTTTATCGCGGAACGCAACAAGAAAAATCGTACGAATTTGTAAACTACTTATTCATGACATAATAATAATTCTACTTGTATACTTTTTCATATTTTATAACACTTTTAGTAGTACTCAACATTTACAGTTTTACATAAAATTCGGAATATAAACTAATCGAAAAATTCGGTAACCAATTTCGCATAGGCTATGCATACAAATGAGGAAAGTTACATCAACGCGTGTTAACTAATTGTATTATATACAGGGTTGCCATCGACATAGACCCAAAAATAAGGACAGTCGAAAAATTAGATTAGCATGAAAAAGCGTTTTTGAATATACTTTGTATTTATAAGAACCGTGGTATATCACATTCCATACTATTCGCCGGAAACAATCTGCTCCAGCAACTCCTTGTTATTAGAAAGTGCTCACGACAGCTCAGCTCTAGGTTTACCTTTACTCAGGGCCGAAACAGCACTTCGTCACCCCTCCACTCAAAAAATAAACGTTGGACTTGCCCCCCCCCCCACCATAGGGTGATAAACCAAACTTCTTCCCCTCGTTGCGATTAGAGGCGTCAACCAAGATGGAAAAAGACCGTACACCATGTTTAGTCAAAATCATTTTTGAGCGTATGGAGCAAGAACTCCAGTAACAATGCTTGTAGTCCTGGTCCTGGCCGAATAAAACTTATTTGTGATGTTGAAATCGGGGGAATATTGCTTTGAACAATTGCGATGTGCAATCGTTGGTGAGGAATGATTGCTGGCGTTTGACAGTATGGAATGCCCAGGTACCGTCTGCAGCAGCAGCCTTGTCGTCTGTGGTCGTTGGTGCTCACTGCTCATTGACTGGTAGAAAAATTATTCATCGACTGGCTCTAATTAATTATTATGACACACTTCTTGTGTTTGGGGTATCAATGTGAGTTTAAATGGCGGTCTTTCCTATGGCCTCCAAGTTAATGTCACAATTGCAGATATTGCAATGTGCGAAACACTCGCCCTTAAAACTTCGTTAGATACCTTTGAATTATCTCTCATAATCGTCACGAAAAACGTTTTTACGCCTGCTCATTTTAACTAATCAGATTTAGCCTTATTAGTAGCTAAGACTATGTGCGCAAGTGCAATATAATTTAGAACAATTCATCAATGACTATTAGCTTTACTACTTTTTAACCACTGTGTCGACTGCACTGCGCCTTTTTTCACTACGCAATAAATGCTGCCTTCCCCACAGCTTGAGTTTATTCTGCTGTAGACCAAACAGCAGGAACCTGGTACTGCTGTTTACTTATAAAATGACGTCCGCCGTGGTAGCTTGGTACAGACGAAACCACTCACGGCCCGAGCTATCACCACTAGAAGTCAAATCTTATGGTGTGTACGTCACGAGAGTTCCTTTCCTTTATGATGTCATGAAATCTCGACGCAAACATAATTTATGAATATTATGCAACACATATACCAGATTAAATAGTATATTCATATTGAAATGAACCCGAATATTTTCGGCTGACACTCGTCAGGGGTAATCGTCAGCAACTGACGAGTGTCAGCCGAAAATATTCGGGTTCATTTCAATATGAATATACTATTTAATTGTATATTGAAGTTCTGTACCTCCAAGAAGCTCTTCACATATACCAGAGGAAAACGGTCGAAGTTCCGTAGTGGTTGAAAATAAGACAAAATAAGGACGCAAGTCAAAAATAAGGACATTTCTTAGAAATAAGGACAGTTGAGTTTTCTAAGACGTGGCCCTTCAAAATAAGGACAAATCTTAGAAATAAGGACGGTATGGCAACCCTGATTATATAGCTTGTAATTCATGCAAGTTTCGAAACTTCTACACTGAGTCTTTTAAAGCAGATAGAATCGAAAAAACTAATCGAAAATATTTACGAAGTTTGGATGCGGCATATTTAGATTTCTAAAAATTATTCATACCCATGATTCGAAATATTGTTAACTAACTTTTGCTTTCGACATAAGATAAGCGTGTAGTGTACAAATCTCGATGTTGCGCAAGTACCACAAACTCTGCTTGCTTTCAGAGCCGGCTACTAAATGCAAGACAGAATTTACCCAAAAGTCGCTATTCTGAAAATTTTGTCAAGTTGATAGTTTAAAAACTTATACTTCAGTACTACGAAATGTACAAGTACTTTACCTTTGCACGACGTTTTTGTAAAATGAATTCTAATTTTAATGAAAAATAAAAAAGAGGTAAAAATTACATTTTAGCCCGGAACGCAACAAGAAAAATCGTATGAATTTGTTAACTACTTATTCATGACATAATAATAATTCTTCTTGTACACTTTTTCACATTTTATAACACTTTTAGTAGTACTTAACAGTTTCAGTTTCAAATCAAATTCGAATATAAACTAATCGAAAAATTCGCTAACCAATTTCGCGTAGGCTATGCATACAAATGAGGAAAGTTACATCAACGCGTGTTAACTAGTTGTATCGAGGTATCGAATGATTTTTTCCTTACATCAAAACAACTAGAATGTGTAGCTACATTAAAAAACGTTCCTAACCCTTTACACACCAGTGATAAATCGTACAAGCAACAAGTTTCGAGAATCGAGTTATTAAATAACGTGAAAGTATCACACCACAAACTGCGCTAGCCTTCAAAGTTGATAAGTACACAAGTACTTGCACTCCATCAGAATACTAAAGTTAATATGTGACTACTCACCTTGAAACTTGCTATGTAGTTGTAGGACATTGTGATTATGCAGAATACCAAATTTCGTCACACATTTCATGATGGAACAACTTTAAAACTAACGCAGTTCTATACCAACTTTTGCGTAAATCTGTTTTTCGGTAGCGTGCACCTATACATAGTCAGCTTTAATAGCGGAATTACCATGCCAATATGTGACTCCTCAATTTGAAACTTGGTACGTAGTTGCATGACATCGTGATTATGCAGCATACCAAATTTCGTCACTCATTTCATGATGGAACAACTTTAAAACTAACGCGGCTCTTCATCAACTTTTTGCGTACATCTGTTTTGCGGGAACGTATAGCACGTACCTATACATAGTCAACTTTAATAACGGAATTACCATGCTTAACATTGAATCCCAACTCGAAACTTGATACGTAGTTAGTTGTAGGACATTATGGCAATGCACCATGCTAAATTTCATCACACATCTAATGATGGAACACCTTTAAAACTAACGCAGTCGAATACCGACTTTTACGCATATCTGTTTTGCGTAAACATAGCATGTACCTATACATAGTCAATTTTAATAACAGAATTAGCATGCTAAACATTAAATTCTCACCTTGAAGGTCGGTACGTAGTTGTAGGACATAATAACAATGCACCGTACCAAATTTCGTCACACATCTCAGGATGTAACACCTTTAAAACTAACGCAGTTCTCTACAGACTTTTGCGTAAATCTGTTTTTCGGTAGCGTAGCACGTACCTATACATAGTAAGCTTTAATAACGGAATTAGCATGCTAATAATCACATCCCCACCCTGAAACTTGATACGCAGTTGTAGGACATTATGAAAATACACCATACCAAATTTCGTCAGACATTTCATGATGTAACACCTTTAAAACCAGCGCAGTTCTATACCGACTTTTGGCTAAATCTGTTTTTCCGTAGCGCAGCACGTACCTATACATAGTCAACTTTAATAACGGAATTACCATGTTAATAATCGACTCCCCACCTTGAAACTCGGTACACAGTTGTAAGACATTATGACAATGCACCATGTCAAATTTTGTTACGCATTTCATGATTGAACAACTTTAAAACTAACGCAGTTCTATACCGGCATTTGCGTAAATATGCTTTGCGGGAGCGTAGCACGTACCTATGCATAGTCAACTTTAATAACGGAATTACCATTCTAAACATTGAATGCGCAACTTGAAAATTGGTTCACAGGTGTAGGACATTATGACAATGTAACATATCAAATTTCATCACACATTTCATGATGGAACACCTTTAAAACTAACTCAGTTCTATACCGACTTCGCGTGAATCGGTTTTGCGGGAGCGTAGCACATATCTATGCGTAGTCAACTTTAATGACGGAATTACAGATGTAATTAAGTTTCAACACTTTTACAACGATTCGTCTTGCTTCCTATAACATCCCACTCGAAGCCCTCGTTATTAGGCTGTGCTTTCAGCCTGAGCTATGTCTTGAAGCCTACGGTACTCCGCAAATTGTTTCGATGTATTCTGCCCGTTTTAATTTAAGATAAGGAAGCCCATTTCACTCAATGTATCGATGCCTACGGTACTCTACAAAATTTTCTGATTAATTCTCCCTATGTTAATTTATCATAAGAAAGATGATTTGACTCCTAAAGTACGGATACTTGTTCGCTTGAGCTAAGCCGCAGCGCTTGGAGTGGAATTTTACGAGGTATGTGGACTCATTTCGAAGGGCTCTATGCCATAGGAGCATACTTTACGCTCCAATTCGATTCCCACACATTCCATATAATTACTAACAGAATCATTGAGTACCGGCCTTGAAAAATTGCGTAGTACCTGATGGCATGTATACAATTTCATGACACCCGACAGTACGACGGAGACTATCAAAATGTCGAAAGAAGTCCTCTATTCTTTTCTGAAATAATCAAGGTTTCATCAGGACTTCCCTTCATATAAACTTCAGCAGGATCACTAATAACCTCTCAAGTTTACTCAATTTACTCTAATTTGATACTCGAGTACTAAAACCGTATTTTCCGCAAGTATGATAGTGGCTATCGCACGATACTCAACAATTCGTAATTTTGCTGGAATACAAGTACAATTAGGGATTTAAAAGTAACTAATATAGGTGGTTATGTTTGTAGATTATTTACACTTCTACTGATCGGTTTTTCAGGAGAAACTACCTACTTTTAGGACTTTATATTTTAAAGTAGTTTGAGGTTACGTTTGTATCACCTTGACAAGTGCTATTATCAAAAACTGCTTTTACTAAACTCTTGCACTTCCACTAAACTTCTACACTGAATCTTGTAAAGTAGATAGAAAAGGAACACTATTAACATAAGGTAAGCGAGAAGCACGCAAATTTCGATTGCATACAAATACCACAAATTGCGATAACTTTCAGAGTTGTTAAGTATAGACGTACTCGTACTTCTTGAGAATACCCAAGTAGGTTTTTGGCCTACATGCACCAAATACTCTTAAGTCCTTATGATATTGGAGTACATCAACTTCATGATAGCTACAGTATTAAACAGAAATAGACCTAGAGTACTAACGTTTTACTTACTCGGAAATGACTACTTCTACCTTGTTTTAAAGGATTCCTCGCTCGGAGCGAAATTTTATGTGGTTTGGATAATATCCAAGATGTAGGCTCACTTTGAAGGGTACTTCGTAAAACTCAAATATTGCGCAGTGAGAGTTCGCAAATTCTCGAAGTATTTTTGTTATATTTATTGCGATAAGTCATTCTGCAGCGCAAAAATGCGTCGTAGGATATACATGAAATTAGCACCACTCATCATGGCCACTGAAAACAGTACATTTCATCATTTAGTAGCAGTAAATTTCTAGTAAAGTACAAGAAGTGATGATTTCCGAGTGAGTAAAAAAGTAAGTATTGAAGGTGTAGTTTACTTGAAAACCGAAAACTCTGAAATAGAAGTAGATGCAGTGTAAACAGTTAATCACTGGATTAAGTATAGTGCAAGCAGATAAAACTTATACTTGAGTACTACAAAATGCTCGAGTACTTCGCTATCGACTCCCTCCACGTAAAAAGTGACTACGGTTTAAGACTAGTTTTACCGATACTCGACAGTTTCAGTTTTAGATAAAATTCGGAAAAACAGGTAATTTCATAAACATATGCTAATTAAATGAATTTACTCGAATGTACTATGCCGCGCTGATAAGAGTAATTATAATATACTTATCATGTTACAGTGATTTTTCTAGCGGAGAAAATCTTTAAAATGTAGTAAGCAGGCCAATATGAAGATATTCGTTGAGCTGAATAAACATAAAAAATACTCTAGAATACTTTATCAGTACTTGACAATTTCAGTTTTAGATAAAAATTTTCCCTTTTACCTATAATTAGAACTCCTCGCTATTTAAACATGTTTAGAATATATTATTTGCGGTGATGCGAACCCGTAAAGTACTCAAGTAGCTTTTCGTAGGATATAGATGAAACTGACACCACTCACCAAGACCACTGGTCCACTGAAAAAAGTACATTTCAACATTTTAGTAGCAGTAAAGTCCTACTCAAGTACAAGAAGTGATGATTTCCGAGTGAGTTAAAAAGTAAGTATTGAAGGTATAGTTTGCTCGAAAACCGAAAAACTCTGAAATAGAAGTAGATGCAGTGTAAATAGGTAATCACTTCATTAAGTATAGCGCAAGCAGGCCAAACCTATACTTGAGTAATCCAAAATGTACAAGTACTTCGCTATGTACTCCCTCCACGTAAAACGTGACTAGGTTTTAGATAAAATTTGGTAAGACTCTAAATTTTAAAGTAGTTTGAGCTTACGTTTGCATCACCTTGACAAGTAACATTATCAAACATGAAAATGATATTATCACCTAATACAGAAGTTAACATACGTCTATGTGCTTCGGAATTCACGAGAAATTGCTTACTAAGAGAAGTATATTCTTGCATACACAATAGTGGAGAGAATCTTTAAAATGTAGTAAGCAGGCCGATGGGTATTCGTTGAGTTGTATAAGCTTAAAAAAAACATTCCCGCGCGCTCCTAAACCTAACTCTTCCTAACCCTACCACCTAATACTAAGACGCGCGCGAAGACACTTTCAAAAATAGTCAAAAAAGAGGACAAATCTTAATGAAAGAGGACGTATATGGTAACTCTATTAGTATCCGTCGGTGTTGTTCCAATGCCGGGCAATCAATCAGAAAATGGCTTACGTCTTCGTTGACTCCACAGTGGGCACTAAAGGGCGTCGCAGAAACCCCTATTCTGTGGAGGTGTCCATTCAATCCGCACTGTGCATTTAATTCTTCGCGATACCTGTCTTGGGATTGTCGTTTCGACGTTAGGCCGGAATACTGTCGATACGTGGTTTCCTGGTCCGGGCTTTGGTATTGTTCATCTCAGATCGACGTGCAATCGCGATTTTTGCGTCTGATAGCGGTGGATCGTTGCTCGTGGCTTCTTATGCGATGTTTGTGTCTTGTCTTGCAAGTCGATCAACAATTTCGTTACCTCTGAGTGCATGACGCCCGAATGTCAGGGTATTCACGCAATTGTAGTCGACATGCATCTGTTCTTCAGACGGTGGCTTGTTTCCGCAATTTCATTAATAAAGTGTCGAGCTGAATGAAAATTTTCCATGGCTTGCAGAGCACTAAGGCAGTCTGTTAAAACGATGGAATGGTAAATGTTGTTTTGGTCTATCCATCAAGTGCGAGTGAAGTCAAGCAATTTTAGTGCTGCGACTCGATTCTTGCAATAAATGAAAAGCAAGTTCAATCATGTAAGCACGATGCTATAGATATCGCATATCACGTAGATCCAATATACAATATTGAAACGATAGCTCAATTAACTAATGTTCGCACATCACACTAGATCAGTGGTTCTCAACCTTTTTGTCTTCGCGGACCCCTTTTGGAATGTAACGGACCCCCGCGGACCCCTAGAATTTTCACTTCAAATTTAGCTCTATTATCGTGTAATCGCTCGTCATCTGTCATGTGCAAATGATAACTGTAGGCTGGTAATAAACAGCAACAAAATGACTTTTCTTGGGAATAATACCATGCTATTTATGTAGAAAGTGGGTTGGGTTGACTATTATTATTTCATAGCGAATTCTGCAACTGCATTTCTTGAAATACGCGGTCGTGTCTTGAAAATCCGCGCCTTCGATTTTATTTGAACTAGTGCCGAGAAGCCATTTTCACAAATATAGGTGGTGGCGAATGTAATGATAACGTATAACGCTTCCGTTCCGACGACACATTTGGGTATGATCGCAACAAAATTGACAAACATTGTTTTTAAATGAACATATAGCGTCAAGCCTGGTCAATGGTCATTTCTATCTAGCCGCTCATCTTGAAGTTATTATGTAAAAAAGGCTATGTATATCACAAGAGAAAAGAGATTTTTGTAAACATCTCGAAGTCACCGTGATTGACCTTCCTAATCCAACTTATTATAATTTCTACAATCCACAACAAAACATCTTTAAACAGCAACATATTTGTATCAGTAGGCTATTGGCTATTTAGCAATTTAAATGAGTCTGCACAGCAAGATGTTTCACCTCAGACGGCCATTCTGTTAATGTGAGTTCTGGAGTTTTACTATAGTAATGAAGCAAAACTGTTACGTTATCAACTATGTTGTAAATTTAGACGCTTCGCGGACCCCCTGAAAATGCTTCGCGGACCCCCGGTTGAGAACCACTGACGTAAGTAATTGCATATCCTGAGTTTATAGTTACCAGCCAAAATAGAGAATAGAGAAACGAATTGATAAGATGCAATACATTACATTACCCATTTATACATATTGATATGATACAATTCGAGTCTGCGCCAATGGTTGAGGAGTATAAACTATATTCGAATTCAGATTCAGTAAAACACGAGGTTTGGTCAAGGTAAGAACAGAGAACAGAAATGGATATTTTGACATTAAATAACTTGACTATACTAGTTTACGACAAAGTTAGCTGTAACCGTCGATCACTTCGGTTGTGATCAATTTATTTTGAGAGAACAATGAGCACGCCTTGTAGAGTCGCTACAATATTATATAGCAGCGGAGGTAGCATACAGGTTATGTAAGTGTAACGTAGGCCTACTTTAGGTATCAATAATACTTTGCTGCTGATAACTTCTCACTTACTTCGCCCATCACCGTATGAGAACATCCAAGCAAAGCTAACATTCGCTACTTTTCTCATTCCGATTGGAACTCATTTAGCCCATACATAGAACCTGCTATACTGCAATATGAATTTTGAAGAAGTGTTGGATGTTGTGGGATCATTTGGAAGATTTCAGAAAGGAGTGGTTGCTATGGTGTTACTGGCCGTAATACCGAATGCCTGGATGGATATGATGTTCGCATTTACACAGTATGAATCTGAATTTCACTGCGAGCTACCGCCATGGATTAACATCTCAGAGGTGTGACTGCGACATACATGATATTGTATAAGTCTACTGGAAAATAATCAGTAGTAATATATTTTTGAGACTATAAATGTTTGTAGAAATCATCATTGCTATTATATCATACTTATTTCGGCACGGTATGAAATGGAAACAGGTTAGAACCTGAAGGATTTCTGGCTCACTCTGTTTACATCAGGGGTCACGAACACGCCACCTGCCAGGTGCGTTTTGCAGCCTGCGACCAGATTTCAGATTTCGGAAAATGTATGTGATTGTTGTATTTCTAAATCCTTGAAATGTTATATTTTAAAATCTTCATGTATATCACAATGATTTCTTCCTCCGCGCTCAATATCACAATTTTCGTTATAAAATGGATTTGGCATTACGACGGGCCGACGACACTGAACCACCTCGCTCTGACATTAGCAATTAGCAAGTCGCAGCTGATGACTGACACAGCATCTCCAAGCGGTCTTGAAACTAGTAAACCAACTACTATCAGGGTTCAGTCGCAGCATAGCACGGCCAGATATCGGGTGCGCGGGCTCAACTGCAGAATATAGCCTAGGCCTACATTGTGCATCATATGATATAATCAAACGACATATTTGATGGAGTTGTGTTAAGTTAAAGCAATGATTCCTTTTAGCAACGTGTACCACTCATGTTAGACAACCACACGGTACATTGACTTAACGTTTTTTCATCTTTGCTAAGAGCTATATTCGGATGCAGAATATTAGGTGTCGACATTACAATCTTGCGGCCCGGAGTCTATCAACTTCGGAAAGGGGCCCGCTATCCACTTCGTGTTGGCGACCGCTGGTTTAGATCAATCGTCAGCAAAGGAGAAAATTCAGTCAGTTCCTTTCATGAGATGTTGCTGCTTCAGAAGTCCCAGTCTTCTCTCTACTGAACTCTTTATGATTTGTTCTGTGCATCAATAAAGTGTTCGGGAATTGAATGCATTCGGAAAAACCGTAATTGATACGTTTAACCCTCACAACTCGCCAAGAGTACTGTCGAGAGAAAACTGAGAAAAGTTACCAAGTAACCATATCTTGAGAAAACAACGCTCTCTCCGCCGAAGATGTATGGTTATTGGTTATATCCACCTTATGACTTGGCTCCCATCTCTTCTCGCCTTTAGAAATAATTAGCTTTCGCGGTAAACCGTTTTTATGACAAGGTCAAAACCAACGCTGTGTTCACCACTACGCAATTACGTCCTGCAATGCCACAATATTCTTCCGGCTTCGCAACAAAGTAATAAAATCCATCAATTGAAGTACCACTGTGATTGATAGGCAGGTCGTAAGAACAACCCGGCGCATGCATGAATGCGTCAAACAATATTTCCATGAGTTGTTTGATCGCACACATTACATCCACGGGAAAATGTATCCATGGCGGATCTATAAATACCGGAATACCATCAGGCTATCGCTATGAACTAGACAAGCAACTTGTTGAGAATTTCACTCGTGCTAAAAACGATGTGGTGACGACAGATTCTCCATATTCGGGAGGGGCCGCGCACTAATCCATTGGTCGACATTTGAATCCACCAACTCATGCGCTATATGCGGTCACTATAGCTATACTAACAGTGTGCGTGCATCTTATATGCTGTTTTGTTTCTATGATGTCATGGTTGGTTGTATGCAATGCAGTTGCATTCAAGATATTAAAAAATCTTCAGTTACTGACGATTGCCTCTGAAGAGTGCTTGGTCGAAAAGCGTAGGATTTTGATATTTTCTATTTGTTATAATACAGTAACTCCGCACCGTACTTCACGGCAAAATCCAATCGTACCTCACCTAATATCGTTCCGTACCAATTTCTTGCCATGGACATTTCAGCGATCAGCCATTATATAGTATATATAGTTGAAACCATTCAATTTTCAAATATTTTTAAATTTCTGCGTTTCAATACGCACAGTTCATTCATATCGAATTGGCGACTATACAGCGAGCTCCAATTTATCTGATGTTGCGTCACGACATTCCGTGGCTTTTAATTCTTATTAAAGAGTAATATTTATGAATCGAACAACGTCGCGGTGGACTGGGTTTGGGAACACGATGATCTGGCTAGAAATAAGCAGCTGTTCAGCAGCCGTTTAAATAACCACGTTGATTTCACGACTTTACACGTCATTTTATATGGATTAAAGATTTCGTACTTTCTCAGAACTCCGCTACTTATGAAGAACTACTGAATCGTTCGATTCCATGGGAAGTTAATTCGTATGGCGTTCCGACAAGAAGTCGATGTAAAATGTACAAAATTGATAACAGCAGCAGCATCGAAAATATTTCCAAGCAACAGTACAATCGCTCGTATCAAATAGAGTGCCAATATGGATTTAACTTCAGAGATTTTAACTCCGCTACTGCAGAGGTAATCGGATTTTATCTCTGCATTCTGAACGTATATATAGAATGCCAACGAAGTCGCTTAGCATATATCTCTAACTACGGATATGTGAAAATGTCAATTTGTGCCGATTGAGCGGGGCCATACATGGATCTGACAGTGTGATTGTAGGGTGGCGAGTTGACGGTTTACTACTATACGTGGTTGCGCAATAATTTCAGAATTCGTGTACATTACTTGGAGCACTGTTAATTTTGAGAGCATCCATGAATCATATAGGTATTCAAAATATAGTATGAAACATATGAAAAGGCTCTAGCCGTTACAAACGCAGAGGAAAGTTCCCTTTATATGTAATACACACGTTCCCAAAGGACTATTGTTCAATCGCGGAGCATGAATGTATATTACTCATTTCAAAACTTTACGCTACTTCTCTAATCACCTATCAGTTTTGCACAAAAACACGAAAGCAAAAGAGACTATTGTCTTCTCCGATTTAGGCGCCGTATACCGTGACTTCGTATTCTATCGCTACCGGTACGTCATAATAAGTCTATACGGCGTAGCATCACTGACGAAAATTTCTCGCTCCCTCCAAATCTCTCTCGTAGCACTGAGACACTGTTGTCAAATTGTCAATCCAGAGAGAATATTCAATTTTTTCCAGCGGAACAAATATTAATTTCACAGATATATCTGGGTGAATTGCACTGTAATAGTATTTACGGCATCGCCAACTTTTGTATTATATGGATAATAATTCTCTTTTTTGTTATAAGTTTAGTATGGTGTGTGGGAATTCCTGGAAGTCAGCCTTGCCGGTGACCGCTGCTATGATTGGCATGGGCGTAGGATCGTTTTCTGGCTATTTTTCTGACAGGTATTACCACAACTACTTCTCTTACCGATTACATTTGCTTGGTATGGTTTCCGCGCCATTCGTTAATTTGTGAGATAAACAACTTTGTGGAATTGAGCGATATTAAAATAGAAAAGATATCATGGGGTATTGTTGTTGTTTATTCAACAAAAAGGCTTTGTGCTTGTCTGTCTCCTGTTAGCCTTTCGCACCACGGTCAATGGGAGCGCACATTACATAAGACGGAGATAGGTCATATGAAATAACTATCAAAACTCACTGTTGGACATAAATACTCAAGAATCAAATCACGGCGACGCGATAACACTATTCATGAAGTAATGATCAAAGTTGAGAATTGAGTATAAAAATTCAACTCACAAATGGCAACACGATAATACAAATTAAACATTGCGTGCATGCCAACGAAATATGTACCACTCTAAACAACGACTGAGTGACTCTTTAATCGAAATAGGAATACTTTAAAAATATATTCTGCGATTTTTTACATCGCAAAAAAACCGAAATTTTGTCAAAATCGTAGCGTTAGGTCAAACAATTGTCAAAATTGTTTACAGAGTCAAAAATTTTTGCAACCTGTATTCTGTTTGTATCGTAGATGTTTGCACTGTTGGTGTACTTATCATTTGACATTTTACATCTGGTAGCCTATTTTATAGGCCTACGGTGATAGACGGTCCATTGTCAAAACGTTTTTTCAGGCCAAACTACTTCGTAAGTACAGACAGTTCCAACCAGAAATGAAGATAAGTAGTACAATTTTAACATTATGTGCAAAAACACCCAATTTGCATCCGTGAGGTCAAAATCTTCCGTTTTTTAGGTAAAAAAAATCGCCCTTGTTATCAGTTATCTATACGTCAGACTGTACCCGCAATACTTAGAAATTTTCGTTCGCTCACCCTATGATTGTTCGGTGTATTTACAGATTCGGGAGAAGATTGATATTCATGGTGTTCAAGTTTGCTCAGTTCATGTTCGCTGGCTTATTATCGATGTCGTGGAATTATACTTCTTACGTGGTACTATCATTCATGGTCGGCGTGTCTACTATGATCAACTACACCACAGGATTTATTTTGGGTTAGTTTTATTTTCGTAACATCGATTCATCTGCACAAATTGATATAGTGGGGCTTCATGTCCTGGTATCAATTTTACAGCGACCGAACTGCTCGGCGTAAAACGAAGACTTCAAATCGGGATGGCTGTGTGCTTTTTTTATTCTATTGGATTCTCGACATCGCCGTTGGTAGGATACCTTCTTCCCAAGTGGAGATGGTATCTTCGAGCGAACTGCTTCGTCGGACTGCTGTATCTTCCTTTGTTTTGGTTTGTTGTTAAACTCTATGTTATTACATTTATCTTTGTCACCAACCATAATCTCCCGCAGGACTGTGACTATTCGTTTACGATGGCTACAATCGGGTTACTTTCATGTGCATATTTTCTTTTATCATGCATTGTCCTATCGGAGGCCTGTTACAGAAGTAATATTTCCAAAGGTTTTTTCCGGAATCGTTACGGTGGTGCCTGGTCAGCGGAAAAAAGGAAGAGTCGATCGCCTTGATGGAGAGAATGGCAAAAGAAAACCGGAAACAGATTCGCGCGGAATCGATATACGAAAGCTTCCACAGATTTGACGTGAGTCTACTCGCTTCAAAGTTGCAGCTCTTCATGTTCTGTGCATCAATCCTCGATCCCTATTGGTTAAGAACTAGATACGTACCTACGGGGCGGCGTGTTGATTTTAGACCAGCGAGCGTAAAGAGAAAGCCTGCTTCGCTGGAAGTCGAATCAAAAGAGAAGACAAGTCGTATTTTCTTCAATGCTGCAACCCCACGATGAGAATGCGATATGTCACTCTGTGTATTTCGTGGTGAGCTTATATTTAATACGATCTGCGTTATGGTGACAACCAAGTGGAAAGGAATTTCGATGATATTCATTTTCCGTTATACTAGCAGAATAGAAACTCAATTAAGACTTTAGCTATTCAGACCAATATATATGAACTTATACCTATATATTGTGGCCTATAAGCTCCGGCACAGCCAAGAGTGACTCGAGACGCCTTCGCCCCTCCAAATTTTTGACGTGTTCATTGTGACGCTATCTGTACTAACGGCATGACAACGGATGCGTCACGTCGCGTCATTGTTGGATAATTAATTATAATCGTTCGCTTTCTCTAATTTTCTACCGCTTATGCCTATTTCGTATTCGTATTATGGCCAGCTTAAAAAATCTCGTCAATGTTTCTGACGCATGTGCGTTCATTATATCAATGTTTAAATCGTTTGTGTATTGTCTTCATGTCTTCAGTTACTATATGGTACTTAACTACTTATATAATCAAAAAAAAAGCTTGCGTCGAGGCGGCCCGCAAAGGAATTCAGATGTTGAATGCGGCCCGCGAGATGAAAATTTTGCCCACCCCTGCCTAGACAATAGGGATATAGTTTCATCAATTTCCAATTGAACATACACATTTACACTGTGCAAAATGCCTCAGTCGCCAAAAAGCAACCCCCATCAATGTCTACAATACACAGGCCTTCAAACAGTCGGTGCAATATTGTTTTTTATATGTTTGCCTGTTGGATATTTCTTCCTATCATATTGAATATTAAAGCCACTCGTGATTTCTAACCATTGGTTAGCGAGTAAAGGGCTATGATTCAAACGTATCAGCAACAATTTTGAATTGTTCTCATAAGTGGTATTGTGATCTGTGTGAAACTGTGAATGCAGGTAATTATGCATGCATATCGTATCGCTATTCGCAGTAGATATTGCAGAAGCAGTCGGTCGGTTTTGTATTGGGTGAATTGACTTTCCAACACCGTTGTCAATTCGGTTTTACTACTGCTGTTTGATGAGACAAAGTAGATGCTGCACGTTTGGCGACTTTCGTTTGATATGATAGACTACACTATACAGCGTTTTACATCGTTAATTCGATTATACAAATATGAATTCCTGGTGACGCCAAAACTGCCAAAAATAAGCTATGCCAAAATAACACGGCCTGCCATAATATGCGAAATACTAACGTGAAATAGACATAGTAGTGCGGAGCATGGACCTGAGCCGGATTGGATATCCGGCCGGATTTTTTTCAATTTTTGCCTGACCGGATCGGAGCCGGATTAGTACTTTTTGATACGGCCAGAATCGTAATGGATAAGCATAACGTTTGTAACTAAATAACTACCAACCAACCACACGCTACTAATCGCCAAGCCAGTGCGCGAAATTAAACGAGCCATATTTATAAATTCACGGAACCACCGTATCGTGTCGGGCCGGATTTCCGGCCGGACTTTTTCATTTTTGGTCGGAGCTGGATCAGTACTTTTTCCTGATAAGGCCGGAGCCGGAACAGGGAATTTGTCGATCCGCTCCGCACTAAGACATAGGCGTGGTCAATAGGCCTGCAGTGGCTATCCACAATCCATTTGTGAAAATTAGGGACAAAAGTTAATTGTGTCGATTCTTAAGAAAGGATGGAAATTTGAATATGGGAGCAGTGATCAGCTCATAGATATATGCTGATTCTGTGCTTGGTTAACTTCAGAAAGCACAATGCTGGCAGCTTCATAACCAGCATATCACCTTTAAATGCGTTTCAGTAAAAGGCTTACCGGGTTAAACATGCCTTTTTGCGAACATGTGTGGGACGACATACACGACATAATTTACTGTTGTCTGAAATATTTGATTAATTCGGTTGATTTATTTTGCACCTCATAATTTGATAAATTGTGCCTGTCATTCGGATGGTCGGAATCAAATTGTGCTTCAAATTGCAGCAACAAAGCATCGCTCTTTGTATTGATTTGGATTTTTCTTTATGAATGTGTTGATACCGCGGTTATGAATGATTTGGACTAATCTACAACACACTCATGAACACTGAAAGTTGGACTTCTAATCTCAAATCACACTTGTGTTCCGAACTAAGTCATTTCCGATTTGATTTTCTTGGATATTTATCAATATTTTTAATATGTTTCTCGATGCCTTCGCAGGCCGCACATAATGTTGTCACGTGCCGCATGCAGCCCGCGGGCCGTAGTTTGCCCACCCCTGGTCTAGGGTAACATATTTTGGAATTGCAGAAGTTACTTAACAGAAATTAAAAACAACTGATTTTGAGATATTTACTGGAAATCTTGTTGTGTTGACTAAAAAAAAGGTCATCACTTTGACTCGACTCCCTAATTACCCACATTTTAACGATACGGTATCGGCTAAAAACATTTGGGCGGAGGCGGACATTTCTTCAAAAAGAAGGACAAATCCTACTAAAGGATGACGTATGGTAGCCCTGTTGTTGTCCAACGAGATTGCACGTGATTGCTCGATATGCTGACTTTTCATTACCAAGTTGAAAGTAAATGGAATTATATACGCGTCGACTTAAATGCGGCAGGGGTTGCGCGTGTCGGCTTCATGATGTAACGAAAATGCACGAGAGGTGACAGTAGGAGAATTCCTTGGCATTGAGCTACATCCCTCTAATTGCTGGATATCATTTGCTATCCGGGTTGATCAATCAACAGTATATCGTAAATCCAAATGTCAGTACTCGACTATTTTGCCTTGACGGCAAGATTCTCATTTTCATTACATAGATCCCTTGTGACGGTAGACCACGGCCTTCCGACATGTTCACGGGCCTCAATTTAGGAATTTTGCGTTACACACTTGTTTTGTCGCTTCATGCAGACTCATTTCAATACTTGTTGACATTTCTATCTAAAACAGTGGTTCCCAACCTTTTTCGACCCATCGCCCCCTTTTCAAGCTCAACACCGATCATTGCCCCCAAATTTTGTGTACCGAAAAATGGGCATACAAACTGTAATCGCCGGCGGGTCGACTAAAAAAAAAGGTCAACTTTTCGGCTCGATGTCGAATCTGACACTTTTGAAACTAAATTTCCGTGGGTTGACTAAATAAAAGGTCAGCCGTTTTGACGCGTCATCTCCCCCTATCGCCCCTTCGCTATTTTCGCCCCCTTTGTCCATTTTCGCACCCCTGTCGCCGCATTCGTCATTTTCGCCCCCCTAGACCGCCCACGTTGGGAAGCACTGATCTAAAACGTTCATAAAAATCTATATTTTGGTACATGCCAAAAATACGAAAATACTTTATTTTTGGCATTTTACAATTTTTATTTTGTCAGCTGTGGCATTTGGTTCCCGAAATTCCAAAAATAACACGACCCGCCTATTGGTATTCGTATAAGAGTATTAGTAACGTCACAGTCATGCCGTTTGTCCCTCATATCACACATTATCACTGCTGATTATGTTTATCTAATATATACTGTATTTCATCTCAGGGTGGCTACGACCACACTTTATTTCGCAATATCTCTCTATCCAACCTATTTGAGTGGGGATCGGATAGTCAACATATTTCTCATCGGGTTGGCGGAGGTTCCGTCTGTCGCGATCGCGTATTTCTTGCCTCGGGCGTTCGGCCGCGTCCGATCAACTGCTGTCTTATATTTGCTTGCAGGCCTGTCGTGTGCGGTTTCCCCATATTTGCGGAAAGGTACGGCGATACAGGTATCTTGAGATTCCTTCGCGAATGTGTACAGTATATTTTGCAGTGAGCGCTTTATCTGTAACGATCCTGATTCTGGTTGCCAAAACGACTATCACGGCATCGTTCGACTTGATATATCTGATAACCACCGAAATCTCTCCGACGCTGATTCGAAGCACGTCGCTCGGAGTGGCATCGGTGTGCGGGCGCGTAGGCAGTATTTTGATGCCGTTTTTCATGCTAGCCGGTATGTAATATTTACGAAAACATACACTACAGTGATGGATTGCTGTGTGAATCGATTTCATACGTCTGTTCTTCGAACTTTATGTCACTCAGTAATAATTTTTTTACATATACGTCATTGATGCTTGAGGTTGCATTTAAAACAAATATTGTCTTTAAATACTTTGTTTAAAACATGTTTTAATCAGTCTTATAAGACATTGCCATTTTAAAAAGAACAAGTTTTTTTCTTCATAAGTTTTTTAGTTACGCCATATACTTGTGTCAATAATTTCGAGAAAAATATGTAATATGAGCGTGCGGACAATTTGCACCCGATATAGTCAACGTACCCGATAAGGAATGATTGGAACCCTCGATATCGTCGTCGGTTCAACTATTATAACACGAAGTTTTAGATCAATGGTACGGAATGGATGGTCTGATGATGATGACCGCCAACCTTGAAAATGCTGCATTACAATGTAGACCTGGTCAAACATCTTATTTGGTCTGTTTAAGACAGAGGTCGGAAGCCTTTTTCTACAAACGAGTCATATTTACCCTAATTTTAGTTTCCAATATCATTACACTGTGACGTCACCATTAAAGATTCATGGCAAATAAAAAAACATGTTTTAAACAAGGGCCATGTTTTAAGCATGTTTGTTTTAAATTGATTTTTGTTTTAAATGCAACTCTACATGCTGTATTTGAATCTTCCTCGAAAACTGCTTACCAGAGACGGTGAGACAGTTCAATTAACTTTCGTGTTCGATATGCGAACCTTGATAATTCATAGGTTCGAACATACGCATCGCACGTATCGCAAGCCGCGACGGACGCTAGCCAATACATCATTTTCAAAAACACTCGCTACAGTAGGCTACATCCAAGATCCAATTCAATGGCTGAGGTGGAGTAATTCCAAGAAGTTACGACTAAAATACGCTGCAACTTAAAATAACAAATACCTTTCTCGCTATACTATTGGCAGATACTAACTATATGCATGATTCTATGATGGCAATATTCGACACTTTCTCAGGTAATGGCGAAAATGACTCAATTCCTTACATAGTAATGGGATCATGTGCGATCGGCGCCGGCATCCTGTACCTCTTCTTCATACCAGAAACTGGTGACATGAGAATGCCCGACTCATTAGAAATAGCTCTACGTAATAAGCGGTAAATGCATCATATTGAAATTTCATAAGCATACATATATATTGATTCATGTCAACTTACAGAGTGTATGGTCTGAATCTGACAAAAGATTTCAAAAGCACGAACGAAGATCACAAACCGGATAGTGTAAAATATTCGCGGGGTTCGGAACTATAGTATGAAGGAAGCCGGATACCTTTTATGGATGGTCAATATTTTTGGTGGTCAAATTTGAGAGTTAGTGGAATTTCATCACTGCTGGCGATAACACCGATCTTGCAATAAAATCAATATGAAATTTCAGTGGACAAGAGTAGCCTACATCTTTCATAGCGCCAGAATATTTTATTTCGCGCAAAAATTGTTTGAGTGCTCGTTGTCATCTGATGTCTGAGGTGTTTTAATCAGAGGTGGTCAAAGTAGTCAAGAAAGCTACCCAAGTAGAAGTAAAAGTAGCGACGAAAAATCTACTCAAGTACGAGTAGCAGTACTTCTCCCATGACCCACCTAAAACTACTTGAAGTAGAAGTAGAACTGACTGATTTTAAATCTACTCAAGTTAGTAAGTAGTTTTGAAAACAGTCTTGATTCGTTCGCATGGACTGTCAAAAGATGCAAATTGAGTTACGAGGATGGTGCAGTGAGCTTGATTCACATTGATGCATCCTAGGATGTATCAATTTTCGACAGAATGAGCATTTGTCCGCATCATGGGATGCAAATTATAGTATTGATATGAAAATGCGATACCAACCCTTTGTTTACAAGACGAACCCGTTTTAGAGAATATCATGCATGGTGCCCAACCCCATATTATAAGGCTCCAAGTTTAGGCGAAGAGCAATACGGAGAAGCTGTATCGGATACGGTTTCAACACTTTGCGCGATTAGTATACGGTAGTAACAAATATTGTGGATCGTAAAATTTATATTTAGTGTAGCTTTATTTCGGAAAATAATGGCATTATACTACACTTGATTTTATGCTTCAACATGTTTGTTCTGCAAACAAAAGAACTGAAAGTAATTAGAACTCAAAGTATGATACTCAGAATTGAAAGTGAAATACAAATCCCACCTCTAAAAAGCGGAAAATATATGTCATGTATTTTGTCCATAAAGCTTCAAAGGTGATCCGCTAAAACAGGCGTGACGTTAAAAAAAGACGGATTTTCCAGATTAGCAGGACACGTCATGTGCTGCTAGATTTCGGTATGAGAGGTAATTGCTAGATTGCGAAACGATAGTTTCAAATGTTATGGTGAGCCATATTTACCGTGATGAAATATTTGATATGGGCGACAAGGCGGTGTGAGCGGAACCAAGCAATCCGGTACCTAAATTATATTCACTGATACTTTCGTGAAAACATATTTGTCACTCCATAACTACTGTGCACGAAGCGCAACAAAATTTGCGGGTTTTACTTGACTTTTATGAATATTAAATGTTGGTACTCTGTGAATACAGCTCCGAAATTCCTCAGGCTATCTTTCGTATTGGGAGATTAAACTACTTCTACTTGACAAACTGAAAATAACGAAAAGTAAGTGGATTACAAAATATTACGAAGTAGTAGAAGTAAAAGTAGAGAAAATCAGATCTACTTGAGTAAGTACCAGAAGTAGAGGGAAACTACTTGGGTATTTTCAAAAAGCTGAAGTACTTCGTTACTGACCACCTCTGGTTTTAATATTTACCAAGCAGATACAATACATATCACTCTCGCTGTAGACCAGGGGCGGGCAACTTTTCCAGTAAGTCGGCCTGCTATAGGGAAATTAAGTCCTTTGCGGTCCTGATAGCTCGAATCGATAAATGAATCGCGGATATATTCACCTATAAAAGGGATATATCGTATTTAATGTCAACTTCAAGTTTAAAGCATAGAGGCCAAAATCCGTATTAAATGAATTTATTACCGTAATGTACTTCAATAGCTGTTGTAGCCAATTAGACATCTGTGATCGATTAAAGTTGTCAACGAGATTATCAGTTAGATTGAAACGCAACTTTGTCTTGTTAATGTCCGTATGGTCGAAAATGTTTGCTCGCAAATGCATGTAGAGGGTAAACCCGAACAGATCAAGTATAGTTTCGTGGTGCCCACCATTCTCAGGTTGGCAAACATAATTCAACAACGCATAAACGCACAACACAAAGAAAACAAAGAACTAAACCTTAAAGAATAACCTACAGTCACTGTAATTTGATATAGTAAGCAAGTAGAGTGTGGGGTTGCAGCAGACTGTGGCCTTGGTCTACATTGTCGTGTAAGACCGGAAACTCTCTGCGGGCTGGGTCTGGCCCGCTCACCGTATGCTGCTGGACGTGCTCGTCCATGCTGTATAGTGTCTAGTAGGGTTATGACTAGAAAAAAATATTCAAAATTTTGTGTGTCCTGTAGTCACAAACGGTGAACTTTTGTGTCCTGCAAAATTACCAAAAGTTAAGACTGGTTAAACAAAAACCTCCCACACAAAAATTTTCCAGTTTTTACGATATGAAGGATAGGCTTTTTTTGTAGATGCAGACCATATAATATATATACCGACTGATTTGAATTTAACTGACACAATTCCAATTGCAAAGATTTAAAATAGTATTTTGGTAAATTTTGATCGCTCATATTGAATTATTCCTATCGTTTTCTTGCTTACAGTCAAAATTAAATAATTAATAAATAATTATTAATTTCGATTTTAGATGTAGACTGTATAGATCGTATAATTTCAATTTTTCTGACACAAATCGAACTGGTTGTTCGAAAAGGCGAAAGTAGAACAACTTAACATATTTTCAGCGGTCTAGAAAACCGATTAGAGGAATATGATGGAAATTTGAAAATGTCATATCATATGTGACTCAGCATCTGTTGATACTGGGCGGCGAAATGGCGTTGTTGTGAAACTGCAAATTGCAGTGATGAGTAAGGGTTTTCATAAACCACAATACATTGGTTGCCAACATAATATTATCGATTCTTAAAGCATATATCAGAGTACTTCTATCCAACATCCTCAACAAATCCAAGTCTCAGCTACAAATTTGGAGATGATATTGCAAAATACTACGAAAACTTGGTACAATCCATCAAGCCAGGATTTCAAATGGAAGTATTAGAAAACCGATGACGAAAGGATGATTTTAAGTTTATCTATGTGCTGTGCAGAGCATGCCGCTCTTTCAGAGAAAATAGTAGATTACCACTAATCAAATGGCATAAACTTCCATCTCTACGCAATGCGAGATGGAGCTCAAGGGCTATGATTCCGTACTTCCAAGTCCCCAGATGGAGAGTAACTCTTGAGATATCATGCTTATTCCTCGCAAATGCGTGTCAGGAAGCCTGGTATTCTAACCAGATGTCTATAGATGGAATATAGTGGAGCCCGACCGTTTATTGGTTCGCCGATAATATCGGGACGATATCACACTTCGACAGAATTATCGGTATCAGCCATTGAAGCTGAAAAATTATCGGCAATTCTCCTGACGTCACAACATGGCGGCAGGAAGTCAGAAAACTATAATCTTTGACCGCTAGATTCAGAATATTGATATATGTCACAAGCTTACACTTACCAGGTGTCCAGATGTAGCCTGTCTAGTTTACTTCATGTTCAAATATAACAATGGATGTAAAGATGTTCAAATAAATGCTCTAAAGAAGCTTTGAAATGTGCTTATGTATATCCAACTTCTTTTGAATATCGGCTGAATGTATAGGGGTTCTCGGTCAAGGTGCGAGCTATCGGTTTTATCCGTATCGACCGGGCTCTAGAGTAAACCAAAGATTATTTGCTGCTATTTTTGCGCTCAAATGTCCTGCAGCGAAATCCCATTGGAAGTCGGATATGTCCGTTGTAGATGTCCCTGCCACTAACATAATAACAGAAATAGAAGTCAAATTGATGGATGAACTTCACCATAAGTACAAAAGGACATATATATGAAGATTAAATTTGTAGCAAAGAATAACTTTGAATTGTAATATTTTTCTATATTTGGACCGGTGTCGAAAATTGAAGCTGGTTTGTGCGGGACATGTTTTTCGATTTGAACAAAATGATTATAATTTTTTTAATTTATACCAAAATGCTCATCAATTCCTGCTACAGGCGAAATTTTTTTTCTAGTCATAACCCTAGTGTATAGGCTCTCGTATTATAGACATCACCGATGCAGAGTGGCTTAACAGACTATATGCGTTCATTGCAGCGATGAATCTTTGCTTTACGCCATATGTCTCCGCCTTCATACCAGAGGCTATTGCTTCTTTCTGAAATACTCGGCAGGTAGTAGTAGATATATAGAGTTTTAACTGGGTAAAATTATAGCCCCGAAGGAACAGCATAAAAAATAAGCAAAGGCCAACAAATGTGAGCTGGGGCGAGGAATGATTGCCAATATGATATCAGAGCTGATAAGAATAGATATGGCAGGCCTGGCATACAGCTGTCTGGTTTCATGCGGTTGATGCGTTCTTATGGAAGTATTTCGACTACGCAATTGCGCATGTTCGCTTCAGTTTTGTTCGTGTTTTGTGTCAATTTTAATAGGGAAATGCACAGCCCAAGATCTATAGACGCTAGGGATGGTGTGAACGTGAGGTTCACGTTCGCGTTCTATGTGTGAACCCCGGAAATTTAGAGGTTCACGTTCACAAACGAACCTTGGTAGGCTCTGCAGTCTGCACTGTGAAAGTTTTCCATCTATAACAATTTTCACGTTACTATAGCATCTTTGGTTGAAATTTATTGCATTTAAACTGCGGATGAGTACAATTAGAGTTGCATTTAAAACAAATGGTGGTTCAAAACGCTTTGTTTAAAACATATTTTAAGCAGTGTTTTAAGCAATGCCTTTAAAAAAATTGTGTTTTTTTAGTTTGTAAATTATGCCATAATTGTGTAAATACTTTCCAAAGAAACATGTTGTATGAGCCTATACGGACAATTACCACCCGATATAGCCGACGTATATCGATATGGGATTGTTTGGAACCCTCAAAATAGTCGGTTCAACAGCAATAATACATATATTTCGTCAAAGGAGCTAATTTTCAATTGTCAATGTCAATCCACTATTATGTCAGAATGGATATTCATGACGTTTTGGCTTAAAAAACATGTTTTAAACAAGAAACTTGTTTTAAACATGTTTGTTTTAATTGATTTTTGTTTTAAATGCAACCGTAAGTACAATAGGACCCTTCGTGAAAATATTTGTGATACAGTTTGAACATGGCGGCTTTCTGAGGAAAATGGCTGCTGCCAATATTTTGTCTCGCTTTCAACTTTAATTTGAGACCACATCATATTTAGAGCGCAGTTGTGTCAGAACTTTGCTATAGGCAGTTCAGTTCATGAGGCCTCAACCGAATGAGAATATCATCTTTCAACGCAATGGCATCGCTTGGATCAAGTGAGAGCTGACATTTTAAAAACAGTAGACTTGATGTATCCTATACGTCATATTGTTTTTGCTTAAATGATGATCAGGTAGGACGTAGATGTGTTGCACCCGACAAACTCACCTCCAATCCAAATTTTAGATCGGCAAGATGTGACGACAAATGAGTAAGTTTCGTCACTATTAATCTACATCATTTTGTTATTATAAGGTAGTGAAGCCCGTCACAATTTTTCCCTATAGCTATGAGCGTATATTACATGTCATCTGAGATATCTTTAGTTTATTTTGCCTTTGACCTTGGGAAGGGAATGACATAGGCGATCCGATTTCTGATACGCGTCTTAATGGTGTATATTTTCCGACAGTGATTTGATAGTTGACATGGACTTCATCAATTGTGCTGATTGTGCTGACATGGAGGTATGCTCGACTCATATGTTTGTGGCTATACTCAATTGTGACACCGTAACAACTCTGTTACGCTGTCGGCACGATTAGGAAGCAGGTCTTGATTACAAAACCGGTTTATTTCCCAATATCAATCAATTTCTCTTCCTGTATCATTGCAACTGCACTATACTTGATGGAAGCTCAATTGTGTAATGAATGTCTTTGCACAGCGTAGAATGCACTTCGATATCTGGACAGAACTAATTCGTTAGTCGCAGATATCGATTGTAGAAATTATATTGAATATCGCGGGCTATCAAGTTTGTCAGTAAAGTTACAAATATACAGCACTATATCTGCTGTCCATGCAGTCGGGGTTTAACGTTAATTATTCCTACCGTTCGTAATTGGTACTTCCACCAACCGGTCAAGATATCTCCATCAGCCACGCGGATAGGTTAATAGTGCCCAATTGGACAATGACGCGATATGATTTGATTGTACACAGGAAAAGGATGAAAAGATGGAAATGAAATTGATTTATCTTTTTCTATTGAAATGGCAACCATGATGATGTCCTCGTTATATGTATATGCTATTGCGTTTTGAGAAACAGTTTTATGTTGAATTCTTTAATAGTTTTACTGTGCTTACGCTCTCGATCTATAGGTGTACAAATGCGCTATAGTCAACCTAGGCAGTATAGTATTACTAAAATAAAAGTGGGATTATTTTGTATTCCGCTGCAAGTATAGGTCAATAGTCCTTCGCAAAGCAGCCGAAAATTACTTTAAGTGTCAGATTTTTATTGTCTATAATAGTCGTGAGAAATTTCCAACCTAATAATAGTTCCATAATTGTGCTGCAGATGCCCCAGAACGCTGCATACCACTAGACGAAAATGGATTATGAAGAAGTGCTGCATGCTGTAGGGTCGTTTGGAAGATATCAAAAAGTCGTTCTTGCAATGGTGTCTCTGTCACTACTGCCAAATCCCTTTCTTGATCTGATGTTCGCATTCACACAGTACGAGTCCGAATTCCACTGTGAACTTCCCACGTGGATGAACGTTTCCAAGGTAATAATTAGGGTTGATTTTTCGCAACGACTGGATTAGGGATGAAAGATCTTCGTCTGTACAACATGATTCCATCATACGCCCAATGTAATTGTACCGATAAGTTTACTGATATTACATTCCAATTATTTCATTATAACGAACTGTTCACTGCTAGAAGCCTTCACTGTACCGTGTTGCCACACGCTGGTTCTCAAATTATACCTTTCCGTGCTATCATTTTTGTTCACGCAAAGCATTTCAGAAATTACATGCACCGACCGCGTGACAAATTTATTGATTTGACCAAAAAGGCTGTAAGACTATGACGAAGCGAGACATCGGGTAAAATATTATGGTAGCTTTCGATAACCCAGCAGGCCCAGACTTGAGAGCATGACAACTCTAAATATATGCAAATGCACAAGACGAACTATGGCGCAAACGTCGCACAAGCGATGTAGATTTATACACGCATGATTATTGCAACATCACAGAAGCTATATTTAGGCCACGAAAACATTCTTGTCATGTCGATAAATTTGTTACTTTTTAGAATTCCGACGACTATGAAAAACTGCTGAATCTTTCGATACCATGGGAAGTCGATTCGTATGGAATTATGCGAAGAAATCGCTGCAAAATGTACAAAATTCAAAACATCAGTGACGATCACCGTACAATCAACTCCTTCAATCAGTCAGACATGATACGTTGTCGATACGGTTATCATTTCAATGATTTTAACTCGGCAACTGCAAAGGTAAAAGATAAAACTTGACTTCTTGGGCTTGACTAATAAGCTACCTATACTGGTAGGAGCTGCAAAAGTGTTTTACCGGGGTTGAAAGTAATAGACATTTTATAGATTTGCTTCCCCAATACGAGTGATATAACCTGAAACAACTGGGAGATCTAACTACTGTATCACTCACACCAATAGAGCATTATTTTGCATCTTGTACGTCTGCATCTGGAGTATTATTAAATTATGTGACATTTGGATGCATGCGTATGGGGCTGAAGAGCTCCCCGCAACATCTGTAACTTCAATTTCAGTGTGAGGCAAAAATTAATCGCGCTGTCACCTGATTAGTGACCTTTCCCTACCAATATCCATGAGAGTGCGATGTAGAATGAGGAAGAACTCCTTGAATTTTCTGATTACTAAGGATACAATACTTATTATGTTAGAAGAATTTATTTGAGCAGCTGACCGCCGACCGGCGTCAAATTTCGAATCAAGCATGATACACTATACTTCCACCAAATGACAATTGACTGCTTTGAATACTACACTTCATGGCTTTAACAATATAATCAGTAGATGCATCCCGAACGGGTTGGTCACATATACGGTACTGCCTTCAAACCCTTTTCAGTTCAGTATGGTGTGTGCCGATTCGTGGAAAGCTGCTCTCGCTATTACGTTTTACATGATGGGAATGGGTATAGCAATATTTTCCGGTTATATTTCTGACAGGTAAGGCGTGTTGACGGATTATGAGAAGAAAATCATCAAAATGGCATTTAGCGTGGTGAATCTATTTTGAGAAGCGTTAATTATGTTGTATAATTTAGTGTGGGGTATTATTCTGCTTTACAGATTTGGACGGAGACCGGTGTTCTTGGCGACCAAGTTTGGTCATTTCATTTTCGCAGGATTGTTGTCGATGTCCTGGAATTACACTTCCTACTTGGTGCTATCGTTACTTATTGGTCTCTGTTCGTCCAATTACTCAGCAGCTTTTGTTTTAGGTTCGTTGTACAATGGCACTTTCGCCCAGTTGTGATGACAAGTTCACTTTTAATAATGATGAAAAAACACATCAGAACTCACGTTATCCGCGTTAGCGGTGTCTTATAAAAAGCCTAGCAGTGGCCCGTGCTACAAGTTGATAAAATAAAATAAAGAGTATCAGCCAGGTGTGAAATGACCTATGTTGTCGAACCGCAATGAATATCAAAGACAAACAAACACATCAGAACTGCTTTCTACTTTGCAAATTCATAAGTGCAAAATATAAGTCGTTTTACCAAATTAAGTTTCCCGTAGAAGTGGTAGTAACCGGGGTTCCACGGAACACTAGGCGTTCCGTGAGACAGTTCCAGGGGTTCCGTTAAGGTCATGAAATATACTCAACTCATTCATATGATTTGTGATGATACACCCGTCTTGGCCATCATTTTGTCCACCAGAAATCTATAGCGTATTGTAGGATTGCAGATTAGCGCAAGTGTTCGGGGGGTTGGTAAAGGTTAAGATTCACTGGTATAGGTCCAAGTTGTGGCCCCACTGCATTCTTTCCACTGTTTTGATACACACTGGTAAAACTCTAAAATGGCTGAATCAATCTTTCGCAGCGACAGAAATGATTAAAACAAAACGGAACCTTCAAGTAGCCTTGGCCATTTCCGTAATGTACGCTGTTGGCGTCATTTCGTCACCTTTGCTCGGATATCTGCTCCCTAACTGGAGATGGTTTCTTCGGGCGAGCTTCTACATTGGTGTCTTGTATCTCCCGTTGATCTGGTATGTCACAAGATTCATTATCATATTATATTACGGCATATGTATTCGCAGTATTAACATTTGGTCGCATAACCTTTTCATTATGTCGCACAACGGAGTCACGTCAGAGCGGATTTCCAAGAATTTATCGTAACATTTCGAAAAGGTATTTTCCGGAATCACTGCGGTGGTGCATGGTCAGTAAAAGGAGAAAGCAGTCGATTGCATTGATGAAGAAAATTGCAGAAACAAACGGCAAAATGATCAATGCAGAATTGATATACGACCGTTTTCAGAGTTATCAAGTAAATAATGTTCTTCGATTTCATGCACGTAATTGAAAGTCACCATGTTTCACCAAAATATCTTATATGTACGTACGTACGTCGTACATGTGCTGAGACGCAAATCCCCGATGCTTATAGATAAACAAGGAACAAAGGAGCGCACGTGAGTCTGAGATGTCAATAACGAGAGAAGACCGATCGTATTTTCTTCAGTGGGTTAATCCAACAATGAGGATGCGGTACATCGGCGTATGTACATCATGGTCAGTAATCTACTTTTGCATACACTATACACGTGAGTCTTGAAACAACAATCAAATGATTCCAATATGATGTGATGTACTGAATGTGGCAGTCAAATGACAGCTAACATCGCTGAATCTAAGTCCGATACGAAAGAGATAAATATCGTAAGACACAGCATGCCGAAAAATTATGGTTGTCGTTTGTGGTATTCATGGTGTTTGTCGACTACAATGGTCAGTTACATCAGGCCGATATTCTTATTTTTGATTCCGTGACTGCCGACTTGCAGCACGACCCACTTCTAGGCTTTAGTAAGACACCGCTTACGCGGATAAGATGGCGAGGTGCAATTAGCGCACAATTTAGAATCCGCTGCGGCTATAGCAATCAGAACACTATGAACATGATGTAAATAAGCAACTGAACAAATGTAGAGCACTTTTCCTCCGCGAAGATATGTTCAATTGAAATCCTTCCAACGTTGTTTTTCCTCTCAGGATCGCTGCTTGTATGATGTCTTACGCCATATCTCTTTATCCGGCTAATCTGAGCGGTGATCGCATCATCAACAAACTACTTATCAGCTTGACGGATGTTCCTGTCATTGTGATATCATATTATTTGCCCCTCACCCTCGGTCGTGTACGATCAGCTGCGATCTTGTATTTGCTATCAGGCACTTCGTACGTCATCTCTCCATTTTTCAAAAAAGGCAAGTGATTGTACAAAACAAATAAACAATAATGCTCATTCTCTCTTCACTGAATGTAATTTGAAATATTACTATTGCAGTGAGCGCAGTGTTGGTCACTTCACTGATACTAGTCGCGAAGACAACTATACAATCGGCGTTCTGCGTAATATATCTGATAACTAATGAAATTTCACCGACGCTGGTACGAAGTACTTCGCTCGGAGTTGCGTCCATTTCTGCACGTGTTGGATGTATTATAATGCCGTTTTTGATGCTAGCCGGTAAGTTATTACACAGATAAGATTGATACGGTGGTCGATATGAAATGATACCAGTATGGCGATGTATGGCCAGGGACCATGGGCAATTGACCATAGCCAATACCGGAATTGCAGGAAGGTAAAGTACCTCAACAATGAAGCACGCTGCGAAGTAACGAATGATCGTTGTCTACATGACGTCACCAGTGCTGAGATGACTCGAGTAAACTTTTTCGTATGACTTGTCCCGAGTCAGCTATTAGCAAAAATAACATAACCTAACTTGACTCAGCATTTCAGAAATGGTGGTTGACTCATGGCTGAGGGCAAAATTCACGAGTCAATTTCGAGTCATTAAGTATAATCGGTGTCGACTAAACCGCTTTATCTTCTATATGTTCGGATTGTTCGCGATACGGTGGTGTGACCCCCCCCCCCCACCGTGGGGACGTGAAAGCACCTGACGGACGGGTGGCGCGAAGCCGCCTGAGAGAAATGATGTTTCTTGAAGTCGGAATGAGTTTACTTCCATGTTCAAACAACGGCAATAATCCTATTATACAGATATATTACGACTTTAAATGTCGAAATTGAGTCGTACCATTCATAAAAACACCAATGCTAGATTTTACCTGATAACCGGACCTTGAGCCGATCAGAAGATGTCTCTGACGTAGGATGAATGCGTGTAGTTGTTAGCCGGTGCTTTATGATCTGTCTGTCAGGCAGAGTGCGAAAAAAGGCGCAACGCTATGAAGAAGTAAGATATTTCCTTATAGCATGGGGTGGGAAACCTGCGGCCGTTGAAGGAAATTTGTGCGGCTGTGGAGTGGACACACAATTAATTTAGTATGAGCTGGCGGCCGTCGACAAGGAAATCGAATTTGCAATTTGAATCTCTGTGATATTTAATTAATATTGAAATTTACTTCCTTCATTTTCCGATTTTCGACGCCCCCCCCTCCCCGCGTGTTATGTATAGTAACACGATATGAAAAGGTAGATGAGTCCCGAGTCAAGCCGAAATCGACATCGCCAGTTTAACTTGGATATTTGGTGTCCAGTTCATTGCAGTTCATTCCATTTCATTGCGCTGCAGAAAAAAGGTTAGGAACCACTGTGCAACGTGCTACCGCTTCCCATGTATTTTTGCCAAAATCTTCAACTAATTATTTTTTCGCGCTCTGCGTGATTTACTTCCTGCCCATAATTATTGCTCTTTGAATTGTCCAAATTTCATATTTGGGAAGTCTCTCAACAGTCATTGCCTGCCATATTATCAAACTATGCAGTGGGATTGCAAACAGTCTGGTTTTTTAATATTTTTTCGGCTGCGACGATAAGGAATTTTTTTTACTACATTCAACAATGGCGTGTCGAAAAAAGTTTTGAGAACCCCTGAACTAAGTGATAAGAGCTTATAGCTTACGTTGTCATACATTAGTAGCAAAGTATGCCTAACTGTTAACTACTCACAGTGCTCAGTGCTTTCCTTAACCATCCCTCCTGCATGATTTGAATCTAATGGATATAATTTATACATTTATATTACTCGTCAGCAATTGGAGCAGGCTTAAATTGTATCTCATGGACTCGTGACGGGTGCGGTGGAGGCAGGGCAGTAACTGCCACACCCCAAAGCCCTAGAACCGAGCGAGATAGTGTTATGGTTATGCGTCCGGCTTCTCGATCGGTAGGTCGTGGGTTCAATCCCCGGCCGGGTCAGATCAAATACTCGAAAACTGGTATCCGCGGCTATCCTGCTAGGCCAGGGGTGGCAAACTACGGCCCGCAACACCGTTATGTGCGGCCGGCGAGAGTCCAAATAAATTTATCTAAAATATTGATAAAATGCGCACTACAAATCGAATTAATGCAGGGACGCGATTAAACTTTTTCTTAGTATATTTCACCATGATAATTCTGAGGCAGTGGTTCTCAAACTGGGGTGCGCGAAGCTGAACCCAACTGAAAATTTTTTTCGCGCTTCGCGCTATTAACATTCGATTCTTATTTATTGCTCTGTATTTATTCTGAATTTCATATTTTCAAAATCTCTCATTCACAGTCGTAACCTTCCATGCCAACAAACTATCCGTCAGGTTTGCTAACATACTGGTTGTGTTTTGTGATATGACGATAAGGGGGGGGGGGGGAGGGGGAGAAATCTTTCACCATCATAAGGTGGGCGTGTCTTAAAAAGTTCGAGTACCACTGTTCTATGGAAAATACTTCCATATTATTTTTTATGTTTAATTTTTGGCTCGACAGCCCGATCTCAAGGCCCACGAAGTTTGAAAGGTTTCTACTGTTAAAAATCACATAAATCCTAAACGAGATTGACATAATTCGGATCACAAGTGTGATTCCACATTGGCCACTCCAGTTTTAATTATTTCAGTGATGTGCTTATAAAAACGATTCATGCGTGTCTTAGGTAGATTCGTTCTCTCTATATGCGTAGAATTATTTATATTTTATCTACACATAGTAGAAGGGTGTTTGAAGCTAACATGGTTACGATGCTGTCAGCATTGTGTGTCCTGGAACTGGACCAAAAGCGGAATTAGTAAATCTATGAACAGATCGCTCTTCGCAGATTCAAATTTCAATCCTGTTCTTGAGGTTGACCATAGCCTATGAAATCTCGCCACTGTTTCTGACGCGTGTATGATATCATCAAAGCAATCTTCGGTTTGTTTTATATAAGCATATATATTATCTCCATGTCCTCACTATATAATCAAATACCAATATTGCGTTTTGGTTTATAATCCCAATTCGAAATAGTGCGGCCCGCAAATATATTCAGATGTTGAATGCGGCCCGCGAGCTCAAAAGTTTGCTCACCCCGGTGCTAGGCGCTCAGCAATCACGGATAGCATGGAGGAGAAAAAAGCGGGGGTGCAGACTAGATGACCTTACTATAAAGGCCGTATCGCATCTCCGTCGTCAAAAGCATCTCGATGGTGCAGGCGAAAAAGAATACCATAGCTCTCTCTCTCTCCAATTGGGGTGGCCGAGCTCGAAGGGTGCCCAAAATTATGTGGTAAATTATAGAGTATTTTTTTGATATTTATAGAAATTTACTAAAATTTTCTTCCCGTTTCGCGCGATTTACTGTTGCTTGCTGTCATTTCGGCATTGACGATTACCGCGTCACGACACGTCAAGATGTTGTCAATGACGTTTCGGCTAACATGCGACTCTGAAAAGTGTGCTACCAAAAAGATCGGCGGCGAGGAAACCTTGACCTCATGTTGTGTGAAACCGATATAAATATATATAAATGTCGAATTCTCCCTTACCCGTAGGCGCCTATATGGATATCGCCTAATATTCTTGTCCTGGAAATCTGAGCCCCACATTACAAATGCCACCCGTAGAGAAAAATTATGCGCCCCGCCAAGAAATGCCACTTCGAGTCGTGTGCGTCGCACGAAACACGTTCTTTAGATCTGGTGCGTTTCAGTGTTTCCGAAATCTTTTGATTATATAACAGACGGTAAGTTACGACAGAACAACACGTAACAAAGTAATTGATAACAACGGGTCCGCCTGCAGATGTATAAGTATTAATTACGGGCCCTATAAATTTTCAAATGCGTCAATGCCTTCAGTACGAACGCTACAATTCGACAGTAATATATGCATTTTCAATTTCATTGACTTAATTAAACCAACGCACGCTAACAATATCACGGTAATATTACCCTATGGGGGCCCAATACAAGCGTTTTTTCATGAGGGGGGCTGACGAAGTGCTGTTAAGGTCCTGGGTGGAGGAGTGGAGTAATTTCGGGGTGGGTATTGCATTGCATCATATCAATATGTTGCAATTTAATCGTGTTCGTGTTCTGTCCTTTATTTTGACTGATATTTATGGACTGGCGCTATGTAAATATGTGCAAAGTTTAGCAATTCTACGTATGCGTGGGCGATAAAACGCCTTTTTGCCTGTATATATTTAACTCTATATTCGTTACTCGATTCGGAATATATGGTGACTCAATCAGTATTTCATACAGCTAGCAAAATGCAATGACTGAATCATGCCTCGTATACTTCGAAAATTGATTTCGACTTGACTTGTGACTTGACTCGGGTCACCTCCAAAAATCGAGTGGCTTGACGTGGCTCTAGTCACTTTCAAACATCGATTCCTTTGACTTGACTCGAATTAAAATGTCCAATGACTCAAAATCACTCGTGACTCTAAGTTAATGACTTTTACCCAATACTGGACGTCGCCTACTATCTTCTTTACTTTCATTCAGTGTGCATGCCTCCTCTTTACATCGCCTAGGCCAAGGTGGGTGTCAGATTCCATAGACTGCTCCTTGTCGCTTCGACACCTTCCTGTCTTTTCATTGTATCGCATTTTTTGTGGTGTATTGAACTGATAAAATTGCTAATAAACCAATGATGATGATGATGATGATGCCTTCTTGAAATGCCACAATTTCACTTTTGCTACTCCTAGACGAGTTTCAAAGAAACCGTGAACCCAGCTACGGTGCTTCGAGTTTGTATTTGTTCAACTTCGGATCAAAGTTTATTGCTCAAAGTCAATTATCTATTCCCGTTGCTCATGCTCATCTTTCGAAACCTGATCTATCGAAACACCAACAACGAATTTGAAGCTTATTTGAAAATTTTCGAGACAATGTGAAATATTGCATAATTCTCTCTATGAAGATATTACCAAACAAATTGTCAGGAAAAGGCGAAAATGAATACACTCCGTACGTGACGATGGGCACGTGCGCACTCGTAGCCGCCATCATGTGCCTCTTCTTCATTCCGGAGACAGAAAACAGAGAAATGCCCGACTCCTTGGAAATGGCACTAAAGAATAGGCGGTAAATATCAAAAGAGGAAATCTTTTACTCACCCACTTTGTTCCACGACATGAACTTTCAGGATATACGGTCTGAATCTGAGAAAGAAATTCGAAAGCACGGACAAAGGCACCAAAATACACGTCGCAGGTGCTTCGGAGAAGTATAATCAATCGTGTGCGTGAAGAAAAGATTTCACCGAGCCTGGTTGAACGACATTGAAATTGCCGTGGTACATTCGATGAGCATTACATTTCCAAATGATTTATTGATTACGCGGTTTGAATATACGTTTGAACATTCGAGTCGGAGCAATTGTTTCGCTATAATTTGAATTTTAGTGGGTAAAATACTAGTAAGATTCTATTGATCAATTATACAGGTTTTGCTTAATATTCATAGTGTTTCGACTACATTGGACATTTTCTTCATTTTTGATTCCGCATTTACCGACTTCTAGCATGCACGACTCACTTCCAGGCTTTTTATAAGATGCCGCTTACGCGGATCACGTGGCGAGTGGGAGCCTATAGAAAAACCTCCAATCATTAGGTATGAGTCCTGGGAATCGACTGTGGTCGGACTCGAACCAGCAACCCGTTGGTGTTGTAGCTGTGAATCATACCACTACGCTATCTCGCCACTGCAATTGTACAGGTAAAATGTAAACGGAATGAAAAATCTTATCCAAATCAGTGGAATAGGCCTACCGGCCGGCAATGCTGAAAAGTGTTTTTGATGACATGATTGCATGGTGTGGTAGCGTATCAAATATCACTTCAGTCAAAAACCTACGATTGAAATTAATTAAGCAATATGAACTGCAGCACCATTTTAACCAGCATCGCGTTGATTATAAATTATAAACTTGGCTTTTAGACAATTTTAATACATGAATACGTAAATGTAAATATACGTATATTCAAACCTGACGCTTTTCGAGCTGACATTTTTCAAGGGAGATCGTCAGCAAATGAGTCATTTCAATGTCTTCAGTACAACTACATTGTATACATTCAATTATAGAAACAAGTACACCATAAAATACGGGCAAACGATGAGCGATTTTCTACATGAACAAAAATCTTTTGTCCCTTCTGGCAGTGTTGGGATCAAGTCACTACCTTCCAGTCACGAGTCATTTCGAGTCATTGCAAATTTTGACTCGAGTCAAGTCAAGTCAATCAATGTTTGAAGGAGACTCGAGTCAAGTCAAGTCACTCCATTTTTGGAGGTGACTCGAGTCAAGTCAAGTCACGTCAAGTCAAGTTACGAGTCAAGTCCTAATTCAAGTCAAGTTGCCTTTTCAAAGTATGAGGCATGATTACTTCATAGCATTTTGCTATATAACTGTCTAAAATACTGATTGAGTGGTCATTGATATTGAACCGATGAACGAATATAGTTAAATATACACGCAAATACGTATGTAATTGCATAGCCTCAGTTTTTAGTTACCAGCCAAAATATAGAATAGAGAAACGAATTGATAAGATGCAATACATTACCCATTTACAAATTTATATGATACAATTCAAGTATGCACCAACGGTTGAAGACTATATAAGCTAAATTCGAATGCAATTTCAATAAAACAAGAGGTTCGGTTAAGGTAAGAACAGAGAACAGAAATAATCATTTTACTATTAAATTACTCTACTTTACTATACTAACGTACGCTGTAAGCTTCGATCCCTTCGTTTGCGGTCAATTTATTTGTGAGAGAACAATGGAGGCCCAATAAAACGCACGATCATTGAATGATTTGTCGCTCTCATGGGTTACACCAGCGTTTCGCGAACAATCCGAACATATGCAAGATACACTGATTTTTATCACACCGATTACTTGATGACTTGAAATTGACTCGTGAATTTTGCTCTGAGTCACGAGTCAATCCACATTTCTGATACGCCGAGTCAAGTCAGGTCAAGTCATTTTAGCAAAGTGACTCGAGTCAAGCCAAGTCATACGAAAAAGGTTACTCGAGTCTGACTCGGGTCAAGTCATGACTAGAGTCATCCCAACACGGCCTTCTGGTGACACAGGCACGATTGGTGGATTTTAATAAAGGCTGATTCGTGAAAACGGAAAAGTGTGCAGACCCTCCCTAATACGGATAATATATCGTCATTACAGTGTGTTAGCACCAGTGGAAATCTAATCCGAATACTCGCTAACACAAGAGTACGTAGCCATGCCCGATTGTGTTCCAATATATGTAGATTTGCGTTTTGCTGTGCGTGATCGAATATGAAAATGGAACATATTGTTTGATGCGGTCCTGTAAGCGCTGTGATATTCTTCCCACGTAGCTACGTTCTAGAATCGCTCTGACATTCAACACTTTAGCTGCCAAGGTCTATCATGGAAATTACCAGTAAACGCCAGCAAACAATGAATTTTCGACTAGTTGGATATTTGGCTGGAATCGGGCGCGCTGTTAAGTGAAAAACTTGTGCATCTTATGAAAAAAAAAATTTTCATAATATCATGGAATTATAAAAATATTGTAATTTTTTGCTGCTCATTTTATGAAAAGCCACTTAGTGGTCAAGCCGGAAAAAAAGTTGACTTATCGTATACAGATGTGATTTTAAAAATACATCCATCAATACAGCCGTAATCCGGGGATAGAACGAATTCCGGACTTTACAGTACGCATTTGAAAAATATCCTAAATATAGGATCGCTGGCACTTTATGGGATTGAGTAAAATCCTAAATTTGGGATTGTTGGCAGTCAAAGTGTTAATTTGATCAATATAAATTGGTTTATTATGAAGGACGAATGACATCTTTGCACGTTGCAGAAAGTGGTTGTTTGGTGATGAACACAACGTTGGTTTTGACATTGTTATAACAGGATCTACCGCGGAAACCAATTGTTGCTCAAAACGAGAAAAGATCATGTTAGGCTAAGGTCGATGCATGTGTGCAATGTCAATGTGAGCGTTCGTTTATTGAGATTGTAATACATGGAAATTTGGTAGCTTGCGGCATGTGACATGAGATAACATTTCTGGGATAATAATTAAATTTCCGAGTGTTGCAGTAATTTCGAGCCCTATCGAATTAGGTGCGGTGTAAGTCATGTCGATGACAGTGCGACAGTATTCCCGAATATATCTGTGTACCAAATGTCAATTAGATCAATTTTCCTGAAGGACTGAACAAATACCCACACAAATATTGCCCGGTAAGGTATCCAGAAGTAACGAAGTTGCTACCTTGTTTTTTTCGGCAAGAACGTCTAAGAATGATAACGAATTATCAGACTTTTTCGAACCTGAATTTTAAAGACCAGTACGTACAGAATACTGCAAAGCTATAATTCTCTTTGGAAGATTGCGAACGTGTCGTCAACATATCTGCGGTCCATAAATGATTGTTATGATTTGATCTGCGGCGAAATGTTTGTTTCATGGAATCCTGCAAATGCATTTGCTATATAGTAGGATCGAGGGAAGAATCTATGTTAACACTGTCGAATCGCCTGTACACGTACAGTACATAGTGTCAAATTCGCCTGAGCAAGAAGCCGTATATGAAGTAGTCCAACGACCAAGTTTCGAGAAAAGGGGGTGGACGTCAATTACCATCGTACAGCACAAATATCATTAGTCTCTTTCTGTGGTACATTCGTGAACAGATTTACGATATCAAAAGACCTGAAGAGTAACATATTCGAGTTTGGCAAGTCGACGGTTTCATCATGATAGCGAATGTAAACAAAAATTTGAAGTTTAGATTTGGATTTGGCTTTCCGAACGGTGGTGTGACGCAAATTTAGGAGTGGGATTTAAAGTTTGTATTTTGATTTTGAATATTGATAAGAAAGTAATCCTAAACTTGTATTTGGAGTTCATAGGAGTATTGCTTACGTTCTGCGCGCGACTGCGCATAGTCTATGTTGTGCACTGTACAGTAAGGCTGTTCAAAAATACTTTTTTTCGGATTCCAGTCATTCATTGATTAAATTGTCAGTTTACCCTAAAAAAACGCTACACACAAAATTTGGAGGCTGCACCCAGGTCGCTATATATGATTATACCTGCCGATTCGATTCTGAAGTCCTTACCTCCACATTGTGTTGATCGTATAACACCATCGGCACGAAATGGACACAGGTCGCGATTATAGAGCTGGTTTGCATACTTATCGATCCCTTTCACTTCCTGGATCATTGCGATTACACTGCACGAGATGGAGTCAATTTGTCAATGAATGCATTCGCATAGCGCAGGTGCACGTCCAGGCCAGGACAATAATTGTTCGCTAGTAGCAATTAGGCTATATCATGCCGAAACAGTAATTCGCTCTATCAAGTTTATCAGAAACATTGAAAATATGGCGTGCCGTTGTCGATATCGCTATTGCCGTACAACCTTACTATTGCCTATCGCTGGTAACGTACTCCTAGCAAGTGGTCAAGTTGTAACTTCAATAAATTTCCATTTGGCCAGCGTATTCAGATTTCGTAGTTGGAACATTCCAATAGAAGCCTATTTATGGAAATAGAGAGGACTATTACAATTAATAGATGGCTGAATTTTTATTTGCATGAAAGGGAGCACAGCCTAAAAGCTTTGAAGGATGATATTATTTACCCTTTTCTCGTGGAATAACAACCATGCCCCTCGGTAAGCTGGTATCGAGTTTATCAAACAGTTCTGCACAGACGAATTTTCTTCATTGCTTCTTTTTCTCGCGCTCTCTATATGCTTCTACAAAAGCACTGATCGAAGCAGTCGCTAGTATAATTCAAGTCCAAGTAATACGAATTTCTACTCAATAACGCATGCAAGCAATATAGTCCATCTATAATTGTGTTGCAGGAGTTCGACATCTTCCTGTCTTTTCATTGTATCGCATTTTTTGTGGTGTATTGAACTGATAAAATTGCTAATAAACCGATGATGATGATGATGATGATATTGCGCAGTGCTGATTATTACTAGACGGAAATGGATTTTGAAGAAGTGCTACATGCTGAAGGCTCGTTTGGGAGATACCAAAAAGAAGTACTGGCGATGGTGTTTCTGTCGGTATTAACAAATCCCATTCTTGATCTGATGTTCGCATTCACGCAGTATGAGTCTGAATTTCACTGCGAACTTCCCACATGGATGAACGTTTCCAAGGTAATGATTAAGCTGGCTTGAAGTAAAGCTTGACTTTGCACGATGGCTGGATTGAAGATGGAAAACTTGGGACTGTACGACATGATTCGTTTCACCTTGGTATGAGCGCAGATGGATTTACGATCCTGACAGCATTAGTAATCGAACCTTATATTATGCTTATCGAGACAAACAGTATTGAGTTGTCAGTGTAGCCTCGCGTCTTCAGATTGCTATCTTAAATCCCTGTATAGTTTCCTAACGAGACAAACTGTCATGAAGAAACTTTTGGTACTATAGTTGGATTCCTGCAAAGGTTCTAACGATAACATCGTTAGCGCAAAAGCAAAGTTTGCGGTCAAATCATATGCATATTCAAGAATTCTGATTTCCCACAGATGTGACTGATGTTTCATATATCGTAACGCGCGTAATGTACTGATGAAAGGATCAGAGCATTACAACAGGCTAGGATCGGAGTAATGCCACGGATTACTGCTTGCCCATGTCTGTCTAGGCCAGTGGTTCCCAACCTTTTTGTCTTCATTCCCCACTTCCGATATATTCCGAGCCTTCATTCCCCACCAGGACCGTAACAGCACTTCGTCAGCCCCCCCCCAAAAAAAAACGTTGGTCTTGCCCCCCCCCCCACAGGGTGATAAACCCAACTTCTGAGGGGCACGCCCCCAGAACCCCCTCAGCCCCCTGAGCCTGTACGCTTTCCCCCCGTTACTTATCAGCTACATTGGGTTTACTGTTTCGAGCGTCACCTTATCTCGACTAAACACGCGAAGCGCGAAAAAATTATATAATTCATGTTTGAATCGGTCAATATGATCGGGATTTGCATATATTTTGCTATCAATTTTTTTATCTCCCCTCTGCTCACGTAATCAGATTTACCGGTAGAGCTGAGTGAGGTGTTTCGGAAAAGGTAAGACCCCTAAATAAGTAGCCTAATAAACATCTTAGGGCGGACCCGTCCGTATATTGACTTCGTTACATTATGCTATTTCGTGACCTCCTATATCTGCTATTTCAAAAGATATGGAATATCGCCATAACTAAAAGGCACACACGATTTCAAATTGGTCTTGCTTTACTGGCAAATAATTTGTCCTGTAGGGTTCAAATCGCCAGGACAGGAACATTCGGCGCCAGCCATTTAGCCACCTATGGACGACAATTGATCATATATTTTTTTCGGTTCTGGTTTTTGTGGTATTCATGGTGTTTCTCGACTACTATGGTCATTTACACCAGACAGATATTCTTCATTATTTTCCGTAACTTCCGATTTATAGCACGGCCCACCTCTAGGCCTCGTGTAAGACACCGCTTGCGCGGTCGAGCTGGGCGAGAAGTAGACATATATGGATGTTGTATATTGTATATATCGAAGTTTTCTGTCACCACAAGGGCATTCCTTCTCGGTTCTCGGCCAAGCTATTCTCGCTACTGATTGTTCTGGCACACTTCTCGGAGTCGTATGTTACGTGGCCTATAACTTCATAGGTCTTGGTGCGTCAAGGCGCAGTAATGGCCGGCGCCGAAGTCTCCATTTCTATAAAATCCACGGATTTTCGTGGGGGAAGGGTAATTAAATCGCGCAACCAGCACGAAAATATTTTGAAAAAAGTGCTTAAATTAAAAAAAAACTATAATTTATTATAATACACGAAATAATTTTGGGCCCCTTCGAGCTCGCCCCCCACTTGGGGGGGTTGGGGTGCGGCCGTTACGGCCCTGTTCCCTACTACCCAACACTTATGTCATCACAGACTACACAACCTCTCCAGTACAATCGCCTGTGACTGCAACATAAAACGTATTGTGAACCAATACCAGTAACGCTCAAAATTTCGCGAAAGCGAATTATTTCACGTCAAACTAGTCGTGCTGGATGCGTTTGTGACGCCATGATTGGCCATCCAGAGTAAAAAATGAGGGATTGTGAACAACACGCAATATAATTTTCGATACATACATTCCAGAGCAGTTAACTGGTAACGGTAATTGCGCATGTGTCTCCGTGAATATGTAGACGGCCCTGTATATAATTTTGAACAAATGCGTCTATTCCCCACCAAAAACCATTGAATTCCCCACCGGTGGGGAATTCCCCACCGTTTGGGAACTACTGGTCTAAGCGAACCATTTCCTAATTTAGAGGCACAGACAGACAACCAAATGTATTAGTTAGGATGGAAACTATAATTGTAGTTATCAACAAGCCAGCAAGTTTGACTCAGACGTACAACAGTGCAGTGACGTGCGGTCAAATGAGGCAAGTGAGACAGTGCCTCACCTGTCGTCGGGGTGAGGAAGAGAAAATTGTGAAAACCCTCGATGATTATTGATATTTTCCATCGATAACTGGTATCAATCAAACGCTATTGTCACACTGATTCTAAAAATCGAAATATTAACAGTGTCAGAGCACCAGAACCCCCTCAAAATCGCCAAGGAATGTTAGATTCGGCTTTATTACAGACAATGCCATCGCAGATAAACAATGGCCAGGTGAGGCACAAACGACTCTGCCTCATGCACTATTCGCTAACAATGGGACGATCACAGCGCAGTGAACGCGCTATTGATTTCGGAAACCAACGTCCAACAGTCTTGTAGGAATTGTATAGTATCAACGGCCGATACGTAATGCGGAGCAAATGTATTCCCTTACTGATGTAGCTGATATGTATTTTCCACCCATATAGGCCTACCTATAACCGTAAATTATGGTATGTGATAGCTATTCTTACATAGCCTGCGCTTTCGTTGTTTGTGGTCGTTATAGTGTTTTCGACTGCAATAGTCATTTACACCAGGTCGCTATTCGTGTTATGATTTCATATTTGTATTTGCCGACTTGTAGTACTTCCCGCTTCTAGGCTTTTCTAAGACACCGCTTGGAACATATGGAGACGAGTAGCCTAAATAACATGCGTGTGAAGATGGCTGATGTGATAAGAAACAGGTCGCAAACTTCATCAGCTAACCTTGTAGGTCTTACATATTTGCGAATTTTAATCCACGGAAATCTGCATCCCCGTTCCCCAGTGATCAGACTATAGTTGACCCTCAAGGTCGTATCGATCATTACTATCTAATACCGAATACTGTGTATGTGCGATTGTGCAGTGCATGCATATTTTCTGTACCGCCATCATTGCCGTCTGTATGTATTTTGGTTGGATGAAAATAAAGACTCTTTCTCTGTCAACCAAAATCATCAATCTAAGTCTGATTTGCCACAGTCTGAATGATGTCTTAAAGACTTAAACCAAGTTCTATGTTAGTGTGTGACATTACACTGTTCATTTCCATGTGGTGAAGTGGAGATTGGACGAGCAACGGCAATAGCGAACATAAAACCGAAATTAGGATCTCAAAGAAAATATTATTGTGCTTTTCGTTTCATCCTTTTCGTTGAGCAATCTGTATATAACTGAATATTTCACAAAAGGAAATAATTTAAATATGTATTGTAGAATGTATAATTGCAGCTAACAGGGTGCAAAGAAAACGCTTTCGCCTACCCGTTTCTCTTGCTTATGTTTTCATTCACATATTCGTGTATATTTATTAGATAATTTACGCGCGTGTGTGTGTGTGGGGAGGGGGGGGGGGGTCAGTGCCTCTCCAGTCATGAACCTCACCGCACGTCACTGCAACAGTGTAATTCACAATAACTCGTGGGCACCAGGGCTTCGGAGTAGCCGTAAATGTTAAGTTACTCAAGCTTCAGCTCATTGCCGATATTTTTATCATAAATTAACTCTTGCTCATTGATATAACTTCATGCTCAGCCTGCTATTCCAGTATCGCCAAACACTTATACGTAGTTGTTGTTGTTTGTGGTATTCATGGTGTCTGTCGACTACAATGGTGATTTACACCAGGCCATTTGCGATATTTTGATTCCGTTTCTGCCAGGGCTTTGGAGCCGGAGCCGGAGCCCCGGAGCCGTGCATTTTTACCGGAGCTGGAGCCGGAGCCGGAGCTCTACATAAAATTCAGCCGGAGCCGGAGCTGGAGCCAGTTATTTGAGTGGTAGCTCCGGCTCCGACGTATTTCATAAGATGCAACGATCATATCTGCTGAGTTCACATAATTCAACAGCAGGACTTTCCAACTAACCATGTTCCATGGGATTTTACAGCAGTGCAGTCATATGTTCAATGCTCAATTTTCATACATGAGTATACCGAACCTCGGTATGCTAAGTATGCCTGTGAATATTGTGGGTATTCGGCATACCCACAATTTCATCATCAGCACAACCTTGTTGGCCAATTGTACGGTTCGAAAATAATGATCACTATGTATTACGCGACATGGGAGAGAGGATAAAAATAATATCGTTGCACACATTGAGCACAAGCCAATAAATTCCATCTCATCGTTGCTATGAATCGGATGAGCAAATACTCGTTCTTTCGTGATAGTTCTTTAATCGGGACGCGAAATTGGACAGTGTTGTATGCAATTATGCATGCGAATTGGAATTCACTACTGCGCATGATCGTCATTCACTCCAATGAGGATTTTCGAGCGTAAATTGGGGATGACATAAAAGTAGCCCAAAATGCCGTTACACTCAGCAAACAATTGTTGCGGTGCGAGCTACTCAATGCGATGTCAGGACCCCATGGTATTTTATGTTACAGACAAATTACTGATTTGATACGCGATTTCCAATTTGTAATCATCTGTTTTGTAAATTCAATCTTGATGAATGCTTGATACTCTTGTATTCCTGGATTATCACGCACTGTGACTTGGAGATGTGAAAAGTGCATACTGCATAGTTTCATTCGTTATGGGTATGGCGCAATGTGCATAGCACAGTGTTTAATTCGATGATTCGATGCGTTAAAACGGTAAACTTGATAAACTTGATCGACACCGGATGGACTGGTAACGAGTGCACCAATACTGAACGTCAAACCATTGGCCATTTGGTACAAATCGAATTTCTATTGATCAGGTCGTGATATCCGCCCACATTGCTCTTACTACAGTTACAGTTGAATAATAATCGCAAATTTATAGATTGAATTGAGCTGTATGGCTTAATGTTAAGGATTACAGGGCCAGTGTTAAAACGCCGCATCAGAATTGTAATGCTGTACACAGCAATGGCATGAAGTAATGTGCGTTCTAGTGCAACTAGATTGGGCCCATAGGCCGCGGGTTGCCCACTCCTGATATAGATAGACAGACACCTTCAATAGTTTTTAGAGCCGGAGCCGGAGCTGGAGCCGGAGCAGTGGTAAAAATGCGGCTCCGGAGCTGGAGCCGGAGCTATTCCATGATAGAAGAAAGCTCCGGAGCTGGAGCAATGCAAATTTACGGCTGCTCCGAAGCCCTGGTTTCTGCCGACTTGTGGCACGCCCCATTTCTCACTCTTTTATGACGCCTTTTACGCGGATGAGATGGCCAGGAGGAACCAAGATAAACCTTCAAAATATAGTTGGTACGGCATTAAAATATTTTAATGCACTAAAATGTAGTCTGATAATGATGTTGCAATTGGAATCTAATCACGGGATACAGTGTAAACTAGTGGTTCTCAACCGGGTTTCAAACGAACCCCAGTGGTTCACTGAGCCGATGCCAGGGATTCCGCGGGTGCTATACACACACGCGACTCAAATGATCCTTGACATGTCCGTCATGACCATCATTGTCAGCAGGGAATAGGGTTTCATCAATATTAGAACTGTGGCTGTTGTAATCGCACGTCGTTGCATTGGCGTGGGTGGGGTTGGTTGAGGTTCCAATTCGAAACTATGTCCATACATCTCCAGCATTTATTAGCTCGATTGCAATTCAGCAATTTATAACACGCTTCCGTGAGACTCTTTCCAAGGCGACGCTTTTTTCTTCTGGTAATTATGCTCTAGTGCAGTGGTTCTCAACCGGTGTGCCGCGGCACACTAACGTGTCATTCACGTCTAGCAAGGGTGCCGCGAGAGATTTCTTCAAGTTTTGAAATTACGCGCTAAAACAATCAATATAATCTTAATCGGGCTCGATGTGAAGTTCATACATTTGACAAATCAATATTGTTGCAGACAATCAATATCCCCCGCTAATTCGCTTTTCCTGACATATAGCGTGCTTTGAAGGTGGTATTGAGTTTTGTACAATACGTTTTTTTGTTTGTTTTTGGGGTATTCATGGTGTTCGTCGACTACTATGGTCATTTACACCAGGCCGATATTCTTCTTCTTTTCCGTAACTGCCGACTTATAGCACGGCCCATCTATAGACTTTTTGTAAGACACCGCTGGCGCGGATGAGATGTACAATACGTTGATTCATCGCAGAGAAGAGCAGACATGGCGGCGCCTGTGTGATAATGCAAATCCTCATCGTCTCCCTAATCACAAGCGAGAAATGAACACATTTGGAAGTAATATTCACGTCACGTGATTATTATTTTCTTCTATGTTGCAGACTGTCTACTGTTATATTTATTTAAATGAATACACTCGATTACTTCACTACCATGGAGTTGACGAGTAACAAGGCCTTCATAAGCCATATCGTCACCTCCAGTCAAATTTTTATGTTAGACGAAGCAACAAATGTCTGTCTGTCGTTTACGAATCGAATTACCAACTAGCCATCCACATGTCATTGTCAGATAGCGTGCCTGCAATACCGTTGAAAGGCTTGTTGCACAACGTTGTTATAGGCGACGAATTTGAGAATTGAGAAGCACATTTTCCGGCCGCAGAGGTTATCATCCCAGTTTGTTGGAAGCTTGGGACAATATTATTGAACTGCGGGTGGCTGCCAGTAGAACTATTCTCACGCGTGCAACACGATCTGCGTGGAAATGCGTTTGGGATCCATGATTAGTTACATCGACATAGCGGAAGAGTGCATAGTTTGTCAAACAAATCTTATGCAGCTATGAAATTGTCATTACTCTGCTGCCAAAAACCCTAGTAACTTGGTAAATTAGCACCAATTCTTAATTTCGTGATGGGTTGCTGTTAAATTGTGACGATCCAGTAAATAGTATCTTAGCACATTTTGATATACGTTGGAGCCGAACATATCGTTCAAACAACTGGATCCAGCTGTTGCTGGACTATAAGAACTCCACATATAGCTCCGGATCTAGCTCCAGCTCCGTTAAAAAGGCACGGCATTGGCTCCATGCTCCGACTACTCCTATACGGATACTATATGTGGAGCATACTATAGCATAGGGAGCACTTCTAAAGCTAATACCTTGGCATGTCGCTCAATTAGTTATTTTCCAGAATTCCTACGACTACGAAAAACTACTCAATCTTTCAATACCATGGGAAGTCGATTCGTATGGCGTAATGAGAAGAAGTCGCTGCCAAATGTACAGACTTGAAAACATCAGCAACGACCTCCAGTCCATGAACATCCACAATCATTCTGACTTGATGCCATGTCAACATGGATATTATTTCAATGATTATAACTCGGCTACTGCAGAGGTAGGATGTAGACATATTCAGCAAACTGAAACAGCACGGACGGTTTTTAAATGGAAAATATTTTTGAAATCTACGGTTTTGTCAAGTGGAAATTAGCGGTTGAATGGATTTGCACCAATTGTATGAGTGATATTGAAACGGGAAATCTGTGACATCGTCTCGTCATCAAGATACCAGAACATGGAATGTTTGAAGTTTCAGCTTTGTGACGCCATCGGCCAATTTACCCTATAGTCGCGAATTGTCTCCGTTCGCATAGCTCTCGCTGCTTACCAATTTTTTGACAGAATCTGTTGGCAGGCAATCAAACCATCCGTGACATATCTCTTTAACGGCCTTGTGCTATCGGACTCTCAAAGATAGTTCCCTATAAATTTTAATTATATATGCATAATGAAAATATATAAAATCCAAACATTTTCGATCTGGGACTCTTGGGGAGCAATCGGGAGTTCGGGACACGCAGTGTTTTCATATTCTATTCTTATGGATTCTTTGGATTCTTGTGAAAATTATCAGCATGCATATTAAAATTTACACGTTCTGTGCTCCTAAAAGTCTCCATAAGCGCAGAAGCTTTTTTCGGCGAAAAACAGTCATCACTTGTAAATACAGTGATATCTTACATCTATTTAGAACATCTCGGCTATGTTGCAACGATGACGACTTTGCCGACAACTATGTTACAACTATGACATAGTCACAAAGACATTATACATATCAAAATAGACGTATACAATTGTATAATATCCATACTGAAATAAACCCGAATAACTGCGTTCGGCTGACCCGCGTGACAGGTAATCGTCAGCACCTATAGAGAATTCAAAAGAACTTTGTATATGAACACCTGAACCGAACAGTCATATCACCAATCAGCATGTTACAATTGTTACATGTATGTAATTTCGAATAGATGTACCCGAAATGCATAACAGTACATGTAATTGAATGCCCGTTCTAAACATGGAGTCTATAGTGTAAACACGCGACCTTCTGAATGGGCACAGAAGGGATTCCCGCAAAATGAGTACTGATTAGTTTTAATTTCTTTGTCACGAAGCAATTTATCCAATTTTGGATGTAATATTGACTGTCTCCCTCTCCGGTCTCCATATTTGTAAGAGTAGTACATTCATTGCACCCTTTTAGTTCAATATGGCATGTGCGGAATCATGGAAGGCTGCTCTTGCAGTTACGTTTTTCATGGTTGGAATGGGCATGGCTACATTTTCCGGTTACTTTTCTGACAGGTAAGTGGTGTTTTCGCATTACGAGGAAAGATCACCGGAGTCGAACTCATTCTAGAGTTGGCGGGTCGGTTGTCGTTGTTATTGGGTGTTAATTAATTGAATAATTGATTGATTGATCGATTGATTGGTTGATTGCTTGATTGACTCCGGCTTACATCACATCTACCGAATCCCCGTCGTTTTTATTATCCACCACGGCGATTAATTTACACCAAGTTTAGATTGACGCACAACAGACACGGTGATGTTGTTGATTCCAATTGTTCGTTCCAAGTTCATAATTCGAAATGAGAGTGTGTAGTAGGCCGGCTATCGGCTATCGCATGAAGCCCGACTTCGTCCGTTTATGCTACTAGGGTTGCATTTAATGCAGGTAATGAATTTGGTTATGTAAATTAATATATTATATTCTGCTCTGCAGATTTGGACGGAGACCAGTGTTCTTGGCTTCAAAGTTTGGTCATTTCATATTCGCGGGATTATTATCGATATCGTGGAATTACAAATTCTACTTGGTGCTATCATTACTGATCGGCCTCTGTTCAGTGACAATTTACGCGACTGCCTTTGTTTTGGGTTCGTTTATAGAGTAACATGTCATCGCATAATGTTCACATCTTCTGATGAAGGCTTGGTCTATTTCCAATTAGAATTATATACATTACACCGGGCAACAATTTTGAACAAAAAAATTGTTGATTTCGATTTTGCACTCGATTTAGGCTAATTTTGGCGTGCTGATTCCAGAAATGCCACTGGTTTTCTTCCATCACGTCAAGTTTTTGCTCTACGACATATGCCCAAAATATACAAATGTTCACGAATTTAGCCATATTACTTTTCCATATAAAAATCCACACTTTTACCATATAATAAGTTATCTAGCCAAGGGTTCGATTGAATTATTAAGAATAAAGGTAGTGGTATCGATCTAGGCCGATGCTTTCTCCCATTTTTGGTTAGAGGATGCAACCATCCGAGGATATTTCACACACATGTTTGATGCAAACTGCAGGATATGGCAAGAAAATTAAACATTACATTTACTATCAGCTATAGGTCTAATGCCCCATTCAGCTTATCCAGTGTAACTTTAAACTGCTATATGCTCGATAATATGGATCAAGATGAAGATCTTAGGGATAGCAGGTCTAATGAAGTAGATTTTGAAATTGAAGATGATTCAGAATGTGGAGTAGTCCATCAACACAAGTTATTGATCTAACATGATTGACGATTGGAGCTTATATATGTTAGCTGACTTTGCTCGAGTATCAAACTAGACAACCTACATAATTATGGGTTACTAGCGTGAATTTGGACCCTGAAACTCGCACTTTATTTGTCCTGTACAAGTAATATCAGTTTAAATCAACCAAGTAAAGCAGTGCAAATGTATATTTGAAGTCTAATGATTTACTTTCGACTGGTTGTAGTTTCTGAAACGTTTTATACAATAAACACAACATATTAAAAGTAGTGCTATTATGTGGGTTTTGAGGCAATGTGGGGGGGGGGTGCCTAACACAAAAACTTGACGTGATACAGAGAAGCGGAAGTCATTTTTGAATTCAGCGCTCAAAGGTTAGTCGTAATCAATTGCCTGATCAAAGTCAACAAAGACTGTGTTGACCAATGTTATGCAAGTTCCTGATCGTGGCCTCCACTGCGATACCGTCATTGTGATAAAAATCCGTAATCGATGATCCTATCCTTCGCAGCGACCGAACTGATCAACACAAAAAGAAATCTTCAAACAGCAGTGACCATTTCAGCAATGTACGCAATTGGGGTCATCATGTCACCATTGATCGGGTACCTCCTTCCCAATTGGCGATGGTTTCTTCGGGCTAGCTTCATCACTGGTTTCTTCTACCTCCCTTTGATCTGGTATTTCTCAAGATTTATTTTTATATTACATTATATAGTGCCTTTATATTTCCAGTATTAACATTTGCATTCTATATATACCTTCATTTGCAAAGAGAAGGGTCGCATAATCTTTCTTTATATCACACCTTGGAGTTGCGGTAGAGCGGAATTTGATGAAATGATATTGACCTTCCAATAAGGTATTTTCCGGAATCACTGCGGTGGTGCATGGTCGGTAAAAGAAGAAACCAATCGATTCTATTAATGAAGAAAATTGCAAAAGCAAACGGCAAAGTGATTGATGCAGAATTGATATACGATCGCTTTCAGAGTTATCAAGTAAATTATATCTTGTATGAATTATTTTCTTCGATTTCATACATGAAACTAGGGTTGCACTTAAAACAAAAATCAAGTGAAAACAAACATGTTTAAAACATGACCTTTGTAACATAATTTCATTGATTATACTTATAGCTGTGACGTTATTGATCTTTGATAGTGGCGTCACAGTGGATTGACATTGTCAATCGAAAATATAGGGTAAATATGCCTCCTTTGACGAAAAAGGCTTCCGACCAATCCATGTCAAAAACGAACCAAAATATTTGTAACCGGGACTACATCGTTAACAGCATTTTTACTGTCGGAATTCATCATCTTGAGAACATCCATTCCATACCAATGATCTATATCTACGTGGTATTACTGTTGAATCAACGACGATTCTGAACCAGTGGTTCTCAAACTGTAGGGCGTGAAAGTATCTGAAGGGGGTGCGAAGCTGCCGTCAACTGAAAATTTTTTCGCGCTAGGCGCAGTTTACCTGCAATTCATACTTATTGCTCTGTATATGGCCTGAATTTCATATTTGAGAATTCTCTCATCAACATTTAAAACATTCCATGCCATCAAACTGTCAGTCGGGATTGCTAGCATTCTGGTTGCATTTTGTGATATGACGATAAAGGTGGCGCAAAATTTTTTCACCATCATGAAGGACGGCGCGTCTAAAAACCACTGTTCTAAACACTCTATAATAGTGGTTCTCAACCTTTTTTAGACACGCCCCCCTTTATGACAGTGAAAAATTTCGCGCCCTCCCCCCCCCCCCCCCCCCTTATCGTCTTATCACAAAATCCAACCGGGATGCTAGAAACCCCAACAGATTGTTTGATGGCATGGGAAGTTATGACTGTTGATGAGAGAATTCCAAAATATGAAATTCGGTCTGTATATAGTAAACACGCTTGAATTGGAGGTAAATCGCGCAAAGCGCAAAATGTTTTTTCAGTGATCCGCTTCTTCGCGCCCCCCTTCAGATGCTTTCACGCCCCCCCCCCCACCCCCTCCACCCGGTTGAGAACCACTGCTTCATAATCTATATTGTATGCGTCGTCTATAGCGGTTGCAAATCGTCCGTGGGCTCATACATATTTTTTCAAAAGTATTTACATAATGATGCCATAATCATACAGCTTTTGAAAAATAAATTCAATGGCATATTGTTTTAAATGCAACCCTATATATAACTGAAATTCGCCTTATAGATATATATGCTAAAACGCAAATCCATATACTTAGATAAACAAGGAACAGGAAACAGCATGCCAGTCGGAAAGGTCAGTAACGCGAGAAGACCGATCGTATTTTCTTCAGTGCCTTAATCCGACGATGAGGATGCGGTATATTGGGACATGTGTTTCATGGTCCGTGATCTGCATTATACATGTAATTTTTGAAGCAAGGAACGTATATGTGTGTAGTAATCCAATGATCCACCGTCATATCCACAGTCTCATACCCAAGTAACAAATATCGTGAACCAATGACCGTCTGCGTTCACTGTTCATTGTCACATCGGAGGGATAACCATATGTCCTAAGTCCTTATCCACGAACACATTTAATCAACCCGCGTAGAATATTAACATTGCAATACGAATCTCGTGTCAATTTGATTGCGGTACTTCGACTTTAATATTGTTAACACACAAAAACGGACTCCCACAAGAAGCCTGTCATGTTGCAAGCGAGATAAGTATTACGAACACGGAGAGATTAACAACCTATAAGTTGCAACTTATATCGAACCTTAACCCAAAACGAAAGGAGTAAAATCGGACTGTATTGTCTTTCGTTATACGATCGGGAGAAAAAGATCGATCGATTCCTCATCTTTCCAAGATTTCAACTCATAATCGTCAGTTGTGTCACGAATAAATGATTTCCTAAGTAATTCGGGCAAGGTCAAGTATAACATGATTTCCTTCTTTTAAAACCAGCATGCAGATATCGTTCCATAATCCGTACATGCTATCCGTAACAAACATCGCCTGTTTATTTGAACTCATTCATTAATTACTTTTCATTTCAGGGCAGCTGCATGTATGATGTCTTATGCAATATCTCTTTACCCAACTTCTCTGAGCGGTGATCGCATTATCAACATACTACTTATTAGCTTGACGGAGGTTCCGGTTATCGCGATATCATATTATCTACCCCGTACCGTCGGTCGCGTAAGATCAGCTGCTATCTTGTATTTACTCTCGGGCGTATCATACGTCATCTCTCCATTTTTCAAAAGAGGCGAGTGACTGTGAAATGCTCATAGGTTTTTCAGGGAATCATTGTCTTCGGTCAAATTCCCGTTCCTAATGCCTAAAGTGTATTCGTCTCTCTGTGAAAATATCGTTGATTTACGTTTCTATTGACTATTTTCTCGCTATGAATATAGCTATAAATATGAGTATGGATAAGTGGTGATTACATTGAATTCAAGCAACATATTCGGCATATGATTCGAATCAGCGGCGATTCGATTTCGCCCATCCCTATACTGACAATTCATGTTTATTTCATGATTTCGTTATTCGTCAGTTCTGTCCTTATACTATGCGATACAGTTTGGATTTCGATTGACTGCGAATCGGAAGCGGATAATGGTTAATATCTGGAAAAGTTTCGATTCGATTCGTGCTAAATTTTTACTTTTCGTTTCGCATCAGTTGTGATTCGATGTCGCTCGTCCGATATAGTCTTGCCTCAAAATATTCTGGAACATTATTGTTTCAGTAAGCACATGGCTGGTCACTTTACTGGTTCTAATGGCGAAGACAACTATACAATCGGCGTTCTGCGTAATGTATCTGATAACTAGCGAAATATCGCCGACGCTGGTACGCAGCACTTCGATCGGGGTTGCCTCCATTTCTGCACGCGTTGGCGGTATTGTGATGCCGTTCCTGATGCTAGCTGGTAAGTTATTACATGGGCAAGAGTTTCTTTGGCTAGGCAATGCTTTCGGTGGTATATCTATTCGCTATATTTAATAATTATATTGCTCGCCGAAATAACGAATTTGATAACGGGCGTTAATGTGTGGTTTCCAGACCACAGGGGTTCGTAATGTATATGCGTCGCGAATGATATAAATTTGGGTTGCCACCAGACCTATCGTTGAATATCTATATGTAATATTGGCTGAATTTCTTGCAACAGAAAAATGTCCTCGCTGTTCGCGCGATCTAAGTCTGTATATCTATCCAAAGGTCTCTGCGTTGGGTACTAATATCCAAGTCAGACATTCTGAAAAGTGACTGCGAAAATATGGTTTGATCGTGAAAAAACTTTTAGTGCGGCCTACTTTCGTTCTAGACTTTTATAGGACATAGTTTACGCCGATCAAATGAAGTCAGTGAAGTCTTAATAGTAATAATTTACCCCGACTTCTGCAGTGACCTGACTGTATATTCAAATGATGATGAAATATATTCTGCTGATTGACAAAACGACTTCAAATGGCATATGGCATATGCGTTCTAAAATTCATTCGATATTGCGATTCCAATTATTTGTAGTTTATGTCATTGACCCTCATTTTAACAATACTTTTTGCTTCATTTTTCGATAAATCCACTTCGGTTGTACAATTGCGTTCGTGGTATCCTTCCTAACGACGCATGTCCATAGGTCTGAAGCGCTGGTTTGGCACCAGTCACCAACTCGAAGAGTGTATTTTGAGATATCTATAACGTAGCAAACATACCATTCCATATGTATCTACAGAACGATAACATTATAGCATTTTTAGGCAAGGGCGAAAGTGATGCTGCTCCTTATATCACTATGGGCACGTGCGCGCTCATAGCCGCAATTATGTGCCTATTATTCATACCGGAGACAGACAACAGAGAAATGCCCGACTTTTTAGAAATGGCGCTGAAGAACAGGAGGTAAATATCAAAATCGGGAAAATCCTTTAATCAGTCACTTGATTCCATTATAACTACTCCCAGGGTCTACGGTCTGAATCTGAGAAAAAAATTCATGGACAAGGAAGTCAAAACATGCGAGGAAAATGTTGTGACAGATACAATTTAATCGTGCGCGGTATATCATGTGAGAGTGTATTTCAACTGAAAAAATACCACCTAGTTGTGATATGATAGTCATTGAAATTGCCATGGCTCATTTGATGAGCATTACATTTTCAAATTGTGTTTGATCTCGTAACATCGGTATGGTTGGAATACGCCTTCGAAAACCAGGTTTGAAGTAATTGTTATTTGTAATCGATCGAAAACATTATATATATGTCGTTGTAGTTGTAGTTGTAATCAGAATAGTGTGTGTAATTGTAATGGATGAGAGATTTTCTAAGGTATCTGTTGGACTTTTGGAGGTATAGAACTTCAATAAACAATTGCATAACATAATCATATTGAAGTAAACCCGAGTATATTCGGCTGAAAATCGGGTAATCGTCAGCAACTAGTACAGAATTAGAGATAACATTGTATATTAACAATCGTATCACCAGATATGACGTCATCGGCGCAGTGGCGTATCAGCCACTTGGCGGTTATGGCTCTGCACCAGGGGCGGCAAAATGATGCTGCACAGTGCACAGTTCACCCAGCCGGCTAAGAGCAGCGTAATTTCTAGTCCTATAGCTGGCGACCAGAGAGCTCAAATTTAATGAAACTGGTCTTAATCGAATGTCGCACTGATTCCGAAAACACAAATTAAAATGTGAGCATGGCAATGGAACCGCTCCGAAATATGCATCAAGGCTGATTGTTCCGAACAATCTTAGCGCCGCACCACGGTGACCAATTGACCATGGTGATGGAAATTATATCGAGTGATTATTCGGAACAATGTCGATTTTCAGACTTTGATGGCTATTTCGTGGTGGTTCCGTTACCCGGACCAGCTTTCAAATTGTATTCCCGGAACCAGGGCAACAATAGCTTTCGATTAAGATCAGTATTGGTAAATTGGAGTTAGCGGGGAGAGTGTAGTCGTGGCGATAAGCGCCTACCGCCCAGGCGGCCCTGGTCGATTCTGGGTAGGAGGTTATTCTGGGCCCCTCTTCCCCCGCATCGCCGATCTTACGACGACAAAAATAGCCCAGAAAAAGATCCGATGAAAGAGCGCACTCACAAGGAATGGAGACTATAACATCGAAAAAGGAACTGTGAATCAGGCTACTGCCGTGACACCGAGGTGGATACCTGTTCAAGAGACCGCTACTGCAAACGCAACTGGTCGTTCGGCATCCTCCTATATCTTTTCATTACATCGCATTGTGAACATTGTGTGTGTGTTGTTCAGACGAAAATATATTCTGACTATTATTGATTATTGACAGGGTTGTAACCAAGTCACAAGGCTCCGAGTCACAAGTCAATCTCACTTTTATATTTTTGACTCGAGTCAAGTCGAGTCGTTTTCAATTCACCACCGAGTCAAGTCCGAGTCCAAGTCAACGAGCAGAGGGTCGAGTCCGAGTCATGGTATTATGACTCGAGTCGAGTCCAAGTCATTGTGTTGACTGCCCAGTTTCTAGTTAAAGGCTTATTAAATCCACTCTATACAACTCTGTTTTGTGATATCGAATGGTTCGCATTTATAATATTCTAATTTTCGTCATTTTTAGCAGTTTCAGGACGCATTTTCAAGTACCAGTACCAATAGACGAAATCCCAATAGTGTGATTACCTAACTATTCCTCGAAATTACATTGAAACGTCGGTCTTGGCCTTCTGAGTCTCGAGTCATATGACTTGGTTCGAGTCATGTGCAATGACTCGAGTCCAAGTCGAGTCAATACACAAATTGACTCGAGTCGAGTCGAGTCATTTCCATATTTTGATAAAATGACTCGAGTCAAGTCGAGTCATCTGAAAAACGTGACTCGAGTCGGACTCGAGTCGAGTCATGACTCGAGTCATTACAACCCTGATTATTGATATTGATAAGAAGCTGGTGCGGATCAGTGAAACCACGTTTGATCGTATGATGCAACAGCGTTTGATGTTTTACAGTGGTTATAGCTAAATCTCACCTATACTGGATTCGACACCATATTTATGCTTGTGTCTGAAACTTTATCCTACCATTGATGTTTCAATTACGACCTCTGATAGGAGCTTCTCAACGCTTATACTGATAACGTCTTATTTATAGTCTTATTAAAGTTTTATTTATAAGCGATGATCAGCTATCAGCTCTATCCGTTCTATCTATAGAACAGTGGTCGGGAACCTATGGCTCGCAAACCATACATGACTCTTTTGGGTATAAGATATGGCTCTTTGCCAAATTTTTATTTTTGTACTGAATTGATCAATATTGCAGCAACTTGTTAGTAAATTTTCATCACGGCAAGCAGAATAATTATCTTGTGGTAGTAAAAGCACGTCTTTGAGAGGTAACGACAATGTCGTATTCCGGGTTAGGGGTTCGTACTCTCCCTTTCAAAATCCTCAAATTTGAGTTGCTGTCGCCCCGGCGACCAATATCACTCGCTAATTCGTTGTACCCGACTCTAGGATTGCACGATACGTTGATTGATCAAAGAGAATAGCAGACATATGGTGACGCGTATATGAAAATGCAGGTTTTAAATACACATTGTCTTCCTATGATCTACAGTGAGAAATGAACTGCCGTGGAAGTGGCACTCACAATTGCAAACTCAAATTACAAACAACGCCATAGCTAGCCACGTTCTTGATTGATAACTATAGCTTCGTAGTATCGGCGATAAAATGTAGGCGTGTAGCGCAACGTCATGCTACCGCTGAATACTTCGAGAATTGAGAAGTCGATCAATATTTAGATTTTCGGAATCACTGCGACAGTTACATTCGATTATTATCAGTTATTGTAAATTTTAAGATATTTGCAATGAATTGCGCTGTCAATGGCGAGGCTTGGCCCATCCGTGCCCTAAACCTCTCGTCTCGCGCATTATTTTCGAACAATAAATATACCCAAATAGCGTGATTTTGGGTGTAAGAATGTACAAAATCTAGTCATTGGTGAACATCGATGGAAAATACCAATAGTAATTTAAGGTTTCACAATTTTTGTTCACTCATCCTGACGACAGGTGAGGCACTGCGTCACTTGCCACCCCTGACCCCACGTCCCTGATGTATCACGCCCTACAGTGGGTATATATTGCTGTGATGGCATCACGACGAACATATGTTCTCCTATAACTGACGAAATTCTCAAATTTTGTATGAAGCTTAGAACCTCACCATTATCTTCCAAGGCTACAAAGGTATCAGTAATACCATGTGAACTGTAAAAAGCGTGTAAATAGTAGATTCAGTTTTTTGCTGTTATCTACGTCCGTTGGAAATGTTAATTTTCTTAAGGTTCGAAAAGAGAAAATGTGGTGTAGACGACGAATCCCATGTAGATATATAGTTCAAATCATTGATACCATGACGTCACGAATTTTAAATTGTGACGTAACAGTTAATTTACATGTATGGGAGTTAAAATGGAAAAAATAGGGCCAATACGGCTCTTCGGGCGAAGAAGGTTCCCGACCACTGCTATAGAAAGACACTACACTGTAAACGAAAATGGTGTGTTTTCGCAATTCACACCCTAGCGTAGGGTGTGTTTTGAGTCATCACACCTACTGGGTACTAAATTTGTCATTTACACCTAAGCTATTGGTGGAAATAAGCCGAATACACCCCTATACACACATACCATAAAATATACACCCCAAGCATTTGCATTTGGGGAGAATTGTTAGAGATTACACCTTTTGTCAGACAAATATGAAGTTTGGGATTCAATCCGTGCTAGCCGCTTCCACAAAACTTGACTGTTGAAGTTTTAAGTCTGTGTCGGTCATAAACCTGGTTAAGCAGGCAGAGGTGCGGCAAGTCAGCATTCTTGTTAAAAATTCAGTCGAATCACTGAACTGATCATTGTATGGTCACTTGAGAACTTCTCTGCTGTGTCTAACTGTAGGTCGTGTAGGACATATTCTCTTTGGGGTTGAATTATCCACCGAAAATGCGTGTTTTCACTCGCTTTATTGTTGTCCGTGTCTTTAAGGCTTCTTGGGTAGGCTTAGGCAATGTTGCATTGTTCAGTTTTTATCGATTTACCCCGGTTCGATCAAGTAAATTCGCCTACGCATATAGTTTCAGCTTCAGTGACAAATAAGCATTCGTTGTATTAGTTCGTGTGCTACATCGACATGAATGAATAATAGCTAAGTCCGCAATATCATATTGTAATTCACATTTATCGCGTACTGCGGTACTCGTACTTTGGCTGAAATTTCACCCTGGCTACTATAGTGTGACCGATGTATCTCAAGTGTGTGGCAAAAATACGACACATTATGAAGTTGCCACGATACTGGTTTATAATTTCTTTCATGCCACGTCAAATGCACAATTGTACGAATGTACATTGTACGTAGGCTATATGTACAAAATATATCGGGCCTATTCCGCACGGCATTAGTGTATAACCACAGTATAATGCAGGTTAAGGGTATTTAGATCTGGGAATACTAGGAGTTAAATTTCAGCCACAAACTTACGTGAGCAGTCCGCAATATGGGCATACGTGTTAGCATATGTGCCTGTTAATTGGGTTGTGAATATGCATTTTGATTTCAGGATGATGCCACAAGTTCTTGCTGAAGATAGTGACTTAGCGTTCGCCGTACAAGAGTGTCTTGCGGAGACCTGGAGGAGGCGACTTCCCAATACTACATGGGCAATGTTCTTCGAGCAGTATTTTCAGTGAATTTTTTTCTCCGTCGCTGGGATCTCTGTTTTTGATATTTCACGAAATATGTTTCCATTTTATGTTATTATGGTTCAATTGATATCGAATATATGCAATCAAGGAAGTTTATTTGCAATAGCGTGCCATTTGGAAGAAAATGCAGGATGTCAAGTAGGGTGTATATATTGAAATTACGCCCCAATCAATTCTGCTGGCTAGGGTGAAATATCTGATATACACCGCAAGGAATGGGGTGGATTCTGGCCATACACACCGGAAGGGTTACGTAAGTTCTGTTTTCGTGTACCACCTTTTGGGGTGTGTATAACCACTCTTTTCGCTAAGAGTGTACGTTCAAAAAACTTGATTTTGAGGATATTGTCGCTGATATCGCTTCGGTGAAAGCCCGAAAAGTTCAGTTTTGAGGCGGATACTGATTTTTTGCCTAAAACATTCGTTCACCATTTCTTGTCGTTAATATTTTTGGCCTTATATAAACGCTGAGACTGTAAGGCTTCTTTCTCGAGCAAGATAAGACTTCTGAGACGCGGCTTATCATTTGTGATTATTTTGGTTGAAAAGACTGCTTCAACATGAAACTATGTCGAAATTTGCTGCGGTCTACTTAGGGAGGGGGGGCATTTTCAACGAAAGCTATGAGCGGCAGCACATGCTGTTACGCCACGGCATCGGCATGAAATTTCGGATAATTGAGGAGAACAGGGAGTTTCTTCTGAAGAGCTTCTTGGAGGTACAGAACTTCAATATACAATTGAATAGTACATTCATATTGAACTGAACCCGACTATTTTCGGATTACACTCTACATGAGTAGGGCGATTTTTTTAAGCTAAAAAACGGAAGATTTGGACCTAAAAAAATCAAAATTTTGACGTTTTTTTACCTTAAAAAACTTCACTGCTGGTGACACACCGTGTTGATTTATTCTGACAATGGTGTCCACAACATATAATTATTCATCGTACGCTTTTTGATATAAGAACCATGCAGTGCCCACGCAGTCTTGCTTCGGTTAAGATATTGCGGTACGTTGAGCATAACACCATGTCAACCTATTTGTTTCATTTGAACGTTTATGATTCGCAATGAGAAGACAATGGGCCCTCTACAACGTTAGGCCTATAAAGTAGGAAACAAGCTGTAAAATGTCAAATGATAAGTTCACCGACAGTGCAAAATATACGATACAAACCAAATGAAGGTTGCAAAAAAATTTTGACTTTGTAAACAATTTTGACATTTTTTGACCTAACTCTACAATTTGACAAAATTTTGACTTTTTTTACATGTAAAAAAATCGCCGTAGATGAGCAATCGTCAGCATTAGATAATTGGAAATAACATTGTTGATATGTCAGGTTATCAATACACAGACACCACTACCTCGCAGGAGAAAGATAATAATCAGGACTCTGCCTATAGTTTCAAATACTACCGTTGATGTTTAGTTATCATTAGTAGAATGCAGTTTGATCATTGCTGCTTGGCAAGGAGTAGGCCTATGTACACTTGTACAGGGTACACCAGACAAGATTTGAAATTAGGTACTCGTTAAATAAAGCATGACGATGTACACATTGAAGCATTTAAAATCAACGGTTTCTAATATAAATCATAACCGAACTCATCTCGTAACAGCAGCTCGAAATATCTGTGGATTGTGGAATTTTATGTTCACTTTATATTATTCTCATATGGCCCTGGTTGAAACGGGCACCGATCGTCACTTCACAATTCTTTACTCAACATTTGATTCTACCGCCATTTACCCATCTGCTTATGCAGTATATCATGTTAGCCAGTGGCGGCTCGTCCTATAGGGCAACTGGAGAATTGTCCCACCTAAAATTATGTTCAATAACAATTATTTACCATTTATAGACGCACAGCAATCAATATATACCGAGATCACAGCGAAACCCGCATTCTTCTTGTGCTTTCGCTTGTAAATGCCCAATGGGCATTGCCCATACATAGCGAAGTCTCTGCGAAAATCGAATTCTCTTCTGTGTTTTCGCTTTGTGAATGCCTAGCCGGGGCTTGCCCCGGTAGCGCTCAAAACAAGCTTTCACTATCTATTCTCTCAAAGCCGCGCACAATAAACAAACGGTGATTTACTCTCTCCTATTCATAAAATTGGCGAGCAAGTGGGGCAAATATGCCCTGTTGCCCCTAAGGCGTGATGTACCAATCGTATCGACCTCACTACTACGGTAGTGCATTGAAAAGCCCAGACTGAAAGTGAGCCGTGCTATAAGTCGGCAGCAGAGACCACGATGGGGACGCATGGGAGTGAGAGACAATGAAGATGGCTGCGAGAGAGAATGATAAAGACGTTCCCAACGAGACAATAAAAGCAAAGACCAATGAACTTTATGAAATTCATGTCGTGGGGCACAAGGCCTAGAAAGGCGATAAGCCCCACTGTGTTGTGCCTATCAATACAATACAATACAATACTCTCTCCTATTCATAAAATTGGCGAGCAAGTGGGGCAAATATGCCCTGTTGCCCCTAAGGCGTGATGTAACAATCGTATCTATATCTGAACTTGGTTACCGTAATATGCGTTGAGTCGATCTTTGTTGGTATAGGACGATTTTGACGGTGTTTCGCACCATGATAATTCTTGAAACTTGGTATGTTATGTCGGGAAGGTGGTAATTAACACTGCTCCAAGTTTCAGGTTTGCTACTTAAAGATTAGGGTAGTAATTTCGTTTCCGAAGTTCTGTGTGTGCTGATCAATCATTTACAGCAAACAGATTTTACTCAAAAGCCGGTATTGGTCTCCATTGATTTTGACGATGTTCCATATCGAGATCGGTCATGACATTTGGCACGGTAAGTCTTAATGTTAGTATCGACCGCTGTAACAAGTTTTAAGTTTGTCACTGAACTATGTGGGTGGTAATTTCGTTTCCCAAGTCGAGTGAGAGCTGACTCTTCATTTATTGCTAACAGATTTACGCAAAAGCCGTTATTGGGGGTTACGATAAGCGCCCAGCACGCAGACGAAGCGCGTTCGATTCCCGTCGGAGGTTTATCTGGGCTCCTCTTCCCCTGCCGTTGCCGTTCTTACGGCGAAAAAAAAGCCCAAAATAAGACCCGACGAAAGTAAGCACTCACAATGAATGGAACGAACTAGTAGAAAGGGCCGCGGCTTCAAAGAGATCAACATCGAAAAAGAACTGTGACATCGGGCAATCTAGGCCGAGGTGGATGTTAGAGTAAAGGATCGCTACTGATGCGTGTCGTTCTACATCCTCCTATCTGCTCATGACATCGCATTGTGTCTTATCGCATTGTACATTGTGTGTGACTTGTTCAAATCAAAAATATAACCCAACCATGTTATGTTACGGTATGGTCTCAATTAATTTTAACGATGTTCCATACCTAGATCTGTCATGAGCTTTTGCACGATATGTCTTGATTTTAGTATCGAACGCGGTGCCAAGTCTCAACGTTGACACTCAATGATTGAGGCAGTTATTTCGTTTTTGAGGTCGAGTATAGTAGAGATGCGCGCTGATTTGATTCTTATCTACATCATCGCGGATCTCACGCAAAAGCCGGTGTCGGTCTGTGCTAATTTAGTCTGCGTTCCATAACGAGATCGGTGATAATATGAATCGATGATCGCATGAAAACAGCTAACTAAGATTCTCGGTTTGCATTCAAATATTCACATAATTTTATGTTCTCCAATGTTCATTTCACTGTGAAATTGTGGCTTCACATAATTTGCTTACAATCCCCTGTCAAATGCGATAGGTATTTCATTTTCGATGTCGGCTGAAAGCTGATCAATTCGATCAGCCTATTCCTCGATCTATTCTACTCAAAGTTCGGTGTTCGTCTGTCTGTATTGATTTTGACAGTGTACCATGCCGGAATGGGTCATGACTCATGAGATTGCGTATGCTACTTCTCGATGATGTCATGTAACCAGAGGTGGTCAATAACGAAGTACTTTTACTTTTTCGAAGTACTCAAGTAGTTTTCCCCTACTTCTGGTACTTACTCAAGTAGATAGAATCTTCGCTACTTCTACTTCTACTTCATAATATTTAGTGATCTACTTACTTACTTTTCGCTATTTTAAGTTTGTCAAGTAGAAGTAGTGTAACCCTCCAATTAGAAAGAGAAACTGGGGAATTCTCGGGCTGTTTTCACGGAGTTCTAACTTTCAATTTTAAGAAAATTTTAGTCAGACCCAGAATTTCCGTCGCGCTTCACATCTAGTAGATATTGAGTTACAAATATGTTTTCACGAAAGTGAATCTTAGCTAGGTTGCTGGTGGCATTGCACCACATTGTCGCCCATATGACACATTTCGTCACAGTAAATATGACCCATCATAACGTTTGGAACTACCGTTTCGCAATCTAGCATATACCCATCATATCGTAATCTAGCAGCCCATGGTGTGTCCTAATCTGGAAGAGTGGGCTCTGACTTTTTGAGCGTTAGATCTGTTTTAGCAGACCACCGTTAAAACTGTCACGACAAAAGGCATAAAATACATTTTCCGCTTTTCTGATGTAGTATTAGAAGTTGTCGTTCGCAATTCGCAGTATCATTACTTTGAGTTCTAATTAGTTTCAGTTCTTTTGTCTGGAGAACATATATGTTTAAGTTTAAAAGCAAGTGTAGCATCGCCGTCTATTTCCTACGATACAATTACACTATATGGCATTTTAACATTACGCTATATTTCTTTATCATCGTATACGAATCGCGCAAAGTGTTAACATCGTATCCATACAACTTCTCCGTATTGTTCTTCGACTAAATTAAAGGCCGTGATATGCGTGAGGGAACATGCCATGACATTTTCTAAAACGGGATGTTTTAGTAAACAAAAGGCTAGTATCTCATTTCCATAGCAAAACAATCATTTACATATCATGATTCAGTCGAATGCTCATGCTGTCGGAAATTTATACCTTCAGGGATGCATCAATATGCATTGTACATGAAGCTCTCCGCACCCTCCTCATAGATCAATTTGCAGCTTTTGAAAGTGCATGCAAACGTATTATGACCGTTTTCAATACTACTTACTTATTTGAGTAGATTTAAAGCCAGAAAATTCTACTTCTACTTCAAGTAGTTTTAGGTTGCTTATGGAAGAAGTACTTCTACTTGTACTTGAGTAGATTTTTGCGTTGCTACTTCTACTTCTACTTGAGTAGCTTTCTTGACTACTTTGACCACCTCTGCATGTAACAGTGTACTAAGTTTACGGCTTTCATTCATGAATTTATTGAATAATATATTTTCCAACAGCGATTTCGCAGCAGACTTATAGACAGTAAGCGGTATGTGTTGTGTCACAGTCTCCAGTTTCAAGGCCAAAATGTCCTATGTTGTTCCAAGACCGAAGTACCGAGGCTGCTATATCCTTAGTTCAGTGGTTCTCAACCTTTTTGGCTTCGCGGACCCCTTTTCACCGTGACGAACCTTCGCGGACCCCCTCAAGTCGTAGTTCATATTTGGCTCAATTATGGTGCGACCGTCATCTGTCTTGTGCAAATATGAACTATGATAAACAGCAACAAAATGACTTTTCTTGAAAATAACATCATAATATTTATGTAGAAATTGGGTAGACTTTTATTATTTCGAAGCTAATTTTGCAGCTGTATTTCTTGAAGTAACTGGTGTTGAAAGTCCGCATCTTCGATTTGATATGAACGAGTGCCGAAAATACCTTTCCACAAAGATAGCTGGAGGACAATGTGATATTAACGAGTAACGCTTCCGACGACACTTTTGGTGTGCTCGCAACATTTATGGCACCATAATGAAGAAACATATTTTTAATGAACATATCACGTCCAGCCTACTTATTTTTATGTCGCATATCATCTGGAGTTATTCTGGAATAGTGGGTATGTTATTATTAATATTATTACAACACACCACGTTGGTGCTTATAGCCTATTTTAGGGCTTTGTGCTCCACGACAGGATATATTTCAGAATTTCGAATTCTCTTGCACTCTCTCAGTCTCTTTATCTTCCAGGCTTTCATCAGTTCTTTTGCCGTCGACTTTCAGCTCGACCCACTGTCATTTCTGGGCTTTTTAAGTCACTGCAAGTGGTTATGTATATCACAGGATAAATGGATTTCGTGGCGATGTTTCAATCCCTTCATTGAACATAGGGAAAATACTTCAGGAGTTTTTATTTCAAACGACTGTTCACAAATTTTATGACACCGACAACTTTAAATCGAAAAGGTTTCTCAAACATTTACGAAGTCAACCTGATCGACCTTACTATATCCATATTTTTATTTTTTTCCGCAAACCCCAACCAAACGTCTCTAAACAGCAATATGTTTGTATCAGTAGGTTATTGGCAATTTGGCAATAAAATTGAATTTTCACAGTAAGATATTTCATGTCAGAAGATTATTCTGATGATGTGAGTAATGACGTTTTACCAGTTGTGGAGGAAAACAGATTTATGCTTCCCCTAATTTGAAAACAAAATAAAAACTAGGTTATCATTAATGTTGCAAATTTAGAGGTCTCGCGGACCCCCCGCCGCAATCTATGAGATAACAATTGCGTATGTGTCCGAACTCGTTGACCTTTCCAGTTAGGTTTACGCAATCTCTCGAGTTCTAGTCATTAGAGTTAGTCAGGTCAAGTACGAACATGAAACGTGTTGAATCTTTGCTTAGTACGTAGTCTACGCAGTTGCCTTTAGAGTGAAAATTAGAGGCCTAGAAATTGTCTATTAATCCAATCGTACGCCTGGTGCCACCGCTTTGGTTGCCTATCACCTGGTCGCAGGGCAGTAACAGCACTTCGTCAGCCCCCCTAAAAAACGTTGGCCTTGGGCCCCCCATGGGGTGATAAACCCAACTCATGGGGGGCTTCGCCCCCCAGACCCCCCTTTGGACATCCGCTTTTTGACGCTATTTCACATCTCCATTGGGTGTCCGTTTGGTGAGACAGCTTTTCCCGCCTAGACGCGCGAAGCGCGAAAAATTTCAGTAATTCATGATGGAATCGGGCAATATGATCGGGAATTACATATATATTGCTATCAATTTTGATCCTCTCTCAGCTCACGTAATCAAATTTACCAGTAGAGCTGAGCGAGGTCTGATTTAAAACGTAGGACCGCCCAATAGTAATTAGACATCTTCGAGCGTATACCCGTTGGCAGGAGCGAAACAGCACTTCGTCAGCACCGCCCCCCCCTCCCACAAAAACTTGGGTTTTGGGTTCTCATGGGGTGATAAACCGACCCCTCATCACAGTGTTCGCTTTTGCCACGAAATTAGCGGCACTGTTTAGTGAGCCAGCTCGAAGCGCGAAAATTTTCGATAATTCATGATACAATCGGCATATATATTGCTATCAATATCTTGTCCTCTCTGCTCACGTTATCAGATTTACCAGAAACTGTAGGGCCCGTAAATAATAATTAAACATCTTCGGGCGGGTGGACCCGTTGGTATGACTTCGTTACATGATTTTATTTCGTGACCTCCTGTCTGCTATATCAAAAATATAGAATCGCTCAAACGTACTAAACTATACGCACACGATTTCAAATTGGTATTTCTTCACTGGCAAATATTTTTTTCCTGCTGGATGGTATTTGTCTTCTGAGGTTCAGATTGCCAAGACAGAAACATATGGCGCCAGTCATTTAGGCGCCTATGGACAATTAAACCTATTATTTTGTATATATAACGAAGTTTTCGGTCTGCGTAAGGGCAGTCCGTTTCGGCCAAGCTTTTCGGGCTGCCGATCGTTCTGGCACACTTCTTGGAGTCGCATGTAATAAGTCCTAAGTAGTTATATATCTTGGTGCGTAGTGGCGTGTTAATGGCCAACGCCGATATGTCCATTTCTATAAATCTGGCGAGTTTTTTCTTGGGGGAAGAGTACCAAATAATCAAGATATTTGGCAACTTTAAATCGCGCCCAGCGCGAAAAATTTTGGAAAAAAATGCATAAATTTTCAAAAAATACTCTATAATTTATGCTAATTCACGAAATAATTTGGGGCCCCCTTCGAGCTCGCCCCCCCCTTCCCAATTGGGGGGTTTGGGGTGCGGCAGTTACGGTGCTGCCTGGTCGTAACACACCAGGTTCGTGCACTTTCGGACGGGCTTAGAAAAACTAGGGCCAAACGGTTTGCGTAATCTCTACCACGAAATCATAACGCCTAGCTACTAAGGATGACCTGATGATTGATTCGTGCCATAGGGACGATTCGTAGTTCACGTACATTTTGTAAAATAATCCTTTGATTAAAAAAATGAATAAAACATTTGTTACCGCACTTCAAGTCACGGCTCACCGGCAAACCTCTCGCGGCACCTACGTTAAAATCACTGTTGTCGGAAAATTCATGTGACCATCATAAAGTTACTTCTTTACGTTTGAAAACGCCATTGTGACGTCATGTTAATAAAAGTCGCTCGCGTCCCTTGACCCACCACCCGATATTGTCACGAGCCGCCACTGATGTTAGCATGGATTGTACGAGTACGACGCGTCTAAAATATGTTCTCCAATGACGTCATCCTCGTCGCAATCGTTATATTGTCTTGTGTTCAAGGCTCAAGTTCCAAAAAGAAAAATAAATGTAATCGTGAGTAATTGTGATTACTTTTCCTTGTAATCGTAATCATAATTGCCTACTGCTAGATTTTGCTGTAATTGTAATAGTGATAGTGTGACTCAGAAGTAATTCTATTAGCAAAGTGTTGTAAAAAGATAGTTCAAATCCTTCTGTCCAATTTTCATATTCACATTATTCATACTCATATTTTGTCGCTACTTTACTAGTGTCCCATTCCCTAACAGGCCCCAATTTCAATTTTATTTTGCAAAGGCCAATGATTTGTCATCTACCTTCCAATCATATCGTCCGCCCAGCTGCGCCCGACACTGTCTTCTTCTCACCATTACACAGATCACAGATGAAAATTAAGTACCTGTTCAGAAACCATAGTACTTGAAATATTGTTTGAAACCGGCACAACACCGCACTATTCTACATCCCATATACACAGAAACCAGTCGAAATTGAAATAATTATAGTCGAACCAATCGAGCGCCTTCGTCACAGGAATCCTGCCTGCAAATCTCCACTTGAACGAAGCCAGCTATTATCACGCGAATCTTTCTCAATAAAGCAGTCAATCACCGATCACTCCTCGAGTTTCGGCGGACATTCTGCCCCGATTGAAATCTCTTCGGACTGAAACTGTTGACGACTTTCTTCCTTTCGATGAGCCGGTTGCCGTACCGCGACAGAGCCCCGGGACTCTGCGACGCGAGTTTATCCAGGTAGAATTCCGGTATCGCAAGCTTAACCGGTTCTTCCAAGTCGGCGCACGGCAGCGTGCTGTAGATTATGGCGGTTTTGTCGATCCAGTTCACTTGACTGTCTATCGTCGGTGTCTTGTGCCGCTTTCGCGGTTTATAATTCACCTTGCCCAGTACTTTGCTAGTGATGCCGTTGTGTTGAATATCGTCCCACATCGTTTCGACACTGTCTTCTTTTTTTACCGCCTTGTCGATGGAATGAGGCCTATCTTCCATCCATACCGTCACGCTACCCGACCTCGCGCCGGGTTTCTTGTCGGATTTAGCGTCTTCCAGGACATCCTCGCTGACTTGCGAAAAGCGTCTTTGCACCTCGGTTTGTTCCTCAGCAGGCTTGTCGAGCTGGAAGCATTTGGCGATGCGCCTAAACCGACCTATGAAAGCGACAGCGTTCTGGACATTCTTCCAGTGATGGTGATAGCCTCCTTTCACCGCGAACAAAGTGGCCGGCGACGCCACGCGGCGCACGTCGATAGGTATGGCCGGCGGTAGCGACCGCTCGTCTACTGGTATTTGAAATCGCCAGTGGTCTCTTTGCCCGAATGTCCCGATGTAGCGACCGTTTACCGTCCACAGCCGGACGCTGCAATCGGTAGAGCCTGAAGCTATGAGATCGCAACCGTTTATGTAAGTAATTGACGTGATCGCTTTACAATGAGCCCTAAAAGATGCGAGAAGTCCAGGGGGTTCACTGTTTGGAACGAACGAATAAATTTGTTCGTGCCTGGCCTCCGGATCACACATATCCGCGGCCAAACGTCTTCTTCGCGACGCTACGTCCTCTCCACAACAGTAATAACGGATATCCCAGATTCGTAGGTAGCCCCTGCTATCGCCGACAACCAAGATTTTGTTATCCTTGTCAGTGTCCATATCTGCGACGGTGTCTGATTCGCGCTTCGCGGCGTAGTAGTATGCTAGGAGACCCCCGGCTTGATGCAAAGACCACGACAACACGTATCCCTGTGTTGCGGATACCAGCACCGCCACGTTATTCGTAGTTCGTCTGGACTGCAAGAATACGATTTTATTAGTTGCGTGATTACCGGATAAAACGTCGTCGATTATTGAGTTTCTTCCCATATTGGTACTTCGCCCATCGGCACGTGTGTGTTTTCCAATCCAAGGCAGGTTATCGGGTACAAAAACAAATCGACTAGGATCAAATTTGCTTTCGTACGATGTGGTTACGTTACTTTTCTTCGACGTTCTCTCGGCCACCTGGTTGGTCGTGTCTTCATAAATAGGGAAAACACTTCTGTGCATGTCGATCCTGCAAATTACCGACTCCAGGTCGATCGTCCAAATGACGATCTCGCCATCGTATGAGGATGTCGCCAATATATTTTCAGAGACGTGGTAATCCATGCTCAGAATATCGTCTCTGTGAACTGGTTTCATTCGTTTGATCCTTCCATCGGTATAGGTATCCTCGTACATGGTCACGTTTTTATCCCACCCGGCCGAGATTATTTTGTTTCTCGCGTGAATGATGTCCGACACCTCCGCCACCGCGGATGTTTTGAAATCGCACAAGCGCGCACCGTTGTTGAAATTCCATATGCTTACCTTACCCTCTCTGGACCCCGTGATGAGCCGCCTTTTCGACGGATCGAAAGTCATCGCTGATATTTCAATTCCCCGGTCCGTGCTGAATTGCATCGTTTTAGCGCCTGTTCTGATGTCCCATACGCAGATCATCGAGTCTTCGCAGCTTGTGACGAGCATTTTAAAAAGGGTATTGTACAGCACTTTAGTGACGGACTTGCTGTGGCTGATAGGGTCTGATCGTGTTTTGTTTACCTGCGTCAAATTCGCAGCGTTACCAAGCAGCACACCGATTCTGTTCGTGCCAAGAATCAGCTGCATACTCGCCTCGCTGTAGAACATAGCCGTGACGTCCAACCGCCCGAGTTGCACGTTGCGTCCGTGTATGGATTGTTTGCAAGAATAATCCAGCAGACTCCAGATTCTGATGTTTTTATCTTTGCTCACGCTTATGACGTGGTGATCTACTTGCCGGATGCAGACTTGATGGATCGGCATCGCGTGACCTTTGAGCGTCATCGTAGGCGCAGTCACCACGTATGGATTCCATATTCTGATGTGATAATCGCTACTTCCTGTGACGAGCAGATTCCAGTCAGGATCGTAAGCAATGCATGAGACTCCGGTACGAAGTTTGAAGCTCGACTTACGGCGCATTTCTATCTTCCCATGCGTGCTATCGACCACCTTCTCGGTTATATCAGCGAAGACCATGGAACTAGTGTGATTACGACAGCAAGCTATGAAACATTCTTGCTCCTTATCGCTTGCGTAATAGTGCAGTTCCTTCACCCATTCTGGCAATAGCTTCTGAAATCGCGCCACTTTCAGGTTGTGAATGTTAGTGCGAAGAAGGTAATTTAATGATATCCTTTTATCAGAGACCAGGGTATTAGAAAAGAGTACCATACTTGGATTGTCGTAAAACCGCACAACAACAACATTCCCATTGGTGTCGCCCCAGAGCAATATGCTGGTGTTGAGACCGAAATCAAAGTGATAAGCCAAAGTAAGTGCGCAATAATCCATATTCCTAATCTGAAATTTCTTTTGAAACATACTTGAGGTCATGGAATAGAATGATATTTCGTAGTCGGTAGATGCGATGGCCACTATGTTACAGTTCGACATGCATATAAGGTCTGTAAGCCAAACAGATCGTGGATTGCTACGCATTCCATCCAGCAATGTGGTCTTCTGTAGCACCCAATCCGTATTCCAGACATTTAGAATTCCGTCTTTGGACAATGTAACGTAACGACTGGATTCCACATCTAATTCCATTCGGCCGTCATATCTCACAGAGTGATTTTGCTGAAAGGATATGCTGCAAATAGGTTCAAGATGGTTACTTGGCTTCCTCATCAGGGGGTGCGGAAAAGGAATTGTGCCGTAAATGGCCACCATATTCTCTTTTTCCTGGTACTCGAGCAGCATGAAGGATAAGTACTCATCCCAGTCGACATTACCGTCGCAGTTGGTATCGATTTTCATGAAGATGACGTCAAGCTCATTGTTATCAATCTCGTAGCCCAATGATTTCTTCATGGCATCTCGGAATTGTATCATATTGAGCCCTTTCCCGCCATTGGTTTCTCTGAAGATGATTTCTAATTTCCTCAATTCTTTGTAATCCATATCCTCGTCAAACCTTCTTGGACCAGCGAAAGGCGATGAAGAATCAGACTCAAATGTGCTTTTTCTTGAAATATCTCCAATATATTTCCCGTCAGGATTAACACTCTCGGCGCGCGCATCGTCATCATCCATACTTCTTGCTTTTGCTGCATCAAAACTCAAGCGTATCTTTCAAATCGGCAGACTTTATGAAAATGAAATGACCAGAACATTTGCATACCAACGAGCACCTTGGTAAGTTTATTTAAAACCGAAGCAGTATGAACGCTTTGTGACGCAATACGCGAATTGTTTTTTCAATTGTCCAGTAGAATCAGCGAATGATGAATGAAAATACTATTCTCATGTGTCCTGACTCTCGGTGGCTACTAGTACAGTGAAATTGCGAACGAGTTTGTGCTCTGTCCAGTCCAGCTATATTAGCGCCGTTAGATGGGTCATCAAAACGAAAGAACTGCCTCAGTAGCCATGTTTAAAAGATGTAATATTTGTTCTATACACTACAGTGCACCGCGGATATATCGTAATGTACGGTTTGGTGCTTTGCTGTTATAAATCTGGTAGACGTTGACCTTTGTGAAGGCGATAGTTAGGCTGCTGAATGCTGCAAAGCTTTATAAATGACCCAACACGACATAAATAGACTGTTTAGTGTAGAAATTAGATTTCTTAAGAGTGCAAACCATAGACGATATAAGGCTGCCTTGGGAAGAAACCAGGGCTGTGGAGTCGGAGTCTGGGTAATTTTCGCTTGATGGAGTCGGAGTCGTGAAAACTATAATAGCTGGAGTCGGAGTCGTGGGGAAAATGCTGACTGGAGTCGGAGTTTGTGAGAATGACCCTGACTCCGACTCCGATTCCAACTTCTCTATCATGAAAACATTTGCTTTCAAAGAATTTTCAATAGAAGTTTTATGTACCACCAATCACTGTTATTAATAACCATACAGATCAGGTGCGGCCAGCCCGTGGCACGCAGGTCAAATTTGGCACACGAGAAGGTTAGGTGTGACCTGCAAGGTAATTCTCGAAATTATTTATGACATCAGGTAAAACTGCAAGGCCAACCAAAATTTGATTAGCATGACCGCGAAATTTGATGATGACTAAAACAACAGTTCTGACGCATTGACGTATCCAGGGACCAGCCACATTCATCCCAGATCTTCGTATATGACCATGAAGTAGAATATTTCATAGCAGATTTATTTGACTTGAAATTTTTCTCGGTACTTCGCATGATTCATTGTCACTAGATTTCTTGCATTCAGTATTTGAGCCCCCTTCTAAAAATTATAAATACATATTATTCACAGAATTGAGTCTAACTATGTTCGCAATTAGGAGATAACGTGTCGTTCAACATGCGGCTTCGCTTGTGCACTCGCAGCGAGATCGTCGACAAAACATTTGCCCAAAATGATAGAGGCATGTTCACTGATACCGTCGATTTTGCTATGTCTAAACGTCGAATAATCCTGTCCTTGCCAAATGAGCCCAGTGGTATACAGATGTGACCCCCAATGTATGTTAGCAACATAGTTATTGATATAATTCAGTTATTATCTTGCAAAAAAATTTCGCGCTTGGCGCGACCAGGGCCTCATTGCGCACTGCGCAGTTGCATGACATATTGTTATCAATTTTAGAGCGTATTAATATAAGTCTTGTTGGCAATGTTACCTTATTCGGTTCGCTCCTATCGGACGACTTATAAAAGGTTATCAACATTCCAGTTGCCCGCGCAATGGTTCGTAAATCTCATGTGTCCCTTTGGCCGAAAAAGTTGCCCATCCCTGATATAAATAAAATTAGACATTACTTGCAAATTACAACTCAGTTGCACAGGGGAAGAAAATCGCAGTATGCGTTTTCGCGATGCAGTCAAAATTGATGCAATTTTTGGAATTATACCATGATACTGTGATAGAGCAAATGCATCGGCTGGTTTTGTAAAATTGTAAAAATGATGTGAATTTGACCAAACGATGCTTCCCACTTGACAAAATTAAAAATATTAGTAGCGTAACTTAGCTGTTTGGGTCGAACAAATGATTAAGAAAGACTGCAAGTCCCAATCCTTGAATAATTGATTAAGTACATACGTAGACTAGACATAGGCTATGGTCTTTGACTATACTTAACTAAATTCCATTTATGACCAATGCCTATTAGTAGTAAGAGTGTGTGTGCTTGTAATCAGTATAGTGTGCAATAACAAAATTAGTAAGTTCAATCTCTTTATTAGTTGCTGACTCATACACAAGAGCTACACTTGAATTTTTTATCTACATTTTTATTATACAGGATTGGATATCTGCCATATTTGAATGATTTATACATTTCAGGATATTAGAGAGTCCATGTTATAAAAACTTGGAAAAGGAAGGATATTTAGCAAATCATTCTTTCATGTTAATTGCATATTGGATAATTCGAGCTGTGCCACAATGAAACAATTTAGCATGCCACCGTTAATCATATGTTTGCATATGTTTAATGGTTGTATGATAGTCATTCAACCGACAATGTGGCGTATAATTTTCGAAGTAAATTGGTAATAATGCTGGAGTCGGAGTCGGGAGTCGAAGTCGGAGTCAGTACGTTTAAAGACCCAGGAATCGGAGTCGTAATTGGAGGCGGTACGTTTAAAGACTCCGGAGTCGGAGTCGGTATATTGAAAATGTGTGGAGTCGGAGTCGGAGCCGGAGTCGGTGGTAAAATTTACCGACTCCACAGCCCTGGAAGAAACGCGGATATTTTTCATAGACGGCTCTACTGCTTGGAACAATCTACTTCCTCAATCCTCAGGGGATTTTAGTTGGTTCATATGACTCGAGGTTGTTGTCTGTCTATTCAACAAAAAGATTTGGTGCTTATCGCCTGAAGGCCTTTTGCTAAACGGTCATCGCACATTTTATGCAAAGAACGGAGGTAGTACGAAATAAAGATCAATAACAAAAACGAGAAGAAACAATCAGGTCATAAATGGCGGTTACAGAATAACACTAATTGATCCACGTACGAGCTGGCGGTCAAATTACATAATAGAATAATAGAGTTCGGTTATAAATTGAGTTAACACGATAATACAAATACAACGGCATACGGAGTAGGGTTGGATTATCCGGATAACGGTTACCCGATTAAACGCAGGTGTATTTATCATCTGATATCCGGATATAATTCTGCCAGTTAACTGGATAAAAGAGTATCGTTGCTGATGCGTTTTACACATTTTAGTAAGCTTCAATAAGTCGTATTATCGGTGTTGTGCGCGGCCAACAAGCGAGAAGCGTGTTGCCAATTAGCGAGATACGTCTGTACAGTAGAGCTGTTCAAAAATAACCTTTTTTTCGGATTCCAGCCATTCACTTATTAAATTGTCAGGTTACCCTAAAAAACGCTGCACACCAAATTTGGTTCAATTCTAACAAGTATAGGACTCCGCAGATCCAATTAAAATTTTTAATTTATTAGGTAAAATTAAAAAAAAATATTTTTCAAATTTTCCAACCCCATAAAATTGTTGAGCTGTCTTCAAAGACGATGCAAAACAAATTTAACTCAATTCCGACCAGTAGAAGCGGAGTTATGTAAGTTTTTCGTTGATAATTGTCGGATTATCCACCGATCAAGGATGATCCGAGGATTATCATCGAAAAACTCATGGATTCTAGATCCTAGAACAGCGGTTCTCTACCTGGGGAAGCATTTTCAGGGTGTCCGCGAAGCCTCAAAATATTCTCTAACCTAATTTGTATTTTTTTAATTCGGCAAATCACGAGGCAGTTTCAATTCGTTACTAGTAAAACTCCAGAACTCACATCAACAGAATGGCCGTCTGAGATGAAATACCCCACTGTGCAAACTCATTTTAATTTCCTAATTGCCAATAGCTCACTGATACAAACATTTTGCTGTTTTGAGATGTTTTGTTGGGGATTGTGAGAAAGAAAAGTTGGATGATTAAGGTCAATCACGGTGACGTCGAAATGTTTACAAAAATCCGATTTTCTTCTGTGATACATAACCATTTTCCCATAATAACTTCAAGATGAACTGCTAGATAAAATGACCAGCCTGGGCGTTCTATATGTTCATTAAGAAACAATGTTAGTCAATTTTGTTACCATATTTGTTGCGATCATGCCCAAATGTGTCGTCGGAAGCGTTCCGCGTAATCGCGTATTCGCCACCATCTATATTTGTGGAAATGGATTCTCGGCACTCGTTCATGTCAAATCGAAGGCGCGGGTTTTCAAGACACCACCACTTATTTCAAGAAATGCAGTCGCAGAATTCGCTTTGAAATAATAGAAATCAAATTTCTACATGAATAGTATGATCTTATTTTCAAGAAAAATCATTTTGTTGGTGTTTATTACTAATAGGCTACTACAGTTATCTTTTGCGCAAGACAGACGACGATTGCACGATAATTGAGCAAAATTTGGACTAAAACTTTGTGGGGGTCCGCGGGGGTTCGTGACGATCCGAAAGGGGTCCGCGAAGACAAAAAGGTTGAGAACCACTGTCCTAGAAGATGTGGCTTGGACATGAATCGCAAAAGAGTTGTTCGAGACCTGGAAGAATGATTATTTTCAAAGATGGAACCAAAATACAATGATTGGTCTGCTGGTAACCTATAATCGAACACTGGATTGGATTGATTATGATTGTAAAGTTGGTGAGTATAATTGTGTGTATACACACACACACACACACTGAATGTCTCTTATCTTTCCTTGATTTTTAGGAATTTTCGATGCAGAATCGAGTATCTCGGTACCATATCTAGTGCATCAGCCAGCATTATTCTGGATTGATCATGTCGGTGTTCTACAGAACTTTCAAGACTCGCCTTCAGCCCACTTCTGTGGAAGCAAGCAGACAGAGCATTCAATGCATGTGGACTCTTTGTTACAAAACTCTGGTCCCGGCTACAGGATGCCACAATTGATGCATTGTGCTTTATAAGGAGGCCGTTGCGCGAAATTTGCTCGATTTTTCTCGTGTTCGCTCGTAATGCGCGTATATACGTATAACTACGTATCGATCTATAATAACACCGTGTAATGATTTTGCGATCCATTTTCCATGCAGACCTCGCGAAATCGATTGTATCACTTAGCAGTAATTATCCGGTTAACCGCTTAGATAAATTCCAAATACACGGATATATCTATTATCCGGATAGTGAAAATTATTGATATCCGAACTAACCCTAATATGGAGTTTGTCAAGCGTACGTTTCCAGTACACCCTTCATTGCAGTCCCGTGCAGAAAGACTGGACTTCGCACATATCTTGCCATTTGTCATCAGGGATATCTAGATAACCATGTTTACCATGCACATGTACACTAGGGTTATGACCAGAAAAAAAATCCAAAATTTTGTGTGTCCTGATTTCAAAATTAACAAAAGTTAAGACTGGTTGAACAAAAACCTCCCACACAAATATTTTTCAGTTTTCACTGTATGAAGGATAGGCTTTTTTTGAAAATACAGACTATATAATATATATACCGAGTTAATTCAATTAAACTGACACAATTCCAATTGCTAAGATTTAAAATAGTATTTTAGTAAATTATGATTGCCCAGATTGAATTTATCCGATCGTTTTCTTGCTTACATACAAAATCAAATAATTATTAAATAATTATTAATTTCGATTTTAGATGTAGACTGTATATATCGCATAATTTCAATTTGTCTGACACAAATCCAACTGGCTGTTCGAAAAGGCAAAAGTAGAACAAATCAACATATTTTTAGTGGTCTAGAAAACCGATTAGAGGAATACGATGAAAATTTGGTACAAAACTTGGTACAATCCACCAAGCCACAATTTCAAATGAATATATTGGAAAACTTAGCATGGAGTGATGATTTTAAGTTTATGTGTGTGTGGCGTGCAGAGCGTGTCGCTCTTTCAGATAAAATAGTAGATTACCACTAATCAAATAGCATAACCATCCATCTCTACGCAATGCGAGATGGAGCTCAAGGGTATAATTCCGTACTTCCAAGTCCCCAGATGGAGAATAACTCTTGAGCTATCATGCTTATTCATCGCAAATGCGTGTCAGGAAGCCTGGTATTCTAACCAGTTGTCTATAGATGGAATATACTGGAGCCCGACCTATTATCGGTTCGCCGATAATATCGGGACGATATCATACTTTGAAAGAACTATCGGTATCGGCCATTGAAGCTGAAAAATTATCGGCAATTTTCGTGACGTCATAACATTGCGGTAGGAAGTCACAAAACTATCATCTTCAACCGCTAGACTGAGAATATTGATGTATGTCACATAGCTTACACTTAACTGGTGTCCAGATGTAGCCTCTCTAGTTTATATCATGTTCAAGTATAACAATGGCTGTAAAGATGTTCAAATAAATGCTCTGAATCTTTGAAAATGTACTTATGTATATTCAACTTCTTCTGAATATCGGCTCAATGTATTGTGGTTCTCGGTCATGGTGTGAGATATCGGTATCGACCAAGAAATTCAATATCGGTCGGTCTCTCTAGAGTATACCAAAGTTTATTTGCTGCTATCTTTGCGCTCGAGTGTCCTGTAGCGATAAAGGCCCTAAAAATCCCATTGCAAGTCGGAATATGTCTGTTGTAGATGTCCCTGGCACTAACATAATAACAGAAAGGGAAGTCAAATTGATGGATGAACTGTACCAGAAGTGCAAAAGGACATATATATGAAGATTTAATTTGTATCAAAGTATACCTTTGAATTATAAATTTTTTCTATATTTGGACCAGTGTCGAAAATTGAAGTTAATTTGTGCGGGACATTTTTTTCGATTTGAACAAAATGATTATAATTTTATTAATTTATACCAAAATGTTCATTAATTCTAGTTATAACCCTAATGTACACTCCACCTAACAGTGAAAACTCATTTTAATTGTCAAATTTCCAATAGCTTGCTGAGAAAAACATCTTTCTGCTTAAGATGTTTTGTTGGGGTTTGTGGAACAAATATAATGCTTGGAGTAGTAAGGTCAATCAGGGTGAATTCGAACTGTTTGCAAAACATTTTGGATTTGAAGTGATCGGTCACCACAAATTAATGAGCAGTCGATTGAAATAGAAATTCCCGACGTTCTTTTTATCGTAATCTGTCCCAATAAACGGATTAAAACCTCTCCACGGAATACATTTTCTCCTGTGATATAGTTCACACATAACCACTATTCCAGAATACCTTTAAAAGGAGCTGCTGGGTAAAAATGACTAGGCTGGACGTGATACGTCTGTTTGTCGATTTTGGTGCCGTATATATTGCAGGCCTGCGATACATGTTTCATGGAAATTCATTCAGATCAAATCGAAGGTTCTCATTTTCAAGGCACTGTTTCAAGGCACCACATATTTCAAGTAATACTAGGCTTACCATATTTTGAAAATCTAAAAAGAGGACACTTTTTCGGAAATTTGCAACTTGCAAAACCGGAGTAGAATTCTCAAAAACCGGTGAATTTTTCCCAATTTGCGATCGGTTGACTAAAAAAAAAAAAAAGGTCATCTTTTCCGCTCAGAGCTCAAAATACCGTTTTTCTCTCCACATTGCCAGGTGGATGACTAAAAAAAAAAAGGTCATCTTTTCGCTAAGAGCTAAAATCACCGTTTTTCACTCCGAAATACCCGCCGGAGCGTCACTTCTGTGCTAATTTGCGGCATATCACTCGCAATTTGCTCTAAATCTGACCTAAATTTTCAAAAAAGAGGACAAAATCTCAAAAAAGAAGACAAAAGGGCGTCCTCCGAGGACACTCTCAAAAAAGTCAAAACAGAGGACAAAGAGGAGAGGTAAGAGAGGACGTATGGTAAGCCTAAGTAATACAGATGCAGAAATCGCTTTGAAATAGTAAAATTCTGCCCTGTTTCTGCATATTGTATGCTGTTATTTAGAGAAAAGGTCATCTTGTTGATGTTTAGCACTAGCATACAATTAGTATTTGCACAAGACAGATGGTGGTTGCACGATAATTGAGCTAAATTTTGCCTGAAACTTGAGGGGTTTCGCGGGAGTCCGTGACGGTTCAAAGGGGGTCTGCGACGACAAAAAGGTTGTGAAGCACCCCCCCCCCTTCAGATGCTTTCACGCCGCCCAAGGGGGACACTCCCCCCAGTTTGAGAACCACTGGTTTAGCCTATATTGTAATTCGCAAAGTTTTCTGTTGCTACTGAAGTATGGGAAACAGTTTAGCATGGCTGAATTATCTAGTTATAACTTATAACGCGGCACGCATAAAACACCGATGTAAATAGGCTAATTATCACTGGTGGCGACTGTGTACTAACGCCATAAGGCCTTGCGGCGGTTACATACTATTACCGAGAATGCTATTACCGAGATGGACATTACCGAGAATGCTATTACCGAGAATGGACATTACTGAGAATGGACATTACCGAGAATGGACATTACCGAGAACGGACATTACCGAGAATGGACATTACCGAGAATGGCCAATGTCAAGAATCCAGCTTATTGGGACGGATATTGTCGATAAATTTATACCTGAGAATCTATACCGAATGTGGCAACGCCGTGATGCACACACACGACCTGTTCATATACATAACATGCCTGCATTGCATATATTGCATTCTCGGTAATGTCCATTCTCGGTGGTGTCCATTCTCGGTAATGTCCATTCTCGGTATTGTCCATTCTTGGAAATGTCCATTCTCGGTTTTGTCTATCTCGGTAATAGCATCCTCGGTATTGACCGGATACGCCTTGCGGCCCCTCGTCGTCCGTACCGGATTTTCACTGGTGTGACGAATAGATGATTGATTGATTGATTATTTTATGTTGTGATTGTCAGGTTTCCATAACAATGTAATTGAAATTGTAATTGATGAAAATTTTTATCAAATTACAATTACAATTACACAAAATAGAAATGCTTCAATTACAATTACAATTGCAATTACATGAAAAAATGTAATTAATTACATTCAGCTCAATTACAAATTACAATTGATCCAACTCTGATGGTAACCCTACCATATCTGTATCATATATCATATCTATATCATTTATGGAAGCCTATTATTCCGTTTGTAAAATGACGAACCGATTTCGCTGCGCATTAATGATATTTGTTGACGTGTGCACTAAATGGGCTAATGCACCCACAATTATATTATATCTATACATATATGTAGCGTTCTCTCATAAAATCCTTGATAAACACTGTAGCTACTTGCAAACCAAACAATCAATCAATCATCGTATAGCTGCAGCCTTTGACGTGCAACCTTGTCGAATGAAACTACTTTGCAGCACAAAATTGTGATCGAGTTTAAATTTTGATTGGGTTCAAAGTTCAACCAATCTTCGGAAAAATATTAGGCCTGAAAATCAACAACAGGGTTCCAGCCACCCCACGTCGTATATGTCGACTATTTTGGGTGGGTGCGAATCGTCCGTAGGCTCTTACTACATGTTTTTTCGGTCGTATTTACACAATTATGGCATAATTAAACAACGTTTGAAAAAAACACAATTTTGTTTTTCTCAAAAAGGCATTTGTTTAAAACACTGTTTAAAACATGTTTTAAACAAAGGGTTTTAAAACACCGTTTGTTTTAAATGCAACCCTACATGTAGCATACCGTCTCATTTAGTTGCACGTGGCCTGTTAGATCACGCCTTTCCCCTTTAGTCTGATATAACGTTTGCATACCTATAAATACATGCTCGTAAATTACCAGAATAAGTTTCCGTCACGATGCATTATTAGCAAATACAAGTATGCAGCCACAACGGCAAATATCGAACAGTATATTTGGAGAGAGACTGTTCTTATCAAGGTCTCTTTGCCGAGTATTGTTGCTGATAATACCAAAAGCAAAAGAACAAATATAATTATGAATCACTTATTTCGTTGCCGGGAGCCAATGGGAGCTGGTTCCCAAGAATAGATGTGCGACAATATGCCAGTCAATATCTACTCTTGTGCAAATTTATACTCCTACTGACCCATGACCGATATACATGGCGTAATAACGACCTCGGAGGACGATCAATATTGTATTGAAAGTCTGATATCGAGTTGATAACTCCAATTCTGCTAAAACTTATAGATTCCGACCCAGGTCACCCTGATTCCGCCCAGATTTGGGAGAGACCCGTGAATTTGGACCTGAATCTGAAGTCAATTGTTGATTTTAGAATCCGATTAAAGGTGTGTTTCTTAACTGTTTTAGCACTCGTACCCCTTGAGCGCTCCTGAAACTTTCCTGTACCCCTGCATCCAGGAACGGAACAACACTTTGTCAGGCCGTTGCATTACCATGTTCTTAGGTGGGATTTTCAACGCAACTTCTGGGGGAGCCGGGTCCACAATTAACTAATGCAAGACATCTATTCATTTCCATCGGCCTGACACATCTTCTTTGCCTTAATCGGGCGAATTGTCAAAATTTTGCAAATATTTTTAATCAATAATCTGTCAATAATAATGGTATACTTGCATATATTACTATTAATTTGTTATCATCTGTCACGCCCCGTGATCAGATTTACCGATACATGCTGCTGGCAGTGGTGTACTTGAAAATTTAGCACACATAGTTATTACATTTATCGTAAAACTCGTGTTCATGCGTTAGATTCTCACGGGGTAGCACGGAGCGGGTCCATTGGAATGAATTACTTTATTGAAGCATTGTGTTATTTCATGACGTCCGGTAAAGATTGTCGCTATTCAAATGTTATTGGTATTGCTCACACGTACCTGACCAAGGTAAAATAATATATGTCCTGAGACGCACGATATATATTAAATTCACATTTCATCACAGGGCGAATTATTTTAATCCAAAGATCGCATTTGTAACGAAGGGCCCAGATTGCAGGAACAGGACTGTTTGGGGCTCAATGTTGGCGTCTTCAACAAAATCAATAGTCTGAAAAAATTGACCCAGTGAAAATGTAATTTTAGGCCGTCTATAGGCTAAATGTACGTCGAATCAGAAAGGACCTCAAATTTAAAGACAGTGAAATAATCAAGCGACATATTTGCAGATAATGCCAAATATTTCCAGCGAAAAGTTATTTGCGTACAAAATCGAAAGTGCCTGCAAAAAGTCGCATGAAAAATCGTAAAGAGTTACAAAAAGTTGCATGAAAAATCGAAAAAGTTGCATGAAAAAATGACGAGAAGTTGCAAAATGTTGCAATATAAGATACCTCCGAACCGCTTAAAATACCATACTACATAACTTCTGAGTATTTAGGAAGCTGCCAGAAGTTGTAAAAAAAAGTTGCAAAAGTTGCAAAAACTTGCCCTACTTGTGACCTGTGAACTCTCATTTAGTATTTCTATTTCTCTCATTTTTTGATTAGGCTAATGATTGTTTGACTGCTTTTTAGTACGTATCATATAACTGTGTTTATGTGATCACTAGTCCCTGCTGTCAATTTACCTCTGTTGTCTACGCTAGATGCTACTTGCTGCTGTTAGAACAGATTATCTGCTTGTTTCTCTACAACAGACTTGGACAAACGGAAAATTTTCAGCTTTTCCAAGTTAGGTTAGAATTACTGAATTCACGAAAACTTGCGGACATTGCATCAAGCTCCGTTAATGTCAAATCGTAAAGTTCAATATGGTGAGCATGAGAATACCAATGTCTGTACAACAGCAATCTTGGACCGTTTCACACTACAGTTCTCCTAAGCAGTTGCAGGAAAATCTGAAATTAGATTAGAATTGCATAAAAAACATTTCACAAATTAGATTAGGATTGCTATTAGAGCAAAGGGAGATTTCACGAATTAGATTGGAATTAGAGTTAGATAGAATTAGAGAAGAATTAGAGAAGAGACAGATTTCATAAATTAGATTAGAATTAGATAACCGACATTTCACTCTAATTGGTATAAGCAGACTACTATAATTATCTAGCTGTCCAAGTCTGCTCTGCAATAAATATGTTGCGACTGAAGATGTATCTCACGCCGCGACAGATCAAGTCAAGTTTTTGGAGCAAAGATTTTATCGCCGATCTCTTTGGCAACTCACACCGCTCGCACTGGGGTGAAATTTACGGCCGGCACCGAAATGACAGTGTCTGATTGTTCCGCACCATCAGGTTTCACATCCCGTGACCAATGTTGTAATGACTCGAGTCTGATTTTTTTATGACTCGACTCGACTCGGGTCATTTTTCAAATGCGTAAAATGATTCGACTAGCCTCACTTTTTTATTGAATCGACTTGTACTCGAGTCATTCTGCATGGCTCGAACCAAGTCATGTGACTCGGACGGCCAAGACAGATATTTCGTTGTAACTTCGAAGAATCGTAAAGTTACCACATTATTGGTATTTCGTCTATCAGTCCGGGTACTTAGGAGCCAGTAACTGTTAAGACCAAGGACAATTACTACATTATGAATGCGAGCCATTCTATATCACTCGAGCAGAGTTAAAATAGTGGGTTGAATCAGATTCAACTGAAAACTCAACAGTGAAAATAATGATTTGGACTCGGACTCGAGTCAAAACACTATGACTCGGACTCGACCCTCTACTAGCTGACTTGGACTCGGACTCGACTCGGTGGTGAATTGAAAATGACTCTACTTGATTCGAGTCAAGACTATAAAAGTGAGATTGACTTGTGACTCGGAACCTTGTGACTTGGTTACAACCCTGCCCGTGAGTCCGTGACTAAAGCACCCCAACAGGGTCAAGCGACCATTCTCTCATAATTTCGAAGAAGGCTAGACTCTCAGTACTGTAACTTATGTTTTATTTTTATTATTAGCCTACTATTATTTTGTCGGAATGGACGGTACATAAATTGAAAGCTGCAATTATTTTGACACGAAATCGCGCGTATAGTGCGAATAAAATGTTCGAGTTGTATAAATCCTCCCCAAAGGACTCTATTACTATATGTCGATTTGAGAAATAGTTTGGGGGCTAAACTAGCATAACTGCATCTCGTACCACCTGCTTTAGTGCTTGGTACTTTCAAGGGGTTCATGGACCGCTGATTCAGAACCGCTGGATTAAAGCAAGAAAAACTAGTATTTGATACGTGACATTATAGGAAATACCACTGAATAAATCGAGCCATATTACAATTCAGTACCACGTTACATGGTGGTTCAAAATTACGAGCATGACGGTGGGGCGCGTTGAAGGGTAAGAAGAGTCGTGGGCCGCAGAGCGGAAAGCTGCAATACTTAAAACGCCGTAGTTTGGTGCCCTAACCGATTAAATGTTTTATATGGCCCGGTATATCAGGACATATGATGGTATGGTATGCTATGAAACGAAACGAAATATCGGTGTGGAATATGTTCAAGTATGGTATGGTATGTAGGCTATATTTACAATTTACAAGTATGGCATGGAAATTTGTTTCCATGCACCCATACTTTATCCGTTTCGCCAGAAGCAAGAAAAAAGACACTTTCGATTTGTCAAATCAATTGCATACCTCAGTAAGTGTATAGTTAACTGACGGGTCTCTGCTCAAATCACAAATTTCGACTCAGACTCTTCCACCCTGGTCCGAGATATTTTTGAAGACTTTATTAGTTGTGCAACGATGATCAGTGATTAAGCAACCTACATCGCTGACATATGACAAAAATTGGGAATGGAAGTGATCCATCCATCAATGGTTGTAAAATGGATAATTCCATCCAAAAAAATAGAATCTAAGCGCTAGAGAATTTCCACACATCAAAAATAAATTATCTGAGATATCCTGCAACTGAGAAAGTGTGGAAAATGTATCAAATATGGTATGGATGAATGTTATCGAAAATGGTTGTCGAAAATTATAAATATATGGTATGGAAATGAAACCAGTGAAGCGGATATGGAAAAATATGGAAATTTTCCGTTGCATACCATACCATTCTATGCCCGGCTGCGTATGTAGTCAAAGTATACTTCTTGGTGGTCACTGATTATAGGAAATATATGGACCACGAATTGCTGCTCATGCTCGTGCTTGGGACAGTGTCTTCCTCAATTTCGGTGGTCGACGGGCGTAAGCAGGCATCCAATTTTTCCTCAATTGATACCTGAGAAAATGTTTTCACAAATAGGTGTGTTACCGAACACGGAGCGCATTTCCTTCCCTATTTTGCGAAAATTCACCGACCCACGCTAGGCCAGTTCAGATGTAATCTATTAGAGGCGGCTTGTTGTTCGGGCCCATATATTGAAATGAATCCTTCGTTGCAGCGTGTTTCGCTTTCACATCGTGAGCGCATTAACAAATTAACAAATGCCTTTTAGACGGATTAAAGTGAAGTTTCGCCGCTAATGTCCCCAACGCTTCTGCTTCATGCTCCGCAACAAGTCTGTTGGTGAAGGAATTTACTCAAATATATGCGACGGAAATGCTAGACACAGAAAACTCGACACCATGAGTAATGATAGCAATCATTTAACGGGAATTGATCAATTTCCGAATTTTAAATCGCAATGAGCGACCTAAAAACTGAGAGTATAGCGTTTGCGGACAGACAAAAGTCGAATGGCGGGCCACTGGACTTCTGTCGTAACGAAATTGAATTGTCATCATAAAGAATTGAAGCTGAACTAAATGATGAAATCTTGAAGATGATAGAGATAATTGCAACTTAGGTCAACTTAGGTGGCTGCTTGATAATAACACAATCGCTGTATTTTAACATGCACGTCGATGAACTTGATTCTTGAGTTATGGGAAACATCTGTGTTGCATTTGTCTACTCAGATTGCAAGGAGTGGACTAGTCGGCGCGGATCATTTCGACGGACGTACATATCAAGATCGAAGGTTTCAGCCAACCAACCAGAGTCAATTTTGGCCAAGAGTTTATCGTCTCCAATCCTTTTGGCACCGCACTCTGACCAGCCGTATGTTGGCCAAAGCTTCACGTTTACATGTTTACCAGTGCGGAAAGGGTTGGTCTCGAAATATCCGTGTTTCGTACTCCCGCACGCGCATGTTGCACACCCCTACATTAAAGCATACCAACGGTATCTGATGGTGTTTTTCAGTGAACCAACGTCGGACAAATCTTATCATGAATTCAAATCAATTTGCGTAATACAACGGTCGGCACATTTTCATCATCAATATAGATATCGTGGCGACGACTTTTCAGCGTGCCTCGCTTATTGGCCCGAATAATTATTCTCGTGGCAGCATAAACATGTATTTGAGAGGTCAAGACAGTGGTGTAACCAGGGTTAGGGGTTCGTCCCCCCTTTTCAAAATCCTCAAATTTAAGTTACTGTCACGCCGGCGACTAACACCACTGGCGAATTCGATCTACCCGCTACAGCGCGCCTCGAAATCCTGGATTGCACGATACCTTGATTGATATCTTGACATGGCGACGCTGGTAGGACAATGCAGTTTTCAGATACGCACTGTCTTCCTGATCAACGCCGTTAAATAAACTCCTTGGAAGTGACATTAACAATTACAAATTAAAATTAAAAACATCGCCATTGCTATCCAAGTTCTTGATTGGTAACGTCTTGCCAGCTTGCCAGAACCGCCGTAAAGGTGTTCATAGCGTTATGTTACGCCGAATACTTTAGAAGTCGATCACTGTTTGGATTTTCGGATCAGCGCACCAATTTCATTTTAATATTAATATCAGTGGTGATAAATTCTAAGGTATTTACGATGAGTTGTGCTATCACAGGTGAGGCGTGGCCCGTCTGTGCCTCATCTGTGCCCTAACCCTCCTTTTTCGCTTTATTTTCGAACAACAATAAATATGAAAATTCCGTGATTTTGGGAATAGAAATGAATAAAATCGAATCATTCATAAACATCGATAAAAATACCAATAATCATTGAAAGTTTTACATTTTCATTCGCTCATCCCTAACGACATGTGAGGCACTGCCTCACTTGCCTTCCCTATATAACCCCACATCACTGACGCACAGAGGTGGTCAGTAACGAAGTACTTCTACTTTTTGAAGTACTTGAAGTAGATTTTTCCGACTCACACTACTTTTTAAGTAGTTATGATTTCAGACTACTTCTACTTCTACTTGACAGTTTTCAGTTTTGTAGGCAAAAATAAGCGTAGAATACCTACTTACTTACTTACTTGTGATCCAACACTCCTACTTCTACTTGAGTAGAAATTCAGGCACTACTTCTACTTCTACTTGAGTAGCGACGGTGACTACTTTGACCACCTCTGCTGACGCATCACACCCTGCAGTGGGTATGTACTGCTATAGTGACCACCTACGCACGAGGGCAGAAAAATATGGCGCACACTACGAATCCCATATATTAGTGCTACCAATACGTCACGAATTTTCAATTGTGACGTAACAGTTGATTGACATGTACGGCTCTTTAAGAGTTACATTTGGAAATATTGGGTCAATATGGTTCTTTAGTCGAAAAAGGTTCCCGACCCCTGGTCTATGATGAAGGTACTATTATCCTCATGCCTCGTGCCATTCGAACCATTATTACGAAATTATGATGATTGTTGAAAGAAAGAAAGCTGAAAGTCGATGTTACGTCATTTTTCATGTGTGTTGTAGGCTCAGACGTGCTGACTCAGGGTATATGCCTACCACTACACCCGTTTTCGAACCAGACTTTTGGTTACGTAATAATAATTGTGCGCAAATACTAATTCACTACGGCTAGTGCCAGTGCGAGACAAAGTTATTGTAAATGGTACATAGCGAAAGGTCGCTAGTCAAACAAGTTTCTACAAATACATCGCAACGACAAAAATTGGGGAGTCACTTTTAGAATTATTCTGTGTAAAAAATATTTGAAAAAAATATTCACAATTTTCGTCCGCACTCATCCGCACTACATTTTTTTTCGTCCAAATAAGTGCGCACCCTCCCACAGGTTGGAAAGCACTGAATAAGCGTATATACCATTGTCTTAGCAGAAATCTCCAGAAACCTGTGCCTCTCATTCTACAAAAACCAAATTAGAGTTTGGCAGTGCTGCATGATATCACAATCACTATTTCAACATAAACTTCTGTGATAAAACTATAGTTGTGGGAGAATGCGGAAAATACACGGTTGATCCTATCCGATTTAAGCCCGGATTATTTTCCATCGCTGATATCAACCCGACTTGCATATCTGGCTGTGACATCGCGAACTTGGAAAAGACCGAGTTGTTTGATTTAGAATGATCCGGCAACACAAAGTAGCACATGAATACCTTGTCTCATGGAGTCTCACTGTTGAGAACTGGATCAATGAGATCATGACATTCCGAAATTTCGAATGTCATGGTCGGTATCAAAGCGGAGCTAGTCAATATTGATATGATTCCAATTTACACAATGATGTTCTCGGAATAACGTGTAATACACACGAATGTCAGGATGCTTGATTAATAGGATGGCGTATTTGCATTTCGCTTGCCCAATATATAAACAGTCTTTCCCATTTGGAGTTGACTTTTAAAACCCGGTTTCGCCATACACGTCCCGGATAGAAAGTTGAAAGTATGGAAACCCGTTTTACACTCTGCTCAATATCAATGTAGCATTAGTCAGACACGGAATACATTGTCCGGTCTGGCGTGGACCGGTAAGGCGCAAGCTTATATTCCCTTGCAAGTCAGCATGCACTTCATCATTGTGGCATAATGTAGCCTGAGTCATCGCTAGCGTAGGGTTACCATACGTCCTCTTTTAAGAGGATTTGTCGCCTTTTTTAAATTTTTTGAAATTGTCCTCGGAGGACGCCCAAATGTCCTCTTTTTGAGAATTTTGGTTACATATAGGGCAAAATTCGACTGAGATACAGTAAATCAGCTCTGAAGTAACGCTCAGGCGGTTATTTCGGGAGCTAAGCCTAAGACGGATAATGTGGAAGAAAAACTGTATTTCAGGAGTTGAGCCGGAAAGTTTACCTTTTTTAGTCAACCGACCACGAAGTGGGAAAAATTTACCATTTTTCAGGATTTTCCTTCGGAATTGCAAGTCTGAAAATTTTGAAAAAGTGTGATCTTTACAAATTTCCAAAATATGGTAACTCTACGCTAGAATGTACATTTTTATGTCACTTCACTGTAATGCAGGGTAGGAAATAGCAATAGGACGTCACGGTCATAGGTTCACGTTCACGTTCACACACAACCTAATAGGGATGGTGTGAACCTCTGAAAGGTTCAGGTTCGTGTGAACGCGAACCTTTTCAAAAGGTTCTGTGTGAACACGAACGTGAACCGCATGACGTCACGTGACGTCATATTGCTAATTCCAACCCTTTTTGTTCAATGAAGTGATAGCCTATATTAATTTACACGATACCTAGCGACGACTTAAACCACATAATGCAACAATTCTGAAGTACATATTGGTGTTTTAAACGTCGCTAAATGTATCAACTGAGGGAATCGAAGGATACAATACTCCCATAAAATCAATATCTTTCGTCGCTTTGCCAACAATTTCGACGAGGACTTACCAGGGAATATACGCTTATCCCTTATCGGCAGGGTTGCCATCGGCATGGACCCAAAAATAAGGACAGTCGAAAAATTAGATTAACATGAAAAAGCGTTTTTGTACATACTTACTTGTACTACACATTCCATACTTTTCACCATAAACAATCTGCTCGAGCAGCTCCTTGATTTTAGAAAGTGCTGCATGGATATCATGACAGCTCAGGTCTAAGTTGTTTACCTTTACTCAGGGCCGAAACAGCACTTCGTCAGTCCCCCCCCCCCCCCCCACCCAAAAAAATCACGTTGGTCAACCAAGTTAGACAAAATGATTTTTGAGCGTATGGAGCAAAAACTCCAGTAACAATGCTTGTAGTCTTGGTCCTGACCCAGGAAAACTTATTTGCAATGTTGGAATCGGGGAATATTGCTTTGAACAATGGCGATGTGCAATCGTTGGTGAGGAATGATTATTGGTGTTTGACAGTATGGAATGCCCAGGTACCCTCCGGAGCAGCTGCCCTATAGTCTCTGGTCGTTGGTGCTGATCGACTTGTGGAAAAATTATTCATCGACTGGCTCAAATTAATCATCATGACACACTTCTTGCGTTTTGGGGTATCGATGCGAGTTGAAATAGTGGTCTTTCCTATGACCTCCAGGTTAATGTCACAATTGCAGATATTGCTATGTTGGAAACACTCGCCCTTCAAGCTTCGTTAGATAGCCTACTTTTGAATACTCTCTCATAATCGCCACGAAAAACGTTTTTACGCCTGTTCATTTAAACTAATCAGATTTAGCCTTATTTGTAGCTAAAACTATATTCGCAAGTGTAATATAATTTAGAAAAAATTATCAATGATTTATAGCTTTACTACTTTTAAACATGTGTCGACTGCACTGCGCCTTTTTTCACAACGCAATATATGCTGCCTCCCCACAGCTTGAGCTTATTCTACTGTAGACCAAGCAGCAGGAACCTGGTACTGCTGTTTACTGCGAAAAATACGTCCGCTGCAGTAGCTTGGTACAGACGAAACTATGCTATACCACCACTCACTGCCATAGCTATCTCACCACTTAGAAGTCAAATCTTGTGGTGTGTACGTCACGAGAGTTCCTTTCATTTATGATGTCATAAAATCTCGACGAAAAACATAATTTTAGAATATTATGCAACACAGATACCAGAGGAAAACGATCGGAGTTCTGTAGCGGTTGAAAATAAGACAAAATAAGGACGCAAGTCGAAAATAAGGACATTTCTTAGAAATAAGGACAGTTGAGTTTTCTAAGACGTGGCCTTTCAAAATAAGGACAGATCTTAGAAATAAGGACGGTATGGCAATGGCAACCCTGCTTATCGGTCTAGGCCAGACCGGACAATGATTTCGGTGTCTGAGTATTGTTACGTTGATATTGAGCAGAGTGTAAAATGGGTTTCTATACTTACTACCGATATTACCTCATTAAGAAGTTATACAACAGTAGCCAACTCCTCAATCGCACGGATTTGGTTTTAATGATGCAGTAAAGATATGAAGTCAAGATTGACCCCGTACGCCTTCTCGAATTTTTTACATCAGAAAACGATATCAATCTTATTGATTGGTTGAATAAGCATCCTTCGCTGACTACGTATTTCGCTTGTGATGTTGTGTGATTGCGGGTCAAGCTCACAGCAGAGAGTCACTAAATATTCACAAACAGAAAACTGGATAATTCGAGCAAACTTTTGTAACAAAGCAAAAGAAAATTTTGAGATTGTCAAGGTGCATGCTCGTTTAGTGTTGATTTTTAATGCTGCCAGCGCCATGCATAGAGTGGCCCGCAGTTGAAATGCAATAAATTTAACCAATGATGTTATAATGAAGTGAAAATTGCAATATATGAAAAAGGTTCACAGTGCAGAACCTACCAAGGTTCTGTTGTGAACGCGAACCTCTAAATTTCCGAGGTTCACACACAGAACGCGAACGTGAACCTCACGTTCACACCATCCCTACGCTAATAATTAGAACTATAGAGACAATTTGAAAAAACCAAGGTCATATCTGGAATCAGAGTCCTTCGGAACCCCGAAACAACTCTTCCAATATGCCTTAAGAGTGTAATCCTAGTATAGTAGCCTACCAATTTATTTGTGGTAATATTTACTTACTTTCATCGTCTGTCAAGATTAGTCATATTACTCCTTTATCTTGAATTGCCGAGAGATCATACGAGGCAAATGCCTCGTCGTAATATAGAAGTTGAATATACTGTCCGTGATATTACTCCGAAATACAGTTCTTACAGTTTCAGCTATCTCAAATCTGTGATCCACTGTAATCACTCGTTCATGATCTCCAGCAGCCTCATTTTGATTGTCACAAATATCACAGGAGTAATATTACAAACAACTGCAGTATGTATATCTGTAAAATACAAATTCACATCAGTTCCTTATGTTCCTTATGGTATTGGGACGCAACAATGCTGTCTGGCGAAACGAGAGAGTAGCTCAGGACGTAACAATGCTGTCTGGCGAAACGAGAGAGTAGCTCAAGAGAGAAAGAGCCAGACACCATTGTTGCGTCCCAATGCCAATCTCCATGACAATGAAAAATTCGAGGCTGATTGTGGGAGTTCCAGGGACACGAGCGGAATAAAATTTATATTTTCGTAATCAGTGCAGATTCAGCTTTCGATTGATACCCGTTTTACCAAATTTAATGCTCGGCAAGCCGGTCAAAAATGACCGTCATATTGCCTGTAGCCAAATGGAAATTGTGACGTGATACAATTTCACTGAGGCGTGAGATTTGCCTGTGTCGACACCATATAGGACACTATGATTGAACGCTACACTGTACGCATGACTGGTCTTGTAACCAGATAATCCGGAGTCATTATGGCCCCGTAACCGAACGGCTATGTTTGCGTGCGATGATGTAGCTATTTTTGAATCACGATGTTTGTGTATTGCAATATATCCTGTGAGGATGTAACGATGTTTACTTGTCACTCAGCTGTAATAGCGATATCGTGAAATGGTAAAGCGTCCTGCTTCTTGATCGGTAGGTCATATGTTCAATTCCCGGCCATGTCAGACCAAAGACTAAAAAACTGGTATCCGTGGCTATCCGGCTCAACGTTCAGCATTCAGGGATAGCATGGTTATCGCATCTCAATCGTCAAAGCATCTCAATGGTGCAAACGAGAATAAGTCTCTTTCTCCCCTATCTCTCTCCTCCCCTCTCCCTCCCCCTCTGTCTCTCTCGCTCTCCTTTCTCTATGCTCCCTTTCCCTTCTTTCTCCCCCTCCCTTCTTTCTGCTCTATTCTCTATCTCTCCTCCCTCTCTCTCTCCCCTATCTCTCCCCCCCCCCTCTCTCTCTCTCCCCTATCTCTCTCCTCTCCTCCCTTCCCCTCCCCTCTCTCTCTCTCTCCTTTCTCTATGCTCTCTTTCCCTTCTTTCCCCCCTCTCTTCTTTCTGCTCTATTCTCTATCTCTCCCTCCTCCTCTCTCTCCTTCTCTCCCTCCTCTCTCTCTCTCTATCCCTCTCTCTCAGTGACGATGATGATGATAATTATGATGATATCACTGAAGCTCAACGTGATACTCTTACTTGATAACCATAGACAATTAGACATGGATGCCTTATCATGTCTCAACATGGAAGTTTTTGTCATGTGAACATGAGATTTTAAAACCATGTCGGTGTTTTCATGGAATTAGCATGAGACGGAGCGAGTCATGTCATTTCCATGATAAAATCCATGTTTATATTTTACAGTGTACACAATTTTGAAAACTCGCAACTATAGAACTAGAGCTAGAACTACCAACTTTTCAAAATCTACAACTAGAACTAGAGGCCTAGAACTAATCACTTTTTGAAACTCGCAACTAGAACTAAAACAAGAACTACTCACTTTTTAACATCCGCAACTAGAACTAAAACTAGAACTTACATCATTTTAAAAATTAATACACCGCAGAATATAGTGCAACTTTTGCCGTAGTCCGCCAACGTATTTCCTGCTTCTCATTCTCAGAAAAATAATGGCCCACCTCCGGCGTAGGGGTTCCCGGGTCATTAAATGTTAATAACAGTACTGAACTGAATTTTCAGCTCCCTTCAAGCCTTCAAAATTCTGGAAATTCAAGCATATTCCAGCTTTTCCTCCCGGACGCAATTTAAACAATGAAATTCCGGACATGTCCGGGAAATTCCGGACGTATGGCAGCCCTAACGTAGGGGTTCCCGAGTCATTAAATGTTAATAACAGTACTGAACTGGATTTCATTCTCCTATCGGCAAAGCAGTAATTTTTATTTTATCGAAAATATCAGAATAGAATCAACATTTCAAAAGTTTCAAAAGACCGAGTTTCGAGTTTGAAATGGAACAGACTACTCACTTTTTAAAACTCGCAACTAGAACTAGAACTAGAACTACTCACTTTTCATAATCCGCAACTAGAACTAGAACGAGTCAATTTTCAAAATCTGCAACTAGAACTATAGAACCACTAAAACCGTTTGTTAGTCGACCATCAACTAACTAAATGAGTAGTTTTTCCGGTGAATATAAACTCATGGCACACGAAATCAGAACCTAGGCACTCCCGGCATTTTTTTTCACGCACAGTTGAAAATATGTTTTGAACAAAGTGTTTTAAAACCACATTTGTTTTAAATGCAACTCTAACCATTGCACTCTAGCTGACATTTGACCTGGCATGTAAAATGACTAACCCACTGCAGCAGTAGACTCAAGAGGAGTATCGGATGGCCTGCGTCTGATGACACTGCTTCGTCAATCTTCAGGCTTCAAAGCATACATGCATGCTTTCGCGCCAAGTCCTGCATTATGAAATTTGACTTTCATGATCATAATAATCATTGATCAGCTTGTTTACTGGTTATACGTGAAGGTACAGTGGTACACTGTATGATAATTGCTACAATTATCGGATTCACGGAATGATAGCTAGTCTTTAAACTGCAAAGACAACGTATTTCTAGATGTTATTGCTGATTTACCGGGGTTCAATAAATTAGTGGTAGATCTGTACAGAAATGAACTGTTTTCACAGGCGGAAATACACTCATCCACCGCCTGCATTGAGTCATCGTGTCGCGTGATGCATATGGGCATGGGACAAGTCCGCCGAATACACGCGCACTATGATGCAAAATTCGTCATAGGAGAGAATTTACAGAGTATGTCAATTGCAATGCACTTCTACCGCAATCGGAAAAAATGAATTCAACCATCCAAATCTTCGTTGCCAACCCTCGCTGCCAATCGGTAGGTCGATTTCTGAAAGCGATATTGTTGAGCAAAACAAATTCGACATAATAGTAGCTTCAAGATAGAATAGATAGAATAAAAGTAAGCTTTATGTGATGGCGTTGAGTTCCGGACTTGATTAAATTCTGTTCGAGCAGACTATACAGCAGTCAAGGTTTTGTACCATATAACTTAACATGTCATATTAGGGACCGACAAAGCATGGTAAACGTTAAAATACAGTCATACGTATACCATCATTTAATGACAACGAATGGCATATCCACGAATTTAATGTATACTTGTGCAGATAAGACCGTTGGAACGACGACAATTCAGATGACCGGCATCCGGCGTTTTGTCTCATGTGAAGCATATATTGCGCAATATTGCAGTCGGCTATTAAATTCACTCCTTTACAGAGGGCTTCTTTTTGTATGCTGTATTGTTGAGTTGATATAATGTGTAATGCCATTGTTTTAGCATCACAGTGTCGCGAAACAGTTGCGTTGAAGGTTCGTTTTATGCCACAGTAGCAATGATATGTCTTGAATGGCAGCAGATTAGCAAAGGCAGGCTGCTGGCATGTGATACTGATATAGTGGCGGTATTGACGTTATGACGAAATCATGTCGTCTTTATTGGCAACAAAACTCTAACTTCTGCGCCGCCTTTATCGCTGTAACTCGTAAATTATGGTAGGTAATTGTAAGTGAAGTAATTTGACTTCGCATATAACAATTAACTAGACCTCATCTGCATGACAGGCTGTGATGATAATGACTTGCGTGTTAGACGAGATGCTGCTGTCATTGTTTCGATTGCGTAGGTTGCCATTTCGCAGCGACAGCGCTCGCCAAGCGCGGTGATTCAGTTACGGTAATGCACCGTAGACTTCACAAATACTGACGTTCGCTAGGTATTCCGCTCTGTACATGTCTGAGCATCTGCGCAGTGAATATTATTCTGTGGTTGCAGTGTGGTATATGCTGAACTTCATAAGCTGTGGTGATTATCGCATTGTTTTGAAGTGTGAGTCAGTTGATCGATCGTGTCGACGAAGTTATGTTTGCCTCAACTGTAGGGTCGTTTTAACGATAGCTTTCAATACTACTTCAATATCCTAATGCTCGCCAGTGTTTTGTTGGCATGGAGAAGAGGTCGGAGCTTATAAATCGACCAGGATAGAAATGTAACGGCATTGAGTACCTGCGTAGTGCACTGGACAGAGGTGTTGCGCTAAGTTGCGACTAAGTCACGATGACTTCATGTATGAGTTGCCTGGCGTTTTAGTCAGGCGGAGATCTCCAATCCGGTAGTAGCTCTGCAACTGTTTGGATGTTGTTGACAAAGTTGACGATAGGTGTTATATGCTCGGTTTAGAATAGAAAAGCGTCATTTCTTTCATCGGTCTGCCGACATACTCCTGAAAATATCGTGATATCGTGTATGGAGGTATCAAAATTTGTCATCGTCGTTCTTAACGCAGGTGGAACGCTACAATTCGCGTTTCCATCGATCATGTAATTGTTTTGTCACAATCAGTCATGTCGTTGGCGTAATGTAGAAGTGTGTTGCATATTGCACGTACCATTGGGATGATCAGTAGCGCGATTAACATTAGACAAACAAGAAACAAGCGGAAAAAAGACTCTCTCCTTTCACAGTTTAAAACTCAGATATTTTAGCTGTAGCGTATCAGATCATCGAGTACGTTACCTGGTTGTTATTGAAGCTGACGATTGGGAAGTTTTTTATCCAATTGATTCCGAGTTGAAACATTATCAACTCGGAACATTCTAACGAGTCATTATCCTAAGGTAAGTTGTCACATTTCGAAATATATTTGTGATGGTGCTTGGTCGGTTCGTACAAAATCAATCTGACCGAGTCGTCGCGCGACCCGATTTGTGTAGGGAATTAATTCCGAGCCCAATTTTACGTCAGTGTACCGAAGAATGGTCGCTACAGCTGACTCATAGAGTGCATATTTCCAAAACGTTAAGGTTTATGCCGTGGCACCGAGACTTGGAGTGTTTCAAAACAACGTCTACGTTTAAAGTCCGCAAAAAGAAGTACCACACCGTAGATTTGACCTAAGAAAATCGACGAATTCAAATGGCAGACCAGAGTAAAGGAGGCGGATCTTCTAACGATGGTGGTAAGCGCTCTATTGTGTCAGTTCAACCTTGCGCAACTTGCTGTGCGACGGTGAAGTCTAAAACTTCGGACTTGCTTTCTCAGACAAGAATTTGACATACATAAACGAATGTTTCGAAGAGCCGCCCGTTGATAATGGCGAAGAAACGAATGTGACTACCGTGTTCGGCCGTGACGGGCCTGTCACAATAGCCAACGAGGATGCCATCTCTACCCCACCGCCAACCTACGACGGCGGAACAAGTTTTCAAGCATACAACGGTCAGAGAGCACGGGACAGGTCGGTGACAAATCGATTTATCAGCATTTGTAATCGATTTTGGCATTTAGTTGCGCGCATCATCATATTTTCGGTTGTTATCGTGCGCGGGTTAGCGCTCCGTTCATGCAACAGACGGCGGCATTATCTCTGCAGTCGGATTTGTTATTATTCTCGAAATTTACACGCATGCATTCTTTCGTCACAATCCGGGCTTCAATAGTGTCGCTAACGTATTTTCAAAGAATTCGCTTATATCCCTGCTTCTAATACAACTCGTTGCGTATTGGCCAAATAGCGGCGCAAAATGATTGCGGCAATTGTCTCCAGGCATCGTAACATGAGCGAGCAAAGCGTGGATGCTTTTTCCGATATCGTGGCGGAATTGGACGACGAAAACGGCGGAGTCTCTATGGACCCCAGCAACACTGATCCCGTGATTGTGACTCACAAAAATCACCACAACAAAAGCGGCGCTAACAACAACTACAGGCGGGACGTAAATCCGAAGAAGGCCCATCCGCTGCCGCGCAGAGCGTCGGCTTGGAGTTTGGGTTGGTTTTGTGATGTACTTCTGTAATCGCGTTGCTGATAAAATATGTGCGGAGAATGGCATCTAGGAGTTATTCTAAAACAAAGAATCATCGAAACAGCTCCTAGCGTTAAAAGCACGTGATCGTGATGTCATCGCTGAACTCCTGCTGCATCGTCCGCGCCATACGTGACTAACATCTTGCACTATTTCTAATTTGTAAAGTCAAACCGAGTTCGTTGCGAGTGATTGTTTAACCTTAACCTCTCAGATATCATGACTGCTGTCGCGTACATTTGTTCGACTCGCCGCATTAAGTGGCTATGTTATTATTGTCAAGCCGGATTAACGATAACCGTGTAATGGTTTTAGTAGATCACACGATCATCGAGGTAGGGCCCTATATCAGTTATGTGCGAACAACAGATTTTCCATCACCGACATAATTGCCCGAGGCTCAACGTGTTTTCGTGGTGTTAACGATATTTTGATTCTTAATATCTTCGGAAAGTTACTGGCCTGAAATTCTTCATCGACTCATGACATTTATACCACTGTTGACAATTTCTATTATACGAGAAAGGTCATTGCAAAGCGACTTATTCGTGCATGCATCCTGGATTGCATTTTCGTTGAAAACCGACCGCGCTGGTATCCTGTAGCAATTAGAAATTGCGTTACTTTAGTTAACAGCTTCTGTGTCAACGGAAATAGCTTGGTTGTCATTTCAAAATCGCCAGTGTACTTGCAATATCGTTAACCGTCAGCATCAACTCGCTCACATTTGTAAACATGAAATCTTGAACAATGTGAAAATGTGCAAAAGGATATATGGAACGGGTAGTCGGCAGCCGTTGCCATATTCCCGACTTCGTGTCTGATGCTGGAATATCCATTTATCAGCCGTTCACGACGCACCGCACACAACTGCGTTGTTATAGCCAGGACTTCCCGTTTCAGATTACGACGAAGAGGAAGCACATCGCGAACTCATCTTGAAAATCAGAAAAGTAATTCGCCCGCGGCGTGCTCGATCATTCCGAGCCTTCACCCACACCATCTAATACGGCATTGTTACAGAATTTGCCGCTCAAAGACTTCGGCGAAGAGATCCGAGCGCACAAAGATTTGGCCAAATTTTTGGTGCAGCCTGTGGTCCTGATGGATATACAAGATACAAGTAATGTCACTGTGGCTTACCGCTCTGTCTGTAACGAAACTAACTAAGCCTGTTGTCACTAATAATACGTGAAATAATCGTTAAATATATTTTGGCTATTAAATGATTGATTGACGTTGCACTGACGTAATGAATTCCCACCTACTTATCGCATTACTATAGCATACGACTAATGGCATGACGTATCAACTACTACAAAATACATGGAAATACGCGGCAAGTAGCGTACGTGAGGTTTCGGATTTCCTCTAATCTAGAATTGTATGTTATATAGGATTTGCTTCAACAGTATATTCCCAAATCTCAATACATTGGTCTTGGTGTATAAAACACACGCCCATGAGTAGAATCATGCCGAGATTTGGTTAAGAAGACGCATTCATACCAATATTATAACCTTATTTCGTATTCAAGCCAATTTCGATTCTGGACTGGTACCAACGAATCCGCTAACCGTTGGGATGTGGTTGCAAATCACGCGATCGTATAACCCGGCTTCTAATTACTTTACACAGATGGCAATAAAATTTATCACAGTAAGTTATGCATCAACACGAGGTTGTAGCCTTGTATAGTAGAACGCGGTAGACATTCGGATATCATGGTTTTCACCACACGTGCGTTTATCGCTTGCATAGTGCGCTTGACTGTTCCTATCTGCAACAGCTTGCGTTATTTTGTAGATGCAAATTCTGTCCAGATTTCGTCGCTTTCTCGAGACTTCTCTTTAATTCGCCACAGCTTATTTGCGTCCTGATATCTACGCCGAAAATGTGTAGTGTCGCGAAACGAGAGTGCGCTGGCATTTGAAACCTGACAAATTACGATTACGATACCAGGCAATTATTATATGCTCTTGACGTGCGTACAAACAATTGGCTTAGGCGCATGCGCTTCAATTTCATATCTCCGCCTCTCCACCTTCATTTAGGCGATACAGTAATGCATGATAGAGTGATGCTTCGTACACGTCTGCTTAGTTGATGTCTTATTCGTTGATTGGAACTAGAATGCTTAGTTGATGTCTTATTCGTTGATTGGAACTATAGAACTCGTCTTGAAACAACGAATCTGTTGTTTCGCGAAATGAAGTATTCGAACTTGGCGCTTTATGCTACATGGCGGATCTATGTTACACATTACCCTGCTCGTTAGGTCTGGAGGTTATCATTGAGAAGTTGATGGAGAAGCTTCAGAAAGATCTTGAGATTGATGAGAAAATAACGGGGCGCGCGGGAAAGGCGTTCTTCACTAACGTGCAGCCTGGAAACGATTCGTGTGAGTAGGAATCCTTTGCTGTCTTGTATTGCACGTCAGAGCCTACCTAATTGATATTATTGTCCCTATTCATCGCTCATCTGAAATTAAATTTGCTCACTGTATAGTGGATATTCCGAATTCAAGTTTCGTGATGACGGGAGGTGGGCGTTAATGCTGAAGCCATCACCATCACGTTTGCAAGTCCTATACCTCGAGAACTTCTTTATTGATGTGTGTAAAAATTCCGGCGAGGCCGTGGCAGGTTATGAAAATCTGACTATGCCACACTAAGAGCGTATTGTAACTTAATGTGAGATATAATAATGCGCTTCTATTAACAGTGGCGTCCGTCGACCAGTTGAGAGAGACTATTCAAGGCGTGAAATACGTACCGGACGGTACCATTTACGAGGAAACCTGGATTACAACGTTGTACGTACGAGTTTTCTTCCGATGTCAGTAAATGACCGCCTGAATCTGCGGAAAGAGCTGTACATTACATCAACTGCGACCGTGTGAAAATCGTAACATCTGTGCCGTCCCTGCCGTATGATTTTATCCAACGCGTCGGATTAAACGTATTACGCATACGCACCCACAACACGCATGCCCGAAAATATAGTGTAATCGTTCTCACATGAAAGGTCGAATGCCGAAAATCTATCACCGCTAATAATAAGCTGGTGTAAATTGCCGCTGATTGGGACATTCAGGTAACTACGCATCAGATGGTAAAAGCGTTTGTATGCTGAGTGCTGGTTACATCGTTACCGCGCTGCACTATAAAGTATACGGTATCTCCCCCATTGGTTGTCACCGAAAATATGCCCGTTTCGTGTCCAACAGACTGTAACGCAAATCAAATCTATACGTGCAAGTCAAGTTGAACGCGCGGCTGCACTTCCGACGCTTTCCGATCGCCTACGGTGTCGCATCTTTGCGTGTGCAGCGGAATGTGGAAACTCATTGCCGCGAATCACCTTTGTCAAAGTCACATTACTTTTAATTATATTTGAAAGGCCGGCATCATCAATTTTCATACGTAAAGCCGTGTTACGTAACTTCCCTCGGCTGTCCTTATCGACAGGGGTCGACTTCGTCTGTCCGCGCCGACCTTCGTAACCTTGAACGCGCTCGGAAAAGCAATTCCTAATAGACGACAGGCGTTGAGTTGTATTGATGAACGCGGGATAAACTCGTCTTGGCGTTGCAGGTGCGTGCTGCCGCAACTGAAGAGAAGCCACGTCGCGATCGCGCGCCTTAGGCATCCGTTGAATCTCGGGAACAAATGCGAGGAGATCTCTTTCGTGATCGCGATCGTAGCGCCGAAAAAAGAGGTGAGACTTGATCTGTGCTCGACTGCTTTTCCCGATGGTAAAAGTGTTCGATGGGAACGAGAAAACTTTGAACTATGTCATCATATCACGATCGAAGTGATGGATTAACCGGCGCATTCTACGAAGAGACAGGTCCATCAGACACATGCACCGCTTTGACAAACATTTTCACACTGAACGCATAAACGCACGGTCCGGTTAGCCTGCAATTTGTCGGGGCGTATGGACGGTATGTATAACGATGAAAGGTCGCGTTGAGAGGTCCCGGATAAAATCGACTGCCATCTAATTATGTCCATAATAAATTATTCTGTCCAGAAGCCTGGTATTTGCCGTGTTTGTTTGTGTTATTACTGTTGTGCACCGTGTGACGGTATCGTAATTATGATCTTCCCACTGTACCGCTGCATACTATAGATGTAGGGGATGGGTTTAGTGTACATTGTGCAATCTTTTCCATAAGCACTTCAGATGTCAATGCAATGACCATATATATATATATATATATATAGCCATTGTAGTATGTGTGAAACTCAGCACAATGTTATTGAATTGCTTTGTCAACATATTCATGTGCAAAGGATATGCATATCTTAATGTTTTCAGTATTTTCGTCCCTTGTCTTAGCCCACTTGAGCTTAGCTGAATCGTGTCATACTACAAGTCAAATTATTCCTAAGTAGCCTATTTTGTCGACAATTACAACATTCGATTATCTCGACTAATCGTCGATGAGTTATCTTCGGGCCGGGTTGGACTTTGGAACGTAAATGAATCCGTTTTGCGTCTCAGAAATTCACGAAAAACGCGGTGGAGGTCGGCAGAACCTTCTCGTCGCTCATGAACAACATTTACTTCCGAAAATGCCTGGCTGACGCTTCCACCGAGGAAGAGTTCAAACGGGTGTTCAAGGAGCAGTGCGAGAGCTTTTTGCGCGAGACCAGACAGTCCGTGTCGGACAACTTCACGGAAGCGGACGACGAACTGATCGAAGACATGGTACTGACATTTAACTTTCTCTCGCTACCGAACAATGTTATCCTGAAACCGTGACGTAACATTATCTTGTAATAACTATAAGTTATAGGCCACCGTGCTGATAATACAGCTGAATTTGAGTCCGAGCGAAACTAATTATACATTGATTAGTCGGTCATTGATCCCGATTTCATCCCGATATATTTCCAAAGTAGCACCCATATTCGAAGTACTGTGATTTTACTATGTTCATTGCTCACCATGGAATCTGTAGTCAATTTACGGAATTATATGAATGCTCACTCGTAACTATAACTACTTAGTTTTACATTGACAGTCGCATTTCACAGTGTTACAATGCCGGCGTAATTCATGGTTGTGACGTCACGAGTTAAGATTTCGTCGTCGACAATTGTCGCGAGTTTGATGCGGATAGGCTTTGGGCTTCCTAGGTCTAGGTTAGCTACGCCTTCCGTTTGCAACAGTATTTTATTTGCGTTCTTTAGGAATTCCCTTTCTGGCAATTCGGCCGCGGCGTGGTTCAAGATCTACAACGGCGTATTCCGTTCTACTGGTCTGATTACGTGGACGGTGAGATCTGCATTTTTCTGTAAATTCTGATCGCGTTTGCGATAAGTGATTTGCTGATACAGGCGTCGTCGGAAAGAACACTTTGCGCAAGGTGATCTCGACCATATTCTTCTTGTACTTCGCGTGCATCCTGCCCGACATCGCTTTCGGTACTGTCTACGAAAAGATAACCGATGGAAGAATGGGTTAGTGTCGAATCGTACTTCTGCAGTGATATATCGCGTATAGTATGAGATTATGGACCACGGTTTATGGTCTCGTTCGCCCGTATATACAAAGCAATCGTAATCTTGGTTGTAAAATCAAAATAGTTCTGTTGACTCTTTCGCTAAACTATCTTTGGGAGAAGTCGCAGGTCTAATGAATAGAGGTGGTCAAAGTAGTGGAGTCCTAAATTTTTAGAATCAGTTGTGATAGAGATGTATAAACTTCTTCCAGGTGGCGTGACAAAACTACTTTTCACTTGACAAACACACAAAATTCAAAAGTAGTTTCAGTAGAAGTATTTCATTACTGACCGCATTCGCCCATGAAGCGGCATACATGGACGGTTGGTCCGAAATTTCCGGGCACGCGGAGACATGACGCGGCAAGATTTCAAATTACGGAGTCGTTTTCAGGAGTCGTGTCGTGCATTATGGCGCAGACATTCGGCGGGATTGTGTTCGGTATGTTTAGTGGCCAGCCTCTGCTCGTGTTACTGACTACGGCGCCGTTAGCTCTGTACGTTAAAGGTGAGTCGAAGTAGCGATTAGATTATTTACATCATGCATGCAATGCCGTATCTTCCGTTTAGTGATTTACTCGATAAGCCAACCGCTGGAAGTTCCATTCTTCGCAATGTACGCAATGGTCGGCGTTTGGAATTCCGTGTTTCTGATACTCCAAGGCTGTTTGCACGCCAGCAAGCTGATGAAATATTCCACGAGGTAGTCTCGCTTGTGACATCTCAGGTGGCCTGCTAATTTACGATTTTTCATGCCCTCTCTTAAGATCCACGGAGGAAATATTTGCCTTTTTCATCGCTCTGGCTTTCATCGCGGACGCAGTATCATCAACCATCGGGAGTAAGCACGTCTTACCGATTATATACTGTAGCGGTGGCCTATATTGAAATGCTGAGCGCGTGCAGAATTTATCTTGGCATGCGCCAGATATCTTATCGATAATGTCGGGCGTACTTGTGCTGCAATAGCAAAACCTTCTACAGCTGGCTTAATTGTGGCCGTGTCGGTCTTTGTTTCTCGACTTTTGCCTACTAAACACAAGTCGAGGATAGGATAAGTTCACTATGCCTATTCATTCGATTGCGAAGCACAAACTGTTAATTCAAGTTATTGCTGCAGAGTTGGACATACAGCACTTCGTCGTTTGTGTTTAGATCACGAATTGAACTACAATTTCGCTACGCCCGCGAACGGAAGCAACTTGAGCCAAATTCCGGGTATGTTCAATGTCCTGATCTCGTAATTGCTATGTTGCTGTCGCGTAATGGATATCAGCGCCGCATCGTATTGCAGTGATGGCGTTTCGGCCTCGCTGTATATACGGATCAATCGGGTCTATGATTCGAAGATGTAAGACGCGAAGAATTGTAGTAAACATTCTCTCTGTAAAATTAGGCGGTACGAAGACGAACGTACCCGTGTGCTCGCAATGTAGTAGCTTGATGGGACGGACTTGCCGCCTATATGTACTTCTGAAGAACAGAGGTTAAGAATGCTCAAACAACGATACAGACTACAATGTCCCCATACCACGATATCAAAAATTCTTGACAGCGCTCTTCAGAGCCATAATGTTAACTTATGCAACCCTTCCCAGGTCTACCTACTTAGGGACCATTTTGAACATCCAAGTGAATATACTTTGCGTAAGTTACCTCGAGCCAAACGGGAAGGGTAGGGTCGCATGCAACTATATTTGAACGACTCTTGATGAATTTTGTCAAGAATTTCTATCATTCCTAGTATGGTAACATAGCAGGTTGTGTAGTTATTTGAGTATTCTTCAACTCTGTTCATCGTCTGTACCATCAAGGTCTTCTCAATATCGTTGAGCGCTGAGAAGCTTTTGGCATTGATTCGTGCCTTGGGTTACTTTTCCCGCCTCATCAGCAAGTATCCCGATTGATTTCCCACAGCCACGCAGGACTGCTTCGGGACCGGCGACACTATTTCGTATTGTTTGCGTCCCGAAAACTTCATATTGTTCTTACTGCTCATGTTCGGCACGCTGTCTCTGGGATTGATGATACTGCAATTCGAGCAATCGTAAGACGAGCTCTCGAGTAAACGTAGATGCAAGTCCGTGACTTACTGCCCTTACCTTTGCAGGCAGTTCCTTTCGGCTACGAAACGCGAAATTCTGGCGGACTACGCCCTGCCGATCGCAGTCGTTGCGTTTGGGCTTGTGGGATCCTGGGCTTTCCGAGATATCGACCGTGAGTCGTGTAGTTTTCGGTGGGGATGTTTCGCCATTTTTCATTATGCGTGCTATTTTCTGTTTAGAACATAGCGTAATATTTGCGGTTAGGATAGTTTGTACTTTTCCGTAAATGCAGTATAGGAGGACAATTGCACATTCTTTGTTTTAGAAAAAACCGTGATTTTTTCATTTTATGAAATGACGTATTTTGTCCACTTTGAATTTTTCTATATGTGTATTTTTTGTTTAGAACAGTGGTTCCCAAACTTTTTCGACTCATCGCCCCCTTTTCAAGCTCAAGGCCGATCATCGCCCCCCAGATTTTGTGAACCGAAAAATCGGTATACAATCTGTAGTCATCGGCGGGTTGACTAAAAAAAAAGGTCATTTCTCCGAATCTCCGAATTGACTCCAAGATGGCCGTTTTAACGCGTCATCGCGCCCTTCGCTATTTTCGCCCCCTGTCGCCCCCATTTGTCCATTTTCGCCCCCCTATCGCCCCCTTCGTCATTTTCGCCCCCCTAGGCCGCCAAATCGCCCCACGGGGGGCGATATCGCCCACGTTGGGAACCACTGGTTTAGAACATAGCTTAATTTTTGTCGCTCACATAATAGCGTAATGTTTTCGAACGATTGAGGTAGTTTTGTAGTTTTTCCTATATTCATTTTTGTTTTAAAAAATAACGGTGTTTTTTCGGTTTATAAAATAAAGTCATTTTTCTCGATTGATAAATATATTGATTTTTCCTATTGGGATTGTTAGCGATTTTTATTTTCTGGTTCAGCATCGGTTTTAAACCAACGCCTGGACGTTGTGTTTCAGTGACGGAGTTCAAATATGACGCGGCCGACGTGAAACTGGAATTGGCGCCGTTCTCCGCGCTAACACCAACCGCAATACTGGTCGCGGCCGGTTTAGGAGCCAGTTTGAGCTGTCTGTTTTTCGTAGATCAGAACGTGTCGGCGTCGCTAGTCAACAACCCCGCTAACAAGTATGCTAATTTCAGGAGTCGCCTTTAGCGCGGAAATTGAATTTTGCTACCGCTTTCAGACTGCAAAAAGGTACCGCGTATCATTGGGACCTCGTGCTTATCGCTATTATCAACGGGGTACTGTCGATATTCAATCTACCGTGGATACACGCTGCATTGCCGCATTCGCCGCTGCACGTGCGGGCTCTGGCTGATGTCGAACAGCACGTTACGACGCTAGGCACCGTCCACGATGAGTCTGTATTTCCGTTCGATAAATGGCCGTAAACAAACGCTGGCTAATGGCACAATCTCATATTACAGTATCGTAAAAGTGCGAGAGACTCGACTGACCACCATCGTCTCTCACGTCCTGATCGGCCTGTCTCTATTGATCGGTAACGTGTTGCAATTGATTCCGGTGGCGGTACTTCAGGTAATTTGCTATTAGCGTTAGGGCGATAATCGCGGATTAACGACCGCGCAATAAACGCGATCGATTTCGGCGCAGGGACTTTTTCTGTATCTCGGCATCACGTCCTTCGCGGGGAATCAGCTGTTCGACAGAATGCTGTTGTTCTTTACAGAAGGGGTGAGCATCATACTGCTATAGTCGAATACTTTATTGTACTATTCATATCTGAAGTTGTCATCGTTGATTCAACATTAACATAGACCAGGGCCGGCCAACCCGTGGCCCGCGAGAAGGTTTTGAGTTGCCCGCAAGGTAATTTCCGAAATTTCTATTATGCTCAAAAATGGATTGCACAGATTGTGAACTTGATTAGTCTCGCCGCAATACTTGAGATGTGATGACTAAAATATAAGTTCCGAAGCATTGGCCGATCCATGAGCCAGTCACATATTGGTAGATCTTCGTACACTACTATAAAGCAGAATAATTTGCAATAGCTTTTTCAAAAGTAAAAATTTTCTACACGCTTCGCGCATCATGTTGTCACTCGATTTCTTGCTTTTAATATTGTTGCCCCTTTGTGAAAATGAAAGAACTCTTAATGTATCAGATTGAGTCTAACTATATTCGCGATTACGAGACAAAGTGACGTTCAACATATGCGACCTTGCCTTGGTGCTCGCAGAAGGACCGTCGACTCTGAAACCTAGGCACAAAATCATTGACGCATGTTGGTCGAAGCTTTCGTTATCGATATGTCCAGGCGCCGAATAGCCCAGTCCTCGCAAACTGAGCCCAGCGATATACAGCAAACCCGCAATATAGTCAAGTGACAATATTATTGACCTATAAACATCAAAAAAGTCGCGCCTCGCGCGGCTAGTGGGCCGTGCAATAGTTCGTCAATCGAATGTGGCCCTTTGACTGAAAAGGTTGGCCACCCGTGACGTAGACTCTCCCTCGCCTTATGATATAATGCTGTGCGAGTACGTAATCGCCTGTCTATTGCTTAACGGGGCACCGCACTCTAAAAATGATTTGGTCTCAAATTGAAGGGCAAAATAAATAAAAAATAAAAAATAGGCCGCAGCCGTTTTCTTAAGAACGCCACCGTGATGGAGCTGCAATTTGTTGACATTTCCACAAGAACTTCACGCTCCAGCAGTCACGCAGAGATCGAACTTTATGTGGTTGTCAGCCGATGTTACGAAGGAGATATGTCGTACACGACAGAAATAGAATACACTAGGCCCGATTTTGACATGAATCCCCTGACTGAACATCTTCCGTTGAACGCGGTGTCTAAGGATCTAACCCACATTGGCGTGTACGACATATTTCCTTCATAACACCGGCTGACAATTATATAAATCTCGATCTCCGCGTGACTGCTGGAGCGTGAAGTTCTTGTGGATATTTCAGTAAATTGCGGCTCCATCACGGTGGTGTTCTGATGAAAACGGCTGCGGCCAAAATTATTTTTTCGTTTTGTCCTTCCATTTGATACCACATCGTTTTTAGAGTGCATTGCCCCTTTAAGATTTAGGCTTTTTCATTCTCGTGTTAAACCTTGTGTCCTTACTGGCTAGGATCAAGAACAAATAGTATCTGCTAAATTGCGTGGGCAGCTGTTCTCGAAGTGATCGACAGTTAATGTCTGTATTTGAAACGCGCTGTCTTCATCGAACAGAGTTCGTACCCGCCCAACCACTACGTACGCAAAGTTCCGCAACGTAAGCTCCACATGTTCACAATGTGCCAACTCCTTCAACTCGGGATCGTTGCCTTCTTCGGTCTGGCTCCGTGGTACTATCTAAAGATGATATTTCCGGTTTTGATTCTGCTCCTTTTGCCTGTCAGGTGGGCTTTAGACAATACTGAAACGCTCGAAACAACTCTAACGGACCCTTGTCGTTGTTTCCAGGCACAAGATTCTGACCAAACTAATCGAGCCGAGGTACTTGGCAATATTGGATTCGCATTGATGCGAGCGCAGTACATAGAGGACGCGTCGAATACAGCGTCAGTGTATTGGAATGCACCGCCGTGCCGACTGTCGATACCTTGATGAAATCTGACTTTTCGACTCGCGCCTTGTGTACACGTGGCAGTTTTGTTTTATTACTTGCTGAACATGCGACGGTGTTGTTTTATTTGTTATCTAACAGCTTCTTGATTTACTGTTTTAAATGATCAATGACTAGAGCAGGGCTACTAATAATGGCGGGCGGTGTGGTTTACGGCTGCAGGATCTGTAAGCTTAACGACTACCTTTGTTGCGGTATATACTTTTACCTTGTCTTTAATAAAATAACACATTGCTGCACGAGTTCGTTTTGACTGTCTGAACGTGCCACTGGTTGTTAGACTTGCCACGATTAGGTACGCTATTTGCTGTGAGCAGACTTGGGCGATTATAGGTAATTCTAGGTGTTCATTTTACCAATTATAGCGGAAAGACGATAGTATAGTTTGCGGAATGCTTCTGTTTCTAATTTTAATTCTAATATAATTTCTGGTTTTCCTGAAAATGCTACGAGAGCCAAGCTTGGTGTACAGACATTTGTCATTCTCTTGTCAGTATGTTTGAATTCGTCAAATATGATGCATGAACCTTCGGAAGACTTGCACTAGAATTATACATGATATGGAACAATTGGGATCCTCGATATTGTCGTCGGTGCAGGTAGTTATATATCACTTGAACTTGTTGAATGTGCTGACGAAAATGACCTTTCCGTGTTTGCCCAAGTACAATGCGTGGTATTGTATGATTTACGCGATGTCACCATTCGGGAAACGTGCACGTGCATACAATGCCTGAGAAAGTATGTGTTGTTTGTTTGCTTCCGTTTGAATACATATTCCACACATCCTAATACAATGTCTGGTGTGATATCAATCCCGCGATGCCCTCGTTTGGGAAATGACCACTTCATGTGAAGAATTGATCCAATCGCTCCACTTACTTATCCCTGTCATTTACAATTGACAAAAAACGCGATTTGCTTTGATCGAAAGGCGAGACACCAACAAACCTCTATCTTCAGAAAACCAACATTCACGTTGGAATTTTGCCCAATACGCAGGAAGATCAGTCTCATAGGCACCATCGTGCATGGATGATCTGTACTCGTTACAAACTGAATTCGGAGCTTGGCAACATCCGCACAATCTTACATGATAACGGTACCTGAACTGTGAACAAGCGAGCTACAGTTAACAGGGCCTATTGAAGGAAAAAACAGAAATATATTTCCATCTACTGTGTATTCGTCCTATTTCCATAATTTCTGAAAAACAATTGGTTTCTGTCGCCGGAAGAGTTGCGATACAGCGATGTACCAACGTGATTTTACCGCCCGTACAACTATACTCCCTGTAACACGCAAGGACGTTCTTCCTGCATTTCAAAAATGTAATGTAGTCTACAATTGAAAAGTATATTCAATTGTAGGCTATCTTGAAGTTCTCTACCTCCAATAAGCTCTTCAAGTAATGCAGTCGGTGACTATAAGTGTGTCACTATAAGTGTGTCACGCGCGAAAAACGACACAACGTTCGCAGGACCACATGAAACAGCATGTCCCACTATTTAAAGAAATGCGCACATCTGGCTATAGGAAAAACGTCTTCCTTGATTAATATCCCCTGAAGCTTGGATTGGAACAGGCGACGGCTATTAACTCCGTCATTGGCAAACATTCATATCCGGGGTCACCAACCTTTTGGGGCAGTCGAGCAGTGCCCACAATCGGCCGATCTGCTTATTCTCTCGGACAGTCTTAGTGCCTTGGTGGCCATCGAAAATAGCCACACAGAAAACGATATAATTCGGGAAATTGCCGCAAGATGTGGTGCATTATCCACCTATGCTATCTCAGTCACCTTAATATGGGTCCCAAGTCACAAGGGGATCAGCGGTAACGAGACCGTTGACAAGCTGGCAAAGCAAGCGGCATCCGAGCATAACCACAGCAGCACCATTGAGATTACAGCGAGGGAATGCAAGTCCCTCATTCAAGAGCATTGCGAGTCCAAATGGAAATCAGAGTTTTTCAGCAAGGCGGAAAATTCCTTTTACCCAAATCTGTTCGGAACCACGAGTTTCCATGCCCCGGTGCTATCATTGCCAAGAAGAGCCTACGCTATACTTATCTGTCTGCAAACCGGTCATTGCAAACTGAACTCTCATCTGCATAGATTAGGGATTCACGATACTGGACAGTGCGAAAGCTGTGGCGTACCTGAAACCGCTGAGCATTACGTCATTCCCTGCACCAAGTATGAAGGCCCTCGACAGTATCTGCGGGACCAAATTAGAGACACCGTTCCCTTCCGCTTGGAAACATTACTGGTCAATCCTCTTACCATGGGCACTCTGATAGAATATGCCCTACTAACCGGTCGAGAGTTATAAAGACATAAGGGACACCTGATACTCTCATCATAGATCTGGTGCAAAAGACCATTAGAAGTCGAGCACCAATATTAAACTTATACAACAACAACAGCAACCTTTTTGAAACCAAGAGCTATAGGCTACTTTGGGTACAATACGAAGGGCTACCAGTTACTCTCATCAGTGCTTGGTTGAATTTATTTACTTAGCAGAGATGGTTGCTAACGAAGTACTTCTACTTTTTCAACGTACTTATGTAGTTTTCCTCTACTTCCAGTACTTACTCATGAGGTAAATCAAATTTTCCCTACTTCTACTTCTGCTTCGAGATATTTTGTGATTTAATTACTTACTTGTCGCTATTTACGGTTGGTAAGGTAGAAGTATTATATTCTTCCAATGAGGGCGAGAGAGAAAGAGACCGAGACAATGGAATTCAAAAATTGTTTTCGCTGAGTACCAACAATAATTTAAAAACTATAACAAAATTTAAGGGAAGTCTATAATTTTCGTCGTGCTTTATGCGAAATAGATATGAAGTGTCAAGTATGTTTTCACGTAGTATCGGCCAATATAATTTAGGTACTGCATTATTGCCTATATGAAATGTTTCATTACTATCAGAAAAATGTTTGCAACTATCGCATCGTTAACTGGCCTCTAACTATCTTATCGTAATCTACCATTCTAGTCGCACAGGGCGTGTTCAAGTATGGAAAAGTGGTGTGTACTTTTCAACGTTCGGCCGTTAAGCGTCAACCACCGTCTGACCGTCTCACCACCGTCTGACATGGCAAGAGCATATTACGAATGTATGGGCAAAAGTTTTAAGTAATATTGGTTAGGCTTACCATACGTCCTCTTTTAAGAGGATTTGTCCTCTTTTTTGACTTTTTTGAAAGTGTCCTCGGAGGACGCCCTTTTGTCCTCTTTTTTGAGATTTTGTCCTCTTTTTTGAAAATTTAGGTCAGATTTAGAGGAAATCGCGAGTGATATGCCGTAAATTGGCGCAGAAGTGAAGCTCCGGCGGGTATTTCGGAGGGAAAAGTGGTGATTTAAGCTCTGAGCGAAAAGAAGACCTTTTTTTTTTATTCATCCACCTGGCAATGTAGAGAGAAAAACGTTATTTTGAGCTCTGAGCGGAAGTGATGACCTTTTTTTTTTTTTTTTTTTAGTCAACCGATCACGAAGTGGGAAAAATTTACCGGTTTTTAAGAATTCTTCTCCAGTTTTGCATGTCTGAAATTTCTGAAAAAGTGTCCTCTTTTTACACTTCCAAAATATGGTAAGCCTAATATTGGTGCACTATGGAAGCTTAACCAAATAGTTCCAAAACCTTTTCTTCGCACTCTTTATTTTTTATCATTCATTCCCACCTACAGTATAGTATTATAGTTTGGGGATCTGATACCAAAACCCTACTGAACCAGCTGCAGGTGATTCAAAACAAAGCTGTAAGAGAAATTGCCTGAATACCACTCTAACGTCGACTTGATACATATTACAAAAATTTGCGTATCTTTAAAATTAGCGATATCTATATCTTTGAACTGGCCACAGTAATGTATAAAATTAATCAGCTGCAAGCCCCGGTCTATCTGCAACACTATTTTCAATATTGCAATGATGTTCATAGTCATAGCACACGGTATGTCACGAACGCCAACTTATTCATGTCCCACTCTGACAGAGGTTTACCTCCATTCAAACGAGCAGGGATTGATGTATGGAATAAAGAGATTCCAGCACCTTTAAAAGGCTCAAATTATCGTTCATTCAAGGCAGGGATGTTGGATTATCTTTTGAGTAAATAGTAGTCGCACCTGAACACTGTCCACTCTGAATATACAAATCTGCAACCCATTTATTTGCTCCTTGTGTACATCGATACATTGATTCTGTGTAACTGTGATATCTTCCATATCTTGTCTTGATATTGCTGCTCCATGAATATTGCATTTTGCACGACATATTTTGTTATCCTGTTCAGTTGTCAGTTTATGACATTATTCTCTGCAGTTGTTAGTTTGTGACGTTATTTTCTTCGAATAACCATTTACTCTGGGACCAGTTGACTCGAAGATCATTATGATTATATCACCAGTATTACCAGTCAATATCGATATCGAAGCACTGTTTCCTTGTTGCATATTGATACTTTCATTTTGCCGTCATCGGTTGACGAAATATCTCTCTCGCTCTCTCTCTCTCTCTCTCTCTCTCTCTCGCTCTCTCTCTCTCTCTCTCTCTCTCTCTCTCTCTCTCTCTCTCACCATGGAATGTGTCTGGACAAAATACATCAAATATATTCTCCCTTTAAAAATTGTAGTTGTGTTTCTCTTTAGGTACGGTTTCGTTGCAGGCAGATCTTCTAATTAGTCTGAGTTCTTTCGTCCGAAGCACATGCACGTGGAAATTCAAAACTAAATGCACTGTTGTCTCTTTCTTTCCGAATTACATTTAAATGTAAATGTCATATTTGGGAGCTACCATATTTTTCGTTAGCCTACAATAACCGAGCTAATAGTTAATGCAGTGTCTGATACGGCTCCGTATTGCTTTTCGCCTCAAATACGGCCCTTATGATATTTTGAAATCGAGGGCACCATTCCATGACATTATCTGAAATGGAGCGCTGGGGTGAACAAAAGTTAAGAACCGCTATTCCAAAGCAAAAGTATCATTTGAATCCCATGATGCGGTCGAATTCCTATGTGTGGAAACCTCGGACCTCTTGGTAAGCAGCAGCACGAACCCAGCTCTCTGCACCGTCCACGAGGCTCACCTTCCACGTTTTTACAACCCGACAACAATCGTATTCATGACCACTTCTCACAACTACTTACTTACTTGCTTGCTTGCTTGCTTGCTTGCTTGCTTGCTTGCTTGCTTGCTTGCTTGCTTGCTCGCTTGCTCGCTTGCTCGCTTGCTCGCTTGCTCGCTTGCCTGCTTGCCTGCTTGCCTGCTTACCTGCTTACTTACTTACTTACTTACTTACTTACTTACTTACTTACTTACTTACTTACTTACTTACTTACTTACTTACTTACTTACTTACTTACTTACTTACTTACTTACTTACTTACTTACTTACTTACTTACTTACTTACTTACTTACTTACTTACTTACTTACTTACTTACTTACTTACTTACTTACTTACTTACTTACTTACTTACTTACTTACTTACTTACTTACTTACTTACTTACTTACTTACTTACTTACTTACTTACCTACTTACTTACTTACTTACTTACTTACTTACTATTTACTTACTCACTTACTTACTTACGTTCTTACTTGGTTACTTACTTACTTACCTACTTACTTGAGTTGATTTTAGCGTCGCTACTGCCACTCATACTTGAGTAGATTTTAGCGTCACTACTTCTACTTCTACGTGAGTAGCTTTCTTGTCTACTTTGATAACTGCAATACTTAGATAGACATTCAGAGCATCGGACAGGTTTTCCGCTCCTCATCAAGAAAAGATAACTCTCCGGGACTAAAGCCAGCGTCTCCTTATACTCAGTTGCGTTCAGCCGCACTGAGTGCCGAAGCGCCAATCTCCGCGTTGAGGCTCGGAATATTAACTAGATTTCCTTTCGATATCGCGAAGGCGAAAAAGAGCAACGCTACCGATCTAAAATGGCGTTCGCATGTCTATTAGGGTCTACCGACCCGGGTTCTACTGCTGTCCCCGTGGAACCCTTTTCCACGTCGACCTGCTAAGCTCTTATTTGAATATTTGCTACCGTCACCAAGCGGCCAATCTGGTCCTAACCAGAGGTGTTCAGTAACGAAGTAGTTCTACTTTTTCGAAGTACTCAAGTAGTTTTCCTCTACTCCCGGTACTTACTCAAGTAGACCTGAATTTCACTACTTCTACTACTACTTCATAATATTTTGTGATCTACTTACTTACTTTTCGCTACTTTCAGTTTGTCAAGTAGAAGTAGTTTAATCTTCCAATCAGGAAGAAAGCCTGAGAAATTTCGGAGCTGTTTTCACGGAGTATCGACATTTATTTTCATAAAAGCTGAGTTAAGGCCAGAATTTTCGTCGCGCTTCGCGCGCAGTGAACGCGGAGTATCCAGTATGATTTCACGAAGTTATCGGTGAATATAATTTAGGTAGCGGGTTGGCGTGGCTCCGTTCACACCGCATTGTCGCCCTTCGCCATATTAAATATTTCGTCACAGTATATATGGCTTATTATAGCGTTTGAAACTGATGTTTCGGAATCTAGCATTTACTCATCATACCGTAATCTAGCTGTCCATGGCGTGTCCTAATATGGAAATGTTGACTCTGACTATTTTTTAGTTTTAGAGCTGTTTTTGCACACCAACCTCCGAAACTTTCTGGACTATAGACATTAAATACATGTTCCGTTTTTACATTTATATTTCATTATGAATTCCCAGTACCATATATTTTGATTTCTAATTAATATCAGTTCTTTTGACTGGATAACGTACATCTTGAAGTATAAAACAAGTGTAGTAATGTCTTCAATTTCCAGAAATAAAGCTACATAATATAGCATTTTTACGGTCAAACATATTTTTTATTAACGTTTACTAATCGCACAAACTGTTTACACCGCCTCCAACACAACATCTCCGTATTGATCTTCGACTAAACTACAGGCCTTATCACATGGGGGAGTGCGCAATACCATGATATTTTCTAAAACGTGCTGTTTGAGTAAACAGAGGATTAGTATCGCATTTCCATATCAATACTATCATTTTCATCCCATGATGTGGACGAATGCTTATGCTATCGAAAATTGGATACCTGCTGGTATGCATCAATATGAATCAAGCTCGTCACCTTTTCCATAGTTCAATTTGTACCTTTTTATAATCCATGTGAACGAATTAGGATCGTCTTCAGAACTACTTACTTAGTTGAGTACTTTTAAAGTCAGTCAATTATACTTCATGGAAGAAGTACTTCTACTCGTACTTGAGTATATTTTTCGTCGCTACTTCTACTTCTACTTGAGTAGCTTTCTTGACTACTTTGACCACCTCTGGTCCTAACGTGCAACTGGCGCCCGCGGGCACCGCGTCTGTGACCTCTGGTTTAAAGGATAATTATGCTTGTGCAAAAGAATTATCAAGACAACAGATTTCGCGTTGTCCGGAGAGGTCTTTCATTTTTGCATTCGTGTTCCTTGGACTCGAACTTTCTCAAAATCCGACAACAGGAGTTCATGTATAATCTAAAATTTATGCATTGGGAGTAAGGTATCTGTTCGTCTTGCTCATTCTAATTTTTATGCTGTGATCTCATATTTGGTGACACGACAGTTGATATACAAATTAATTTGAATTCTCTACTATATAGTTACCAAGTTAGTCTTCTAGTTTATTTCAATATGAATATACTACTTAATAGTGTATTGTCAGAAAGTGTACATCACGGTTGTGTATGTGTACGGAGGAATCAATTCATTGTCGATGAAGATATTTCTGGAAATTGAGATTTTCTGTGAGTGATATGCTTATTAGCCAATTATACATAGAAATGCACACGATCATACACGTCGACCAAGGAGTGCGCGGCATCATCGCGTTTCAAGTTATTCTCGGGAAATCCATCCGCTTAACGACTGGCATCGTTGGACGGCATTTATAAACGTTACTTGAGATTTATTCCATTCCTACTTATAGCAATATATTATAAGGCAAATTATGCACGAAAATACACACGATTATAGGCGCCGACAGGGCGTGCGCACTGTGGAGCACTATCGTGTTTCAAGTTATTCCCAAAGAAATTCATCCGATTAATCACTGACAACGTGGGACGGTATCAAAGTGACTCGAAATTCGAATCCTGCGCATATAAATATATTACGTGACAATTTCTGTATATGAATAAAACATGCCAGTCCCTACATGTAGTAAGTTTAGAACGTCTGCTTAGGGTTGGTGTGAACCTCTGAAAGGTTCAGGTTCGTGTGAACGCGAACGTTTTTGAAAGGTTCTGTGTGAATGCGAACGTGAACCTCCTGACGTCACGTGACGTCATATTGTTAATTTCAACCCTGCATTTCAATGAAGTGCTAGCCTATATTAATGTGCATGATGCCTTAACGAAGACTCAGGCCACATAATGCCACAGTGCTGAAGTAGGCCTATACATATTGACGTTTTAAACGTCGCCAAATGTATCAACTGGGGCAACCAAATGATATAATGATCCCATGAAACCAATATTTTCCATGACTTTGTCAACAATTTAGACGATGACTTTCAAGGGAATATGAGCCTACACCGTAACGGTCTAGGCCAGACGGACAATGTATTCTGAGTATTGCTACGGTGATATTGAGCAGAGTGTAAAACCGGTTTTTTATACTTGCTACCGATATCACCCCATTTAATAGTTATACAGCAGTAGCCAACACCTCAATTGCACGGATTTGGTTTTTATGATATACTAATAATAATGATAATAATATAATAATTTATAGAGCGCCGAATATAACAATATGTCATTACTACACTAGGGCGCTGTACATAAAAGGCAATAAAATATAAAAGTAAACGATATGTATAAAAGACGAAGTGCATAGTTGTAGGGCGGAATGAACACTACTCTAGTTCGAACGCTCGTGTGAATAAAACGGTCTTGATTTTGCGTTTGAAAACATATAGCATAAACATATATATAATAAAGATATGAAATCAAGATTGAATCCGTGCGCCTGCTACATTTTTACATCAGACAACGATATCAATTTCATTGATTGGTTAAATAAGCATCATTCGCTGACTACCTGCATGTAGTGTATTTCGCTCTTGATGTTGTGTGATTGTGGGTCAAGCTCACAGCAGATGGTCATTAAATATTCACAAACGGAAAGCTGGATATGCAAAATTTTGTAACAAAGCAAGCTCGTTTAGTGTTGATGGTTTTTATGCTGCCAGCGCCATGCATAGAATGGCCCGCAGTTGAAATGCAATAGATTACCATCAAAGATGTTATAATGAAGTGAAAATTGTGATGTATGAAAAAGGTTCCCAGTGCAGAACCTACCAAGGTTCGTTTGTGAACCTGAACCTCTAAATTTCTGAGGTTCACACACAGAACGCGAACGTGAACCTCACGTTCACACCATCCTTAGTCTGCATAATCAGCAACTAGTATAGCATCGCCCGAGCAAGTCAATGAAATGTCGATCTCAAACCTCAGCTTCATGTGGATCTATAAATGCAATTTCTGATTCATCGCGAGCATTCGCGAACAGTAATTGATAAGATGTTTCGCAAATAATCCTTGCTAGCAATATAAAATGTTTGCAAGTACACTCACCCACTATATGACATTCGGCGGCATTCAATGCAACCGTCTCCTACACTTTTCCAAGGCATGTAGAAAGGGTGCAATAACGTAACTAAACAAGCAGAAGATATCCAGACGGATCAATAATGCAAATAAACCACCAACTAATCAGCGCTGTTTTGATGTGCATCATCTATTCCTTCAATTATGATAGTATAGTTTCTTAAATAAATATAGAGAAATAGACCTAATATTGTCGTATTAATCCCTGTTAACAATATACAGTCCATCCTCAAGATTACCGGACCATAGCACGACTGACCTATCGATCTCGCTTCCCATGACATGCCGCCCTATTTCTTGTCGCTTCCTTTTCTATACTATCTTCTTTACTTTCATTCAGTGTGCATGCCTCCTCTTTACATCGCCTAGGCCAGTGGTTCTCAACCTTTTTGGCTTCGCGGACCCCTTTTGACCGTCACGGACCCTCGCGGACCCCCTCCAGTTTTAGTTCAATTTTAGCTGTATTATGGTGCAACCTTCATCTGTTTTGTGCAAATATGAATTGTAGGCTTGTGATAAACAACAAAATATTGATTTTTCTTGAAAATAACATATACTATTTATGTATAAATTGGTAGACTTTGAATATTTCAAAGCTAATTTTGCTGCTGTATTTCTTGAAGTAAGTGGTCGTGTCTTGAAAATCCACGTCTTCGTTTTGATATGAACGAGGAGTTCCGAAAATCATTTCCGCAAATATAGATGGAGGCTAATGCAATATTAACGCATAACGCTTCCGACTATACGTTTGGTGTGATTGCAACATTTATGGCACCAAAATGAAGAAACATATATTTTATGAACATATCACGCCCAGCATCTAGCGCAGGGACTGGCAACATACGCACCGCGGGTCGGATGGGCCCGCGACGGCATTTTGATCGGCCCGCAGAGAGTTTCTACCGTCAAAGTGAAATCCTAATCTTAAAGTATATAGACAAATTTTATGCGCCAAAGAATGGATCCAAGTTTTCCAACCTGAGAATGACTGTAATGAAACGACTTGTTCTGTTCGAGCAAGCATTTTCGACCATGAACTATTGAACATTAACACGACAAGGCTGCGTACCAATATAACTGGTGATATGAATTTCAGGGTTGGAGCGTAATGCTTTGACAGCAACGAAACACTCATTGTTCATCAAAAACCAGCCTTGTCGATAGGGCATCCGCAATAAGAATGCGCCAAATCTGATAGCCAAGCTTTAAGAGTAGGTATATCATTGTCCGATTTATGACGAGTGTCAGCCGTAAATATTCGGGTTCATTTCAATATGAATATACTATTTAATTGTATATTGAATTTCTGTACCTCCAAGAAGCTATTCAAATAGTGGTTATGTGTATTACAGGATCAAATGGATTTCGTGGCGAGATTTCAATCCCTGCATTGGGAAAATTAGGGAAATACTTCGTAAATTATTATTTCAAACGACTGTTCACTAATTTGATGAGACTGGCAACTTTAAATCGAGAAGGTTTCGCCGACATTACGAAGTCACCCTGATTGACGTTACTATCTCCATATTTTTATTTTTACCACAAACCCCAACAAAACGTCGCTAAACAGCAATATGTTTGTATCAGCAGGTTATTGGAAAATTGGCGATGGAAATGAATTTCCACACTACGATATCTCATGTCAGACGATTATTATGATGATATGAGTCATGAGGTTTTAGCAGTTGTGGTGCGAAACTGCCTCATGCTTTCTCAAAATAAAAAATAAAAATTAGGTTATCAACCATTTTAAAAATTTAGAGGTCTCGCGGACCCCCTGAAATTGCTTCGCGGACCCCTAGGGGTCCGCGGACCCCCGGTTGAGAACCACTGGCCTAGGCCAAGGTGGGTGTCCGATTACATAGACAACTCCTAGTCGCTTCGACATCTTCCTTTCTTTTCATTGTATCGCATTTTTTGTGGTGTATTGAACTGATAAAATTGCTAATAAACCAATGATGATGATGATGATCTGTGACCTATGTGTTACCAATACGTCAAATCCCACGTATCACCCATTTGAGTGAGGCGCTTGGTGGAAACGGAGACGAGAGGAACAGATATCGATATGAGTCATCGGTGGAGAAGTCTTGGTCATTTAACTGGTCGTCCTGCACACCAGGTTTAAACTAATTAGAGCGAAATACCGGTGATCTAAATCTAACCTAGTTTGCGGAATGTTTATGTGCTCTATTTTTAATTCTAATCTAATTTATGGTTTTCCTGAAAATGCTACTGCTGGTGGACTGTATTCACAATTATCAAAGTATTCGGCGGTAACACAACGTTGCGCTACAGCACGCATAAATTTTATACTACACAGAACGTGGAGAAAACGGAACGTGGATAGCTATGGCGTTGTTTGTAATTCGAGTTTGCAATTGTGAATGTCACATCCACAACAGTTCATTTCTCGCCGTAGATCAGGAAGACAATGTGTATTTGAAAACTGCGTTTTGAAATGTGCGGCGCCATATCTCCTGTGCTCTTCGACCCAACGTATCGCACAATTCATGATTTCGATTCGGATACATCGCCAGGAGGTTTGAGTCGGTAGTCATTTCGATGGCGTGGTTTCGAATCCCATTGCTGCCACCACGCCAGGATACAGAGCCTGTACTCCATGTTGCACCACGAAACGATGTCGCCGCACGATAAACGTTTATTACAGAAGAGACATCTTAACAGCGCGAGTAGTCGTTATCAGTGATGAGCATCGGAGCGGAGTCGGAGTGTATTCGGAGCGGAGTTTTGCCGATTTCGTGACATTAGGAGCGGAGTCGGAGTTTAGTACAGATATTTTTTCAGAGATTTTCGGAGTTTTGTAACTTTTGCCCCCGATATCTTTGGATGGCTTAGACCAGAAGACACTATTGATTACAAACCAAAACACAGACAGTTGACACCTTATAAAGTTGTAATATGACGGGTAACATGCAAAAATGATTGCCAAGTGCATAAAAATTAGTCATCTGCACTGCAATTGGGGACTGGAGAGTAGACAATACTATAATGCCAACCATATTATCACATTTATTTAGTAAAACACATTACCAAGTGTACCATGCTTGCCACTCTAATGCTATATAACTGATAAAATGGTATGATTTACCACGAGCTATCTTAACTTGGTGATCTAGCAAGGCATTTTCCTTGAGCAGCGCAGTGTCTGTAGTCTCGGATACTTGACGAAATTCTTCGTAGTATCTCGGAGTCTGGGATTGAGCTCTTCGGAGTCGGAGGGAGTTTTCCTCAGAGACTAAAGTTGTCGAAGGGATTTGGAGTCTCGAAAAGCACTATCCGCTCATCACTGGTCGTTATGTCAGGCAACTAAATAAACGGCGCAATCAGAGAACTAATCATTAGCGTGCCAATTAACAGGTGCCGAGATTCGGCTCCAGTATATCACAAACAATTCTGGCGCATGGAATTTGCGAGTGATATTGGCCCCCGGCGTGACAGTAACTTAAATTTGATGATTTTGAAGAGAGTGGGTCCGAGCCCCTAAACCAGAAGACGGCATTGTCTTTATCTCTCAAAGACATGCTTATACTGCCACGAGAATAGTTATTTTGGCCGTGAGGAAAATTTACCAACAAGTCGCTGCGATATTGATCAATTCAGTAAAAAATAAATATTTGGCAAAGAGCCATATCTTATACCCAAAAGAGCCATATATGGCTCGCGAGCCATAGGTTCCCGACCACTGGTATAGGACTATAGGTCGATGTTGTCATTAAAGATCCCCAGGCTGTCGACTGATAACCACGACCCACTTCGGTTCTAGACGCTTAAAAGATACGGCTTTCGGGTACCGTGTGTCGATCATGAGCTTACATAAGACAGTGGTTCTCAAACTTTTTTAGACAGGCCCTCTTTGATGATAGTGAAAAATTTCGCGCATGTTTGCAATACCAGCGCATAGTTTGGTGGCATGAAAAGTTATGACTAGGGCGATTTTTTTTATATGTCAAGTTTTTGCAAGTAGAAACTTGTCAGTTTTTCAAGTCGTAAAAGTTTTTACGGGCCAAACTACTTCGTAAGGACTGACAGTTCCGACCTGAAATGAAGATAAGTAGTGCAATCCTAGCATTATGTGCGATAACACTTAATTTGCATACATGAGGTCAAAACTTTTTCATATCTTCCGTTTTTAGGTAAAAAATCGCCCTATAGTTATGACTGTTGAGAGACTTCTCAAATATGTAGTTCAGACTATACACGGAGCAATAATTATGAGTTGAACGTAATTCGCGCTGTGTGCGAAAAATATAATTCAGTTGAATGTATTGTCAAAAATAATCATGTGCAATGGAAGCACGTATCATATAGATATTTACGCAACTTTGGTGTATAATCCCTTCTTCTACCACAGTTTTGAGCTTATGTGTCCTAATTAACTATATTTGGAGTAACTACTCCAACGTGGTAAGCCACTTCGATTTAAATCCTTGTTTCTTAGATTAAAAAGACATATTATACACGGCATATGACATGAACTTATAAGAAAATATCATATTTCTTCGTAACTTTGTTCTTTTCTACGCACTCCGCACGTATGCTTGGTAGATGAATCATAAAAGCATCAGCTATAGCAGCTATACACGCATTTATACCAGTTACTCCTAATTCAGAGACATCTTCTCGATCGGTACAAGGTCCGTTATCAATCAAAATCTAGCATCGGTGTATGGTTATTACGACTCAATTATGACATTTAAAATCCTAATATAATTAGGATCATTGCCGTTGTTGTAATTTGGAAGTTTCAGCACAAATTAAACTCATTCCTGGTTCAAGTTCAATCATTTTTTCTCGTGCGGCTTCGCGTCCCCATCGGATTCTTTCGAGCTCCCGAGGAGGGTGCGCCCCTAATTTGAGAACTACTGCTATTAGAGAAGCGTCCAGCGATTAGTAAGCTATTCTGGAGTTGTACTCGAGCCTGCAACCCAACGGTGTTGCGGTATTGGGGGGTACCACTACGCTCCGTATGACCGCAGCCTTTGTAACACTCCTATACATTTCGAATAAACCAAACAAACCTATTAAGGGACTCACGACCTATAACCTACTACTGTAACTCAGAATGTTGATTGTCAATAGCTGTAATCGGGTTTTGTTTAAATATTCAGGTATTTTGGTCGTACAATATTAGGTATATTGCAATGTGCAATCCCTTTATATTGCTATATTTATTCATCCTCATTCGGCGCGAACGGAAATAGAATTTAGCAAACTTTGGTATCGTGTCATGGCATTTAAGTACCTGTAACAGGGTGACATCGCCGTCATGTAGTTATACACGGCCTAATTCGGTTCTAGGCCCTGGAAAGACATCGCATTAGTGAATGTAATTCCGGAGTCGACCTCGGTCGGACTACCAGCTACAACCTATCGGTGATGCAGAATTCTAACATACAGTTACGCTACTTCCTACCCTGCGCAACATCGCTGAATATTCTGTAGTTATTTCTGCCTAACACAAAAGTGGCGGCGACTGTGGTGAAAATACAATAAAATGTACAGATTATGTCTTCTCAAAAATTCTCTGTCAAGCTTCTGCTTCTGCTTTCCTGTTATTGATTTAGAAAATATAATAGGTTGGTGCAGAATCAGTAGAATAGTAGGGCTGGTAGAAATTGAGTATATGAATAGGACGTTGGTATTTTTGTCATTGATGTTTGGCCAGAGTGATTCGTTCCAGAAACGAGTATCTGTAGGGGTCGAGTCGAGCGTTCGCGTATCACTCCCTATGACATTACAATGGTGTAAATGATGTGGAAAATTCAATTCTGTACCTTCTATGCGACCAGAAAGAATATAAAGCCAGTTCTACATTAAATATTATTTGGTATTTTTAAACCATAACTATTCCATTACACATTTCCCCGAACGTGCATAGCTTTGTACTACATGTTTTGTACGCAGTGATAGTGATACCGCCCATTGAGATTTACAGCCTTTCACAAAGGAAATAGTATCTCGAATCATTGTGCCCTGCCCTGGCCCTAGTCATTAGGTGAGAGGTGTGAAAATACCAGACGACCTATAGACAGCAAACGAAATATAGCGAAAAACGACGTTCATTCTTTGATCCTAATACGGGCCACCTGAGCATCGGATCATTTGTATTTGCCTTGGCACCATGCACCGCACAAACAGATCGCGCAACACGTGACCCCCATTAGGTCTTTTAACGAGATGGCATGATTAACGAGATGGCATGATTAACGAGATGTGGCGTGTCACTATATCATCCGTTGCTTCTGTCAGCACGCTATACACACTTTTCGGCGTTCTGTCGTCCAGCGACTGCAGGTGTAGTGGCGGCTCGTTATAAGATTTGGTATACTTGGGCAAACCCTTATATTAATCCCCACGACCCACAAGTAACAATCTTATGTACGGAATTCATTTATTAACTTTGAAAAATTTTCGCGCTTGTCGCGGCTGGGACATTAGTGCACACTGAGTTTTCGTGGCATCATGTTATCGATTTTGATGCGTAATAAGATAAGTCTTGTTTTCACCCCGTCGGTTCACTCCTATCGGACGACTAAAAGAGGTCATCAACATTCTAGTGGCCCGCCCAATGGCTCCTAATGCTCAAGTGGTCCTTTGGCCAAAAACATTGGCCACCCTGCTTTAATCTCTATAAACTATTCCGAGACGCTGCACCAGTAGACTGGAATAGGGGACATGCTGACGGGGATTGCAAGGTCTAGAGCGGGAGTCGGCAACCCGCGGCTCGCGAGTCGCATGCGACTCTACGTAGCTTTGAAGAACAATAAATGTATACTGAACGAATATTATTTTTCTTTGATGATTTTATACTTTTATCTTCAGCGTTTTCGTTTTTTTAAACTGTTCGAAGGGTAAATTGAATTTTGAAATTGACTGTGAAGAAATGCGAGATTAGATTTTCGGGCGTTCTGTCTCCGAGCCGTTTGCGGGTAAATACAATGTTGCGGATGCTCCTGAAAACGGGTTGTTGAGTGAGTATTTTTGAGAGAGCCATTAAACTTGAAAATTTTCTTCGACTACGGCTTGCGACTCCCGATTTGTTTTATGTGACGGAAATGGTTTAAATGGTTCCATGTACGCTGGATGTTACCGACCAATAGTTTAAAGATTCACGTAGGGATATCTGGGAAGAAATGGTGTTTTGTGTAGAGTGGTTTATTAAACGAACACCTCGAAAAGACCACTAGGCGGTTGATGACAACACGACATCACAGTATATACGAATCCATTCTGCATGTGAAAGTTTGTTGAAACAGCTGTAGTATAACATAGTAACATTGTATAATATACATCTTTCTGGAAGATGTTTCTTCAGCATATAGATTACTAGATTACATGTAATACACCATTATAGATTACTGTCGTACAAAATGAATTGTGAATCAATAGAGTGTTAGAATATAATTTTCACACACAACTAAAACATTATAATGAATATTTATTGAAAATCAGTGTGACTTCCACTGTTCCCATTCAGATACCAGTTCAGGAATGCGAGGTTTCATCTCGGAAAGTACCATAATATTGTTCAGTCGAAACGCAACAACGTGATACCGATTGCTTTGTTACAAAGAAGCTTATTTGAAGAGCTTCTTGGAGGTACAGAACTTCAGTATACAACAAGAAGCTTATATATAATCAGTGGCGGCTCGTCCTATAGGGCAACTGGGGCATTGCCCCACCTAAAATTCTGTTCAATAACAATTTAACCATTTATAGAAGCACAGCGCTCAATATATATCGAGATCACAGCGAAACCCGCGTTCTTCTTGTGCTTTCGCTTGCAAATGCCCATACATAGCGAAGTCTCCGCGAAAATCGAATTCTCTTCTGTGTTTTCGCTTTGTGAATGCCTAGCCGGGGCTTGCCCCGGTAGCGCTCATAACAAGCTTTCACTATCTATTCTCTCAAAGCTGCGCACAATTAAGAAACGCTGCTTTACTCTCTCCTATTCGTAAAATGGCCGAGCAACCGGGGCAAATATGCTTGCTCGCCCCTAAGGTGTGATGTAACAATCGTATCTATATCTGAACTCGGATACCGTGATATGCGTTGAGTCGACCGTTGCTGGTACAGGTCGATTTTGATGGTGTTTCACACCATGATAATTCTTGAAACTTGGTATGTCATGTCGTGATGGTGGTATTTAACACTGTCCCAAGTTTCAGGGTTTCTACTCAAAGTTTAGGGTAGTAATTCCGTTTCCAAAGTCGAGTGTGTGCTGCAGACATGGGGTAATCGCGATTAGTAATCGTAATCGATTACGACGATTACAGCATTTTCAAGTAATCGTAATCGCAATCGATTACATTCGAAAAAATTCCAAAGTAATCGTAATCGTAATCGACTACTTCCCATATCTAATCGATTTCTTTGTGAATAAACGATTACTTTTTATTTGTCCAAGGGCTATGTCATAAACCAGTGATTCCCAACCTTTTTGTCTTCATTCCCCACTTCAGATTTATTCCGAGCCTTCATTCCCCACCAGTACCGTAACAGCACTTTGTTGGCCCCGCCAAAAATCGTTGGTCTTGGGTCCCCATAACCCCCTCAGCCCCGCTGAGCCTGTACGCTTTTTCCCTGCAACTTATCAGCTACATTGGGTCTACTGTTAAGTGCGTCGCCTTATTTCGATGAAACGCGCGAAGGGCGAAAAATTCATATAATTCATGTTTGAATCGGCCAATATGATTGGGAATTGCATATATTTTGCTATCAATTTTTTATCCCCTCTCTGCTCACGTAATCAGATTTACCGGTAGAGCTGAGTGAGGTGTGTTGGAAAAGGCACGACCCCTAAATAAGAATTGAACATCCTCGAGTGGACCCTTTGGTATATTGATTTCGTTACATTATGCTATTTCGTGACCTCCTATAACTGCTATGTCAAAAGATATGGAAATCGCCCGAACCAAAAGGCACACACGATTTCAAATTGGTATTGCTTTACTGGCAAATAATTTTTCCCTGCGGGATGGCATTTGTCCTGTGGGGCTCAGATTACCCAGACAGGAACATTCGGCGCCAGCCATTTAGTCAATTAAACATATATGTGTATTGTATATATATCGAAGTTCTGGGTCGCCACAAGGGCATTCCTTCTCGGTCAAGGTCTTCTCGCTGCTGATCGTTCTGGCAGACTTCTCGGAGTTGCATGTTACATGGCCTATTACGTTATATGCCTTGGTGCGTCGTGGCGCAGTAATGGCCGACGCCGAAGTCCCCATTTCTATAAATTCTACGTATTTTCGTGGAAGAAGGGTACCCAATAATCAGATATTCGGCAATAATAAATCGCGCATCCAGCGTGAAAAAATTAGGAAAAAGTGGCATAAATTTAAAAAAATACTTTAATTTATGTTAATTCACGAAATAATTTTGGGCCCCTTCGAGCTCGCCCCTCCCCCCAATTGGGAGGTTTGGGGTGCGGCAGTTACGGTCCTGCTCCCCACTACCCAGCGCTTTTGTCAGCACAGATCAGCTATTTGCTGGTTTGACTACACAACCACATCAGTACGCAAGACAATCGCCTATAACTGCAATATAAAACGTATTGTGAACCAGTAACGCACATAATTTCGTGATAGCGTTATTTCACGTCAAACCAGTCGTGCTGGATGCGTTTGTGACGCCATCATTTGCCATCCAGAGTCAAAAATGAGGTTTTGTGAACAACACGCGATATAATTTTCGATACATACATTCCAGAGCAGTTAACTAGTAACGGTAATTGCGCATGTGGCTCTGTGAATATGTAGACTGTCCTGTATATAATTTTGAACAAATGCGTCTATTCCCCACCAGAAACCATTGAATTCCCCACCAGTGGGGAATTCCCCACCGTTTGGGAACCACTGTCATAAACTGAACATTTGGAAGAGATATTATACCATAGGTTAGTGATACCACAAACGTCTGATATCCAACCGCCATTGCTCATTATTACGTCAGAAGTATTATAGCTTTGTTCGTCATTGCGTAAGAAGTATCCACAGTAAATATATATTCGTAGGAAGGTATAGTCTGATTGTAATAACACCCGCCGTGCTGTATATCAGGTTATAAATACGCGCCATACGCCACTACTTCGCAGCTGGATAATATTCGCCTTATATTCAACTTATCTATTGATGTTCAGTTATGCTTAGTTAAACGCAGCTTGACCGTTGCTGCTTGGTGAGCAGTGGGCATATGTACGTACGTAGGCCTACACCTGACAAAGATTTAAAATTTTGTACTCGTCAAATAAAACATCACGGTTTCCACAACGAAGCATTAAAAATCAACAACTGCTACTACTATATATTATAATCGAGCCGTTCCGAGCTTGCAGCATCTGTGCCAATTAAGGCAGAGTTTTATTTTAATTTTATCTTATTCTCACATTACTCTACTTGAAACGGGCGCCAATCGTTATTTCAAAATTATTTACTCAACATTTGGACCTGCAGCCATAGCCATCCGCTTATATACCATGTTAGCGTGGGTGGTAGCTAGAATCAGCACCAAAATACTAATTCGTTCGCCTCTCCGAGCGTTTTTCTTTGGCCCACAAAGGGTGACAATTTTCAAGTTGAAGACTGAATTTCGTCCATTATAATACTGGTAATTGCATTTTATTACTGTTAATTATTAATTCTCTCTCAGTCCCTCGTGGTCAGATATACCTGTAGAGCTGAAGGCAAGTAATTCATAATTATAACATCTGGTAGGTTGTTGTAATTACTTTACTGTATGTTGTTAATTTACGACTTCCGGTCTGTTAAATAATCAAACGATATGTTAGTCGCCCAAACGTAGCAGGCTATAAAAGAAAAACTTTTGCGAGACGCACACACAAATTGTCATTTCTTTATTCCACTGTGGGTGCCCCGAGCGGATTTTGCATTGTGGGCTCAGATTGGAAGGACATGACTATCAGTCACGCCCACCCAGCATATTATTGACAATGGACATATACCCTACATTTCGGCCAAGGTCTTACTTTAGTAGCACACTTCGTGGAGTCGCATGTTGGCCGAAACTGCTTATGTCTTTTGATGTGTCGTGACGTTGTAATGACCGGCAACGAAATGCATTTGCATTTTAAACAAACGGTGTTTTAAAACACTTTGTTTAAAACATGTTTTAAAAAGTGTTTTGAACAAATGGCTTTTTGAATATTTTTTTTTTTCAAACTTGGTCTAATTATCCCATAATTGTGTAGCTACGTCCGAAAAAAAACATGTGGTATGAGCCAACGGACGATTTTCACCCGAAATAGTCGACGTATACGATGTGGGGTTGCTGGAACCGTCGCAATCGTCGTCGTTTCAACAGTTTTTGCACGTAGATATAGATCATTGGTACGGAATAGGTGTTCTAATGATGATGACCGCCGACCGTAAAAATGCTGCATACCGATGTAGTCCTGATTAAAGATATTTTTGGTTTGTTTATGACAGTGATCGGAATCCCTTTTCGTCGAAGGAGCCATATTTACCCTATATTTTCAATTGTCAATGCCAACCCACTGTGACGTCACACTTAAATATTAAACAAAAAAAGAGTAAAAAACATGTTTTAAACAAGTGCTTCGTTTTAAATTGATTTTTGTTTTAAATGCAACCCTAACTATTCCTGTAAATTATGCACGCTTTTTTCTTGAGGGGGGTATGCATTTAAAAATCAAGCTATCCAGTGACATTTAAATCTCGAAATTGGAAATTTTTTAAAGTTTATCAAATCTCTCGAAAATACTTTATGTTGGTTTACGAAATACTTTTGAGTCCCCTTCGAGCTCGCTCCCCACCATTTTGGGGAGTTTGGGGTGCGGCAGTTATGGGCCTGTCAAGATTTCAAATCGTTCGTAACGATAAATCGTCCCCTATAAAGTTGAGCAATGGGTACATTATGACGTAACAAGTAAATGACGCTCATTTATAAAGAAAGTTGTTATCTCATTAGCCCGTTTCATCGCAATCCTTATATTGTATTCCAATATATCTTCTGAGATTAGTTCTAAGAAGCAAAATGAATGTAATCGTGAGTAATCGTGATTACTTTTCCAATGTAATCGTAATCGTAATCGACTACTTCCTGATTTTGCTGTAATCGTAATCGTAATCGTAATCGCGGGATTCAGGAGTAATCGTAATCGCAATCGATTACATTCATGAAGTAATCACCCCATGTCTGGTGTGCTGATCGGTCATGTATCGCAAACATATTTCACGCAAAGCCGGTATTGGTCTCCATTGATTTTAACGATGCTCCTTAGCTAGATCCGTCATGAACTTTTACATGGTATGTCTTGATTTTAGTATCGAACGCTGTGCCAAGTCTCAAGGTTGACACTCAATGATTAGGGCAGCAATTTCGTTATTAAGTTCGAGTATGGTAGAGATGTGCGCTGATCTGACACTTAGCCTACCTAACGCATTGCGGATTTCACGCAAAAGCCGGTGTATCTGTGTTCCATACTGAGATAGGTGATGAGATGATGATATCATGAAACAGTTTACTAACATCCTCGGTTTGCATTCAAATATTTAGTTTTATTTTATATTCTCCAATGTCAATTTCACCGTGGAATGGTGGCCTTCGGGCCATTTGCTCACAATTACAACCCCTGTCAAGCGCGATAGCTGTTTCGTTTTCGATGGCGGCTAACAGCTGATCGCTTGATCAGCCGATTCCTCAGTAAATATTACGCAAAATTCAGCGTTGATCTGTTCGTATTAATTTTGACAGTGTACCATACCGAAAACGGTCATGAGGCTATACTTCTCGATGATTTCATGTAACAGTGTACCAAGTTTTCGGCTTTCATCCACGTATTTATTCGGTAATATATTTTCCGAAGGCGATTTTGCAGCAGACATATAGACACTATAGACCGTAAGCCGTATGTGTCGTGTGACAGTCTCCAGCCTCAAGGCCAGAATCTCCCAAGCTGTACCGGGACCGAATTTCCGAGGCTGCTATCCGTAGTTCTTCAGAATGATGTTTTGGATTCAATAAGACATTTCCTTGTCCAATCTATGAGATAACAATTGCGTATGTGTCCGAACTCGTTGACCTTTCCAGTTAGGCATACGCAATCTCTCGATTTATAGTCATTTCCATTTCTGCAGATAAGTAGTCAGGTCAAGTGCGAACATGAATCGTGTTGAATCTTTGCTCCGTACGCCGTTTAGCCAGCTGCCTTTAGAGCAAAAATTAGAGGTAAAGCGACTAGGTCCGTATCAGCCTAGATATTGCCCATTGATCCAATCGTACGCCGGAGGAAAACGCACTCGTGCCTTTTCTTCAGCGCATTTCGATAAAAATAAATGGCTAACTTATGGCGAGGATAAAAACGCCTTGTTTTGCTTTTACTGTCTTTTATTCGACCGTGCCGGTACCGGAAGCAGTGGCTCTTGTTGGAACAAAATTGGTTATCGCGATCTGAAGCATTTGTCAGAGCGTCTGAAAACGCACCGAAAATCCCAAGTGCACATGGCTAGTGCAGTTAAATATAAATTGTTTGGCAGAGTAAATGTAATGTCGCAGCTCAATGAAAGTTATCGCGTATCAGTCTGCAAGCACAATGAGCTTGTAGATAAGAATAGGCATGTTCTCTCTCGGGTGATTGATGCCATTAAATTTATTGGAGTTCATGAATTGCCCCTTCGAGGCCACGATGAATAAAACATTTGTTACCGCACTTCAAGTCACGCCACCGGCAAACCTCTCGCGGCACCTACGTTAAAAATCATTGTTTACGGGAAATTCATGTGGCCATCATGAACGTTGAAAAACGCTACTGTGACGTCATATTGATAACAAGTCGCTTGCGGCCCTTGCCCCACCACCCGATATTGTCACGAGCCGCCACTGTATATAATATTGGAGATAGAATTGGCATTCGATAAGGTCGTGGATTCCGCATACGCCACTGCACAAGACGTGTATCACGTAGGGTTGCATTTAAAACAAAAATCAACGTAAAACAAACATGTTCAAAAAAAGGATCTCATTTAACGCCACGACGTTACGAATATTTAATTGTGAGGTCATAGTGGACTGACATTGACAATTGAAAATATAGGGTAAAAATAGCTCCTTTAACGAAATATATGTACTATTGCTGTTGAACAGACTATTTTGAGGGTTCCAACCACCCATATCGATATATGTCGGCTATATCGGGTTGTAATTGTCCGTAGACTCATGCAACATGTTTTTGCAAAGTATTTACACATGGCACATGGTATTTCACATGGCACATGGCATAATTTTACAACTGAGAAAAAAAATTTAAAAGGCCTTTTTTTAAAACACTGTTTAAAACATGTCTTACACAAAGTGTTTTAAAACACCGTTTGTTTTAAATGCAACGTGTACTATAGTCACTGGGAATTACTATTGTTTTCTAGATTTTACTGGTATTCGTGGAAATTAATATGAGGTCATTGTAGCTAATCATCATCTGATCAGAGTTGGAAAACTAGAATATTTTCATCTTTTCCGTATTAGATTAGAATTATAGATAAACAGCATTTTCCAAATTAGACTAGAATTAGAATTATAGCTACACAGTTATTCCTAACTAGATTAGAATTCGAATTGGGCCGCTGTATTCGCGAAAACATGGCAATTCAATCAAGCTCGGTTCATATCAAAGCGGACTTCATTCTCACATGCATGAGCATGGCAAATGTCTATACAGAAAACTTGGCTCGTTTTGCACGATACAGTTGTACTGCAGCATTTTCGGGAAAACCAAAAATTAGATTAGATTAAAATTAGAGCATAGAAGCATTTCACAAATTAGGTTAGAATAAGATTACCTGCATTTTCTTCTAATTTAATCTAATGAGACAACTAGAATTAACTAGTCGTCCAAGTCTGCATCCGATCACGCGTGCAATCGTGCATCGATGCCATGATAATCTTGGTAAACATCCGATATCCATGACATAATGTGCTGGAAGTTTGTGGCGATTAGGAATATAACATAGCTGTGAAGCGATTAGATTCATTTCATATGGCGAAAAAAACGCCTTGTACAGTTATCGAAATTTCAAGTTCAACCTTCCGAGGCCTTTTCCTTTACCGGCATTCTCAGGGTATGGTATCGTACTGGTATGCTGATATGCGAGAGCTTGTTACATTAACGTCGCCTTCACTTTTTAACCATGATTGACCGACAATCTGAGTTACTTCTTCTGGCAAGGTGGAAACAAACAAATCACTGTTTAACTACCTTTCTCTAGTACATGATTGTGTTCTTCGCAGATTTTCCTGAACTGAATAGAATTTACGCCCATTGTCGATCGTAACAATTGGAATCGGAAAATATAAGGATCGTCTGTGGTTCAAGTATTCCTACATAGCCAATCTATATGTCACTTCGACCTCGGGATTGACCAGCAAACCCCTATGCTCTTCTGAGTAACAACTTCGTATAGGTTGCTACAAGAGTGTTATATTGCTGAGGACGAATCAAATATGATCTTGGGCATGCAGCAGACGTCGATCTCAGTCAAACGCATGAGATTTTGTTCGAGTGACCTATACAGATATAGCCTACATTATGTCTCTTGAAAAGGAATAAATCAAATTTCATTTCTTTGTCAGAGACGTTTGTAGAGCCGTTACTTCTAATATTACGATTAAACTGTATTAAGAAGATTAAACGTTTCCAAATCTACACTAGTCGCAAAATCAGATACAATAGGATACCCGCCATGTATGAATAACCAGAGATCAACTCATCCTACATTTTGCGATTCATCTTTACCGGATAACTGCAAATCACGCAGCGATAAATTACGAAATGAAATTCTCATCATTGCTAGCTGCAAACAAAGTTTGAGAATGTTTCATCTACATCCTATGAGCTACGAGTTAGCTGAGGACTGGTACATTGTTGATATAATAACTATGTTTAAGCATGTTGTTATTTTGTGACCTCCGGTACAGATTGTCGCTAGTCAAAGAATATTGGAATCGCTTACGCGTACCAAATCAAACGAAAAAGAAAAAGTAGTGGCGATGTCGTAGTGACATGATTCACAGCTGCAACACCAGGTTGCAGGTTGCAGGTTGGAGTCCGACCGAGGTCGACTCCAGAATTCGTACCCACGTGTTGGAGGTTTATCTGAACTCCTACTCGCCATCTGACCCGCGCAAACGGCGCCTTAAAGATCCTAGAAGGGGGGCGCGCTGCATGTCGACGGATACATAATCGAGTGGCCAGATTGCGCAGTGGTATAATCCGCGGCCGAAACACCAATGGGTGCGAGGGTTCGAATCCGACCGAGGTCGACATCAGAATTCCTATACCTAAGAGTAAGGGGTTTGTCTAGGTACCTCCTTCGCCACCTCACCCCGTGTAAACGGTGTCTTACAAAAAGCCTAGAAGTGGCCGTGCTATAATTCGGCAGATACGAGAAAATTGAAGAATATCGGCCTGGTGTAAATTACCATAGTAGTCGACTAACACCATGAATACCACAAATAAAGAACAAAGGAAAGATACGTTATCAAAATAAAGAAAATCGGCCTCGTGTAAACGACCATTGTAATCGAAAAACATCATTAATACCGCAAACAACAAACGAAAAACTCATTTGGTAAAACGTATATGCACAGCACATCCAATTTCGCGTTTCTTCACGAGGTGTAATATTTACCTCGGCCGGTCGCATTTGCAAGAACAGGACTATCTGCGCCGGTCATTTTGGTACCAGAACATATAAATGTCAAAGGTTGCAGCCAACATGAGTCTGTCATCTTGGGCCTGGATTTCATCATTGTCGATCGTTCACTTCGTGGACTCGGATGTTGGCCAAAACTTGATATGTCTCGGTGTGACCTGACGCGGAGATGTCCGGCGGTACGCGATATCACTACGAATATAGCGTCCTCTAAAAATTGCTAATACAGCTATATTCAATTATCTTCATTTTGCGTAGTTTCATTTTATTTATTTTTTTCATCTATTTTTCTGGAGGAGTATCCACATTAAAATAATGAAATCTATAGCAACACTAAGTTTCAAGTTGAATACATCCGCCCGAAAACTGCTCTAATTTCTTGTAATTAACGAATGTACGAAAAATTGGGGGGCGGTATGGCCCCTTTCGTCACCTCGAGGCTATAGGGCTATGATTGAATATAGTAGCACATGAACAACAGCATTAGCATAGTCATGCAAAATCGGGAAATTTCGTTTGCCTAATCACTCTAACTCTAACTCCGGTTGCGTGAGTGACGTCAATTTTGAAATTCGTGGTTAGCGCTATCAATGTTTGATGTATTACGGTGCGCACTATTCACGGCATTGTTTTCCTAGGGATTTACGTCAACTATTCCTTATTTCAATCCGTCTCTTATTATACTATTGACTTTCTACATTTCTAACCTGACGTATCCATTCAATTGGAAGGATATGAGGTGATTTGGGAAAATTTAACGCCAGTCATTCAAACATGAGACAGCAAATTACAACCTTCTTGGTCTTGTTTATTGAGAGTTGAATGGAAAAGAGAATAGCTCATTATATATACATTATACAATGACTACTCGAAATATGCACGATAGCATCCATTGAGAAGCAAGTAGCCTATACAGCCTATTCCTATCAGCGTCTCGGTCAGTGGACCCAAACCTTTCAGTTTGTGGCACATTACCAATTTATGAAACGCTTTTCGGACTTGACTCGGTCGTGAATTGAAAAGACGGCGACTTGACCCGAGTCAAAACCATGAATATATGAATAACTTGACTCGGAACCTTCGTGGCATGGTTACAACCCTGCATGCCACTTCATAACCGCCCGATCATTAGTAACAGGGCCGAAGCCACACTATATCAAGGTTTTATCGTCACCGATCCTTGTGGCTACGCACTTCGCATAGAGTCGCATTTTCGCCGAGACTTCATATGTCTTCATGTGTTCTTGACCGGAAATGACCGGCGCCCGAAATGTTGGTGAATATTACTCCGGCACCAGTAGGTTGCACACACACAGACTAAAACATCCCAACCGCCTCCAAAGGCCTCAATCGATACAAGGAAAGAGTTGGATCAATTACAATATTTTAATTCAATTACAATTACAATTACAATTACTTCCTCGCATGTTTCAATTACATCACAATTACAATTACTCAATGCTAAAAATATCAAATTACAATTACAATTACAATTACTGTTAAACATGTAATTTATTACAATTATAATTACAATTACAATTACTGTTAAACATGTAATTTATTACAATTATAATTACAATTACAATTACTTTTAAACAGGTATTTTATTCAGTAAAGAGGTGTTCTTTGACAACCGTAGCGACGTAATTAGCAACAATCTCAAACTATTCATGTTTCCTTCCTGGTATGTAGAACTCCCTTTAATTAAAAAAACTCCAACGTATTTGAACTATTCCTAATCATGAGTACTGAAAACTACAAGCACAGAAAAATGTTTCAAGCGACTGTTAAGAACCAAAGGTTTGAGCGACTAACAGCGAATATAGGCTACAGGACAGTCAATGAAATGTAATCAAACGATTAGGCTACTCAGAGCTCAGTCAGGATAATGAAATGCAATTGGTAAGGCATCAGCGATAAGGATGATACCGATAATGTGCGTAAAATTAAAATAAATGCAGAAGGAAAAAATCTCCTAATAACTAAGAATTACAATATTTGGTTCGCATTTACCTTTTCACTTGCTCCGAAACTGTTAGATTGCATTTGATGAACATTAGGGTGTGAAAAGTTTCTGGCCCCAGTAAATTAGGCCAAGATTGGAGGTAAGATTGGGATAACATCTCTACAAATGCGTGATCAAGTTTGATGAAGCCTTGGTTGGAAACTTGATTTTTATTTTGCTATTGTTGCAACAAGCCTCGGTAGTGGTCAGAGATTTAAAAAACTTTGACCGTGGTGTAGGAAATGGTTCAGCACAGGTTTCAGAAGAGTTTATTTGCTGTTCATCCATTTTTGAAATTTTAAAATCTAGTTTAGCCCACTGGTTCTCAAACATTTTTAGACACGCCCCCTTCATGACAGTGAATATTTCGTGCCCCCCCCCCCCCCCTTATCGTCATAGCACGCAATGAAATCAGAGAGTTAGTAATCCTTACAAATAGTTTGATGGTATATGGAAGGTTATGACTATAGGGAAAGTTTTTGAAACTTTTTTTCACAGCTTCCGGCAGCTTCCTAAATACTCGGAAGATATGTAGAATGCTGTTTCAAGCCGTTTAAAGGAATCTTATAGCGCAACTTTTTGCAACTTTTGTCCATTTGTTTTCATGGAACTTTTTGCAGCATTTTCGATTTTTCATGAAAGTCTTTTCGATTTTGACGAAATAGGCGGCAAAATTCGACTGAAATAGCGTAAATCAGCACTGAAGGAACGCTCTTACGGGTATTTCGGGAGCTGAGCCGGAAAGTTGACCTTTTTTTTTAGTCAATCTGCGAAGTTGACCTTTTTTTTAGTCAACCGAGCAAAATGTGGTCTTTTAGTGCAACTTTTGTGAAAATGTAAATGCAACTTTTTACTGCAACTCTTGTCAAAAATAAATCCATCTTTCAACGGATTTAACTGCGACAAAAACTTGCCCTAGTTTTGACTGTTGATGAGAGAATTCTCCAATACAAAATTTAGACTACACACCGAGCAATAACCATAAAACGGAGGTGAATCGGGCCGAGCGCGGAAAAGATTTCAGTTCACTGGAGCGTCGCGCCCCGTTCAGATGCTTTCACGCCGCCCAAGGGGGCACCCCCCAGTTTGAGAAACACTGGTTTAGCCTATATTGTAATTCACACCGTTTTCTGTTGCTATACTGAAGTATGGAAAACAGTTTAGCGTGACTGAATTATCCAGTTATAACGCAGCACGCATAGAACACCGATGTAAATAGGCTAACTATTACATTTGGTGACTGTTTACTAAATCCTTAAGGCCCCTCGTCGTCATCCTGGTTCGTATCGGATTTTCACTGTTGCGACGATTAAATGATTGATTAAATGATTATTGTATGTTGTGATTGTCAGGTTTCGATGAAAATGTAATTGAGATTGTAATTGAGCAAAATTTTGATCAAATTACAATTACAATTACAATTACATAAAATAGAAATGCTTCAATTACAATTACAATTAGAATTACATGCAAAAATGTAATTAATTACATTCAGCTCAATTACAAATTACAATTGATCCCACTCTGAGAAATATACAGTTATCTTACAATTGCGAATACAATTTTATTTTTTTATTTTTTATTTATTTCAAGTTGAATAAATCGCATCAAAGTATTATACAATTTAAATCCCGTGTATTCCTCACGAGCCAATGCCGCATTAAGACTAAGACAAATAGAGCATAGACCATTTAGACATACATCAATTTCTATCGTCGTGACCCGTCGGTTGGAACAACAATTGTAGTGGTTTTTAATTCTATTCAATCGGTCAATCATTGTATATATCTGCCAATTCCATTGCGAATAAAGATGATGCTTCTGCTGCAGCAACAACAACAGCGGTAAAAGAGCAAAACTAATAACATGTTATTTGCACACAAAACGAGAAGATTGAATATTTGTTGCAAATCAGTGTGATTCTGCTTTTTCCTTTCAGGGCTGCTCGACATATGAGCATGTGGCACAATGGAAACGACAGTTGGGCAAGGGACACTTAAGCATGCGTCACTTCACTTCACCGAGTGACTTTATAACCCCAAAACTAACCCTAACCCGAAACATAACCCTGAAATTAACCGCTATATATATCCTAACCCCAAGGCTTACCCTAACCCAAGCCTAAATTCAACCCTAACCCGTAATTTAACCCACATGCTCATGTGTCGCATGCCCAATTGTCGCATGTCGAAGTGTCGCATGCTATAATGTCGCATGTTCATATGAACACGGACCTCTTTTCAGATACCACTTCAGAAACCAGAGGCTCTAACTAGGAAAGTGACACCGTATTGAAACAGATTTTCAATGAACATATCACGTCCAGCCTATCATTCCTATCCAACAGCTCATCTTGAAGTTCGTCTTTGATATAGCTAGATTAAGTCTATAAAAGAAAATGGATTCCATGTATAGAGGTTTTAACCCCTTGACACATATTAGGAAACTAATTCGGGAATTTTTTATCGATCATTGTAAAGTATAAAGTAGATTAGAGATATATTTGCCCAAATGGCCATAAAAATTAGGCAAGATATAGCCCCTGCATCACGGTACACAAATATATTTTCGCAAATTGTACCTATTTGTATATGGGGTCATTAGTTGTTCCGCATAAGTCACGAGGATGCATCTAGAGAGTGAGCTCGAAAGTAGCCACCTACGATACATTGCTGAGATTATGCAACCCTCTATCAGATCTACTTTTCGAAACTCTCTACTTTAGCACTTCTCTGTACTTTCACTTGAAGTAGCAACTTTTTGCAACTTTCTTCATTTTTTCCATGCAACTTTTCGCAACTTTTTCGATTTTCATGAAACTTTTTCAACTCTTTTCGATTTTTTACGCAACTAACCTTTTACTGGAAATATTTGGCACTATATATGAATAGATCGCTTGATCATTTCACTTTTCTTTTAAATTTGAGGTTTTTGTGAAAAAATAAGTGCAACTTTCTATGGATTTGGTTGCAACAAAAACTTGCGCTAGTTATTATTCATGTCGCAAGAACTATACCCTGATCTAGTCCAACCAGAAGTGGTCAGTAACGAAGTACTTCTGCCTTTTCAGAGTTCTCCAGATGGTCTTGCCTACTTGCACTACTTACTCATGTGGTTATGATATTAGACCAGGGGTATCAAACATACGGTCCACGGCCCGCATCCGGCCTGTCAGACGATTTCATCCTGCCCGCGAAGCAATTATGAGTAGATTGACATTGACAGTCAATTTCGAGAAGGAAAAATGAGCACACTGAGTTTAGGGTTTTATGGGAAAATGGAACAGAAAGTAGGAATTCACATAAGCGAAACGACGTTATAGGCAGTTTGCATGGAGATTATATTTGGCACACAAAATAAATATTCGAATTTCTGGGTTTGCACTGCTGTGTCACTTCCGTCTCAAAGGGCCCACAGATTCCAGAGAAACCCCAAGAGCGATTTAATAAAATTTAAAAAAAATACATTCCAACTTCTGTGACAACGCATGCACCGACCAGATCACGGCTAAAGAAATGTGAGCTTAGAAGCAGGTCAAGTGCCACTTTAATCGTCGTAAACGCCATTGTTTTAGAGCAGGGGTGGGCAAACTTTTGAGCTCGCGGGCCGCATTCAGAGGAAGGTCGGTTGTCCCGATTCTTGGAACAGGATTGAAATTTAAAACTGTGAGCAACGATCTGCTCATAGATTTACTAATTTCACTTTTGGTTCAGTTCCAGGACACACAATGCTCACAGAAACCAATATTTGGTCACTCTTCCAACGAAACCTGCACATGCAAACGGCATACATGTTAGCTTCAAACACGCTTCTACTATGTCTAGATAAAATATAAATGCTCCGATTCTACGCATACAGAGAACGAATCTACCTAAGACACGCACGAATCGGTTTTTATAAGCACATCACTGAAATAATTAAAACTGAAGTGGCCAATCTGAAATCCCACTCGTGATCCGAATTATGTCAATCTCGTTCAGGATTTCTGCGATGTTTAGCAGTTGAAACCTTTCAAACTGTGTGGGTCTTGAGATCGGGCTGTCGCGCCAAGAATTAACCATAAAAAAGAATATAGAAAGTATCTACCTTAGAACAGTGGTTCTCAAACTTTTTAAGACACGCCCGCCTCCATATGATGGTGAAAGATTTCGCGCCCTCTTACGCCATATTACAAAACGCAACCAGGTTGCTAACAAACCTAACGGATAGTTTGATGGCATGGAAGGTTACGGCTATGAACGAAAGACTTTTAAATGAAATGAAATTCAGACTAAATACAGAGGAACAATTATGAAATTGTTGGTAAATCGCGCCGAGCGCAAAACATTTTTTCAGTTGAGCTCAGCTTTGCGCCCCACTTCCGATGCTTTCACGCCCCCCCCCCAGTTTGAGAACCACTGTCTTCGAATTATCATGGTGAAATAAACTAAGAAATAGTTTAATCAAGACCCTGCATTATTTCGAATTTTATTATTCATTTTATCAATATTAAAAAAAAAGCCTCTTTAGACTCTCGCGGGCCGCACAAAACAGTGTTGGGGCCCGCATGCGGCCCGCGGGCCATAGTTTGCCCACCCATGTTTTAGAGCAGCGGTTCTCAACCTTTTTTGACACGCGCCCCCCTTGGCGATGGTCAAAAAAATCGCGCGCCCCCTGACCCCCCTTACATTTATCGTCATGTCAAAAAGAGCACATCATCTAATATAGAGGTGGGCAAACTTCCTGCTAGTCATGGCTGCATTTTGATTACTTATGTAGCCTAAGGCCGCATTCCAGGGCATAGCCGCAATGAACGATCTGGACGCAAAATACCTATGGTAAACTGTCCATATCCATTCCCGGTGAACTCCGGACTATTCTACTTTTCACAACGACCTATTGTACGCACCGAAATCGCGAGTGGCAATGTTATGAATAGTTGCTGGGAGTGCATATTGTCGCATATTCCCATTCCTGCTCCAATTAAGAAGGGCGCTACTGCATTAAAATTGAAAAATGAAGTTTTGTTGAATTGTGCGGAGCGCGAAGAAAATTTCAAGATTAAATAAAATCTCTCGAAAATTCGGGTGTGAATTCGTAATTGCAATTTGCATGTTTACGGCTGCCAACACATACTAATTGAATTAGGTGTCGACGGCCGCTCAATTCCCTTCTACGGCGTCATTGCTAATAGTGACTAAAGAGAGCACGGCGTCGTTCTGTCATGCCATGCTAAATTTGATCAGTTTTGGAAATTAATTAAATTGTGTTGATTTATAGCCAAAGTGAGGGCGAAACCGGGCAACCTATATTGCATCTAAGTCTGTCTTAGGCAGTGCAGTTCGCCAGCTATCAACAACAGCTACCTAGCGCACAGAGATTTAGGCTACTGCCAAAGCTACAAAGTAATGAATGACTTGCACGTAGGAATTTCTCTAAATCTTCAAAGAATATCAAAATTTTGCTCAAATGAAGTTGAAGTCAGCCTATACTCCGTTGAGCACGACTGCTGGAGTTTGAGTTTGTCAAGCTTTCTAGAATACGAATTAAGTTTAATCTTCAATAATCGTATCTTCAGAATGGTTGTGAAACACATGTTTAGTCACAATTTATACAGACATTGACAAAATTGACAAAAATTTCTTGCGCCACCCCTGAGAGCCTCCCGCGCCCCAGGTTGAGAGTCCCTGTTTAGAGGTTCATAGACTGTATTCAAACAGCCAAGCATCGTATTTTTGCCTATTCCATGGTTCGCGAATAAAGGTGTTGCTGGTTCATAGAATAAAACCCACTATGATTCATGGTGCAATGTACGCCTTATCTATACTATTGTGATAATTATAATTATATATATATATATGCATAGTAATAAAGTATTCAAGTGAAAAGATATAATGGAAACATCGACGGATCCGGCTCGCGAGCGATTTGAAGGTGTGAATCCGGCCCGCGACGCTATTTGAGTTTGACATCCCTTATTAGACTATACTTTTACTTCACAGTTTTCAATTTCTATGTAGACTATAGGTTTAAATCATACTTACTTTTTGCGTACTTGGAAATCGCTGCTTGAGTAGAAATTCACGACGCTTCCTTTACTTCTACTTGATCCCCAATGATGACTATACTTTGACCGCCTCTGACATCAGCAACGGCCGTTGATATATAGACTGTAGAGCAGGGGTTATCAACCCCCCTTGGGGGGCGTGGGAGCCTCTCAGGGAAGCGCGAGAAATTTTTGTCAATTTTTTCAATGTCTGTATAAATTGTGACTAAACATGTGTTTCACAACCATTCTGAAGAGACTATTATTGAAGATTAAACTTAATTCGTATTCTAGAAAGCTTGCCAAGCTCAAACTCCAGCAGTCGCGCTCAGCGGAGTATAGGCTAACTTCAACTTCATTTGAGCAAATTTTTGATATTATTTGAAGATTTAGATAAATTCCTGCGTGCAATTCATTCATTACTTTATAGCTTTGGCAGTAGCCTAAATCTCTGTGCGCTAGGTAGCTGTTGTTGATAGCTGGCGAACTGCACTGCCTAAGACAGACTTAGATGCAATACAGGTTGCCCGGTTTCGCCCTCAATTTGGCTATAAATCAACACAATATAATTCATTTCCAAAACTGATCAAATTTAGCATGGCAGGAAAGAACGACCCCTGCTCTCTGTAGTCACTACCATCATCAGGATTAGTCTCAGTGCAATCTAACTTGAAATTAATTGATGTCCTTTTCAATGTTTTTTTGTTATTTTCAAACAAGTTTGGTAAGTTTGTCAGCAATGTAAAAGACTAAACAACTGGAATGCGAATTCAAAATTAGCGTAAGATATACTTTATGTATACTATCAGATCAGGGGTGAGCACTGAGCAGCCAGGACGGCCTCGTGCAACCGTAGAAGGGAATTTGTGCGGCCGTCGACGCCTAATTCAATTAGTATGTGTTGGCAGCCGTAGACATGCAAATTGCAATTACGAACTCACTCCCGAATTTTCGATAGATTTTATTTATTCTTGAAATTTTATTCGCGCTCCGCGCAATTCAACAAGACTTCATTTCTCGATTTTAATGCAGTAGCGCCCTTCTTAATTGGAGCAGGAATGGGAATCCTCAAGAAATAACAATTCATTCGCGGCTCTGAAAAATGCTCGCGCTCGGCGCGACAATATGCACTCCCAGCATCTATTCATAACATTGCCACACGCGATTTCGGTGCGTGCAATAGGCCTTTGTGAAAAGTAGAATAGTCCGGAGTTCACCAGGAATGGATATGGACGGTTTACCATATGTATTTTGCGTCCAGATCGTTCATTGCGGCTCTGCCCTGGAATGCGACCTTAGGCTACATAAGTCATCGAAATGCGGCCATGATTAGCAAGAAGGTTTCCCACCTCTGTATTAGATGATGCGCTCTTTTTGACATGACGATAAATGTGAGAGGGGTCAGGGGGCGCGATTTTTTTTACCATCGCCAAGGGGGGCGCGTATCAAAAAAGGTTGAGAACCGCTGCTGTAGAGTGTATACCCATAGGGTGGAACCCAATTCTTCTCCTCAACTAAGTAATGCTCGAATGCGTATCTCCACTCAACCAAGTATCGATCAATACTCAACGTTGAGTGCGCGCCAATTCTCGCTGCTCGGTTGAGTACTACTATAGTCATTTACACCAGGCCAATATTCTCTATTTTTATTCCGTATAGATGCCGGCTGGTAGCACAGCCCACTTCTGGGCTTTTATAAGACACCGCTCACACGGCTGAGATGGCGAAGAGGAGCCTAGATAACCCTCCAACACTTAGGTAGGAATTCGGTAGTAGACCTCGGTTGGACTCGACCCACAAATTATTGGTGTTGCAGCTGTGGATAATACCCCTGCGCTATCTCGCCTCGCCTCGCAACTATAGGCAAACCTACTTAGGTACTCCTGAAAGGTAGAAGCGTTTCGTTACTGAAAACTACCAAGTTACCATTTGTTGTATGGAGGCGATTTGTCGGATGAGAATGTTCGCAAGCGGACCTAGTTCCGGGACATTGACACAGACATTGCGCATCCAATTTCACCACCAAAACCTGGTATGACGCTGATTAGTTGAGATGCCGAATGCCAGATCTCCGTATTTACGTTGTTCTCAACAGTTGATAGTAAAATGACGCAGCAAATGAAGCGCGGAATTTATAAAAAATGCATTGGCAACCTGGAGAAATAGTGTTATTTGGTAGTCGCGGCAATACTGTATTCACAATTGGAAGTATATACCACAATGATTTCAATATCTAGCTGTGATAAATGATTAGTCTGGTCTGACGACATAAAATAGAAGTGCAGTGGTACTCCAAACAAGTGAATTAGCCAGACTATATTTTCCTTTGCGACAAAACCGACAGGCGTGAACAAATGTTTTCCTTACGGTTTGCACTGGAACATGCTGTCATTTTAACAATTTTCAGATTGATAACAAAATCAAATCAGAAAATCAATTTACGAACCACTTGTCATCCCGATACCCGTGTAACAACACAACAAGGATCATTCAGGCAGCTTGAAGGACCTGGGACAGCCAGACATAGCAATGACGACTAGCAATCGAGATTATGGTTATGGTGTTCCGGTTTCTGTTAAAATTGGCCAATGTTTGTAGAATTGGTAGTTTCACGACGAGAGAATTCATGTGGACACTTACAGATATGATCGGGTTATCGGACGGAAATGAATAACAATAATTACCTCTCAAAGGCGGTTGTTCGTCTCACGCCTCACAGTGAGAGTCGAACGGTGTCATCGTGCGAGATAAAATCTAGAGGACCGATACAAAAATGCGTTCCGACCACAGTTTACGTCTACTTTTGCTCGTGGCTCGGAGCTTAATTGCATAACAACCTGCGCGAGACACGATAAGAAAACGCCAAATCCCATCGAGGTAGCAGCAGTCAGGTTAGCAGTTATTTGTCCCAGGCGTATAGTTTGTTCTTGGCTATAGACTACATGTATCAAGGAGTAAATCAAAATCAGCGCGTGCAGTTCCTCGGACAGAGAAAGATACCGCATGTAGTATGGAATTGGCATCAACCGCCACAAGATGCGTTCAGGTATAATAAATCGGCAGCTTATTAATAGTTATGGCGTTTAGTTTTGCAGTAGGAAATCTTAATTGCAACTGGTCTGGTCGAACCAGAGACCTCGAAGCTGGTAGACCATCACTGCTCATTCATATTGCTTCATTTATTCATACTCAGATTTTCGACTGACCTTATTCATGTTGTTACGCGTCAACTGTTGTTGTTGTTGTTGGTGGTGGTGGTGGTGGTGTTTGTCGACTACTATGGTCATTTACAACAGGCCAAATTTCCTAATTTTTATTCCGTAGCTGCCGACTGCAGCTGTGGATTATACCACTCCGCTATCTCGCCACCGTTGTTACGCGTCACAAAAACCAGACGGTCTTGGGTGCAGACGAGAGACAGCGAAAATGGACGTTCATACTTCAATCATTATACAGGCCAATGGATTAATTATTTGTATTTGGCTTTGTACCATCCAGAGCACAACAGACCACACACCGCGTGGAAATTTAATTAGGTGTTTTAACGAGCTTGCATTAACTGATTATGTTGTACGACAGTATGATCAGTGGATTTTGTCGCCACACAAATAAACTATTTCGGCGTGCTCTCGGGCTGACTGTCACCTGACAACCACTTGCCACTCTTTAGTATAGCATGTCCCAGTAGCAGCGTGGAGATTTGTTTGTTGACCGTAAATCCTAGATCCAATATTCAGCTTACTTGATTGATTGTTTGCGGCGAGTTGTTCGGTTATATTTAGCTAGATATTGTAATAAGGTTCATGATATGTTTTGACTTGCCTTTAAGTGCTTCGTGTGCAGGGTTGTAACACTTCTTGCACAACGGCTGACTACTAATGACTCTTCGCTCTATACATAGTAATTATGACCTTTTTTTAACAAAAAGTAAACTCTTACGTGCTGAAAACGTGGGGCATTTAGTTACTGACTGAAACGACGGGTTGCGGGCGGGACATCAAGTCAAAAACGGGATTGCCCCACCCAAACCAAGACGTTATAGCTATCTGATACACACTGATTCAATGACATCACAGCACACAGCTGCTTTTTCGTCTGATCTGCGTCTCAAACCAAAGTACACATAGAAAAACGGTATTCGGGCCACATCACGCGAACACATCAAACCAGTATGTTAGGCTTCTCCTCGTCATCGGATCCATGCAACCGATGTCATAAAAGCATAAGAAGAGGATCGTGCTACAAGTCGGCAGATACAGAATCAAAATAAAGAATATTAATTTTATCTAGAATTATGCAATTTATCTTTGTAAACTTCAGTATCCTATCCATGGCCGCGAAGTCCCTGAAATCAGTAGAAACTCACTGTCTGGCACTGTATTACTTTACACCAGGGGTTCTTAACCTTGCCCACAGCGCCCCCCAGGGGGCGCTGGCGACTTTGAAGGGGGGCGGAAAAGCTCAGGGGGCGATATGGGGGGCGCTGGGCTCAGGGGGGCGGTATGGGGGGCGCTGGAGAAAAACGGTATTGCAGGAGAATCTAAATTCAAATTTTAGAGCAAATTGCGAGTGATATGCCACAAAATAGCACAGAAATGAAGCTCCGGCGGGTGAAAAACGGTGATTTTAGCTCTGAGCGAAAAAATGACCTTTTTTTTTTTTTTTTTTTTTTTTTAGTCATCCACCTGACGATGTGGAGTAAAAAACGTTATTTAAATGTCACTCCGGTTTTGCAAGTGGAAAATTTCTGAAAAAGTGTCCTCTTTTTTGATTTCCAAAATATGGTAAGCCTATTATTACATTCCTTACAATATGAAGTTGGGGGGCGCTGGAGCACGATAATTTTTGAAAGGGGGCGCTGGAAGAAAAAAGGTTAAGAACCACTGCTTTACACGCTCCAAATCCAATCAATCGAAATTCGAGAATCTTTAATTGGAACCCATTCATGTTTCGGATGCTTGGGAGCTATGTGGTTAACGGATTTAAGCAGTTTGTACCAGATCCTTATCTCCAAGCATATGGTCATATGGGGCCTATCAATCATTTTGTGTAATTGGAGTTGGTGTTTGCCATAATTCGATTTGAAGTCCCGCATGCATAGCCCGCGATGACAATAGTCACTATGGACACTGGGCGTGGGCAGGTTTCGCAAAGTAATCAACATAAATATATATCACGATTGGATTCTCTCGACTAAAGGGGCGAACGTGACTAGCATCTCGTCGGCAGAATTAGAAAACGTCGCATCTTCTTGTCGCATGACGGATGGCGGAAGGGGTTGTTAGACGGTAATTGGAAATAATGACCCTCAGATCATATCAATGTAGCCTTGAGAATGGTGTGGATGCCCTGAATTACGGTGAAAAGTTTCGATGTACCGTATTTGGCAACAGCTTGATAAATATATATAGACTTTACGATCCGCAAAGAAATAAGCATAGCTTCCGCGGATATGCAGGTCTGAAGTTATGCGTGAAGTTTCTGAGACCTCGACGTTAGCTTGAAATATCAAAAAACATTCCTTATTGAAATTTCAATTCTTGGCTGAAATCATTCCGCCTCAGTCTGGCGATACTTCTACTGCGGATATCTGTTGTGTTCAGTGCATGAAAGAGTATATTGAAGTTTTGAACCTCCAAGAAGCTCTTCGAAAGAGTATAAGAGCAACATCGATTGCAAAATCCCGACCGAAGTCTCTCGTATATATATATATACAATACATATAATATATCTAGGCACATAGATTCCTCATCGTCACCCGAACAGCCAGTGACTTACAGATACCTACGGCAATATGGGGCCTTACGTCAGTCAGTCAGTAATTGCTTTACCGTAAACTCAGTAAAATTAAGATATGTCATTGTAGGCCTACCTGCTGAACTGATAGTTGAAGGCCAGCACAAAATGGAACGAATGTATGTTTTGTTATGAATCACATCATCATGAGTATAATCCATAAGCAGTAATATACTCCAATACCATATATCAGGGGTTTCAACACATTCAATCATCATGGATTTATTTTTATTCCAGTTGCGCACGCGATACGAAGCAAAGTCTACCCAGAGCTACTGATTTTGATCATTATTTGTAGGTTGCTACATGATAACGAGGGGATTGAGTTAATCACAAGCCCTGTTTAAACTAAAGTTAATCATGCATATTCTATAAAAAAAATTTAATAATATACTCGACTATTCCACAGTACCTATTTCGTTCATTTATATTAAAAGTTGGTTATGGCGATATCAGTAGAGTGCTGACCGAGAAACGTCAATTACTCGTTTTATTCCCGCCAAAATAATATGTTCCAACTTTTGATATTCATTTAGTTATCGAGAAGTTGCTTGGTAAATATTGCCTCGCAAGAATACCGATTACCGAGCAATTGATTTCTGCAACTAACACAATTTAATACCACAGCACATCAATATCCGATCCTTGAATTCCAAAACTATAAATTCCATTTTGATTACTTTTACCATATGACATCGAACGTAACTGATAACACTGCGAAGCTGACTGTAACGACCGCACTTTACACGGTTTCGCCATCATTCGGTCATGAAACCTTGACACAAGAAAGAAAATCGAGATATTCCTGCCTTGAGAGCACGAGCCAGCAGACGAACTCAACCAACCCTATCAAGCATTGCGATGTCAGTCATTAGACCGCCGAATCGCCAGGATAGTGTGTGTCGGCCAGGTGTATCGCAGCAGGAAAGTACCGATAGAATATATGAAGATGTTACCAAGATTTACAAAGCCTGAATAGAAGGTCAGGGCTGCTCTTTACCCTACAAATTCATAAGCTAGCGCCCCTGACAGACAGCTCTAGGACATGCAGAAATTATGGAAGATTAAGCGCAAAAAGGGAGCGAAGAACGCTGTTGTGTGCACTGAACGTACTATATATAAATTTACATGTACGATGACAGCATTGGCATTTCGCATTCTAGTAAAATCGGCTGATATCATTGGTCCTTCGGATTTTCAATAGCGTGAGGATTATAAATATTTATAATGTTTCTGGGCCGGGCACGCAGTTTTGCATTGGCGGGAAATTCATTATACCTTACCCTTGCATTTACTTGGCGGAGATCGATCGTACAAATACGGCTAAACCAAATCACAAAGACATGAATTAAAGCGAACAGTGGATTTATCCTTGTGTGCGAGTCGACTAAGTCACGGTTATCATCCGACATAATGAAGTAAGGATTGCGTGGGTCGCTCTAAATTAGTACTTTCTGACTGAAAGACGACGACAGCAACTGTGTGCGCGTTGCTTGAAATTGTACGCGTGCACACTGCATGTGCAGCAATTCCTGTGTCATTTGCAACAGGAAAATGCTCGATTACCGCGGTGTAACAGATACGAATGCGTCACAGTCGCAACCGTATCGAATGACAGTGAATAAAAGAATTGATTCGAGACGAAGGTTTAAGTTTGCGTATAAATTATCAACTCTATTCACCTACTGATGTCTTGTCTTTTGTTAAGTTTTCAACAAAAATAGACGAACATTGTTTCTTGTTAGATACAGATAGATAGACGACCGTTTGGACGTACCTGTTATATACACCGGGCGAGGTGTATTGCAAGTACGCAGATAAGTGAACGAACAATGAACATGACTTGTGCGCACGTTTTTCTCAGAAAAATCTTGAAGAATTTGAAAAATAATGGTGACCTTGTCAATTTCTGAAATATTGTACGCAAGGGACAAATATGCTCAGGGGTTGTTTCTGTAAGTAATGAGGACAGATCGATGCGGTATGACCTTGCCGACAGTGGATCAATTTTAAAGCTTCGCTAGATAAGTTATTTACTCTGTAAGACGTTTGCATGAAAAAGAGGGTGATGCAAAGTCATGACCTTCATACCGGTGTTCACTTCGGTTTGGTTGTATAATAATGCATGCGTTTGCGGTTTAGTCGCACCTTACTATAAATTGCAATGCAAGCTGTTGAGTGTTAATACGGATATTGTCGACGTTGTAGAAAGAAGAGTTTTAGCTTAACTGGTTGGTATCATGCCCGCCGAAAGCCTACATTTGCTAAGACTCGCTTAAGGCTCCAAGTCATGAAAGTAGGCATATTCTTTGTCAAGGGTCACTCCGCTTATATTCACATCTCATCTGTTTGTAGTTAGATACTGTCTCAATTTTAGCTATTGATTGGTTCAGGCATTCGTTAAACGCCTAATCGCGTACTGCGCTGCTGTAAACAGTTAAAAGACGGATTACTTCGTTTGCTATCATGAATGGGACTGAAAAAGTAAGCATCGGGTCGAAGGAAGACGAAGGTAATGATAATCTCGTACTTGTTTTCATATTCTGTACTCTAGGCTGTATAAATGCAAGCATTGCAAAACGAAGATATGCCAACAGCAGTATAGTGGATGTTGGTATATGAAGTTGGTCTGTGACGGAGTTTGGATTGGCCATAGTGAATGTCTTTTTGATATTAGTTTAATGGACATTGCTGATTTTGCGACAGTACGAAGAATAATGATATATGTCGGATAATCGGCGTCAATTAGAGATCACTAGGCAATAGACATGTGTGCAATCGAATCACATCCGGTGTGAATCGAACTCAAACATCTACGCCCTAATCGAATTCGAAATACCGGTGTCTTCAATGAATGCATACAGGACACACGGAAATGTGGTGTACACTTTAACATGCGGTATTCGTCAAGTGTGAAAGATGTATAAGCGCGAGATCGGCTCTCACAACCAAAACTGCATTGCCCGTGATAAAATACAAGGTCTCTGCAATGTGACGATTCCTACTTATTCGCCTCGAATCGCCAGATTCGATTTTTAAGCGATGATTAGCATCAGACAATATTGGAATCGATTTCGAATCATCGATTCGTATTGCCCATACTTAGATTTCACTTATGTGTATGAAAGTGGTATGGTATGACGTGGTCGGTGTCCCCTGTGCGCGGAGCATTGGGAATCAATAAGAATCAATATGAATCGCACTTCAATCTATTCTTCTCGCCCATGACCATTTGTTCAATATTTTAGACAAGAAATTATCGTTTTCCGATCAAAGTCCTCGCACGAATTATAGGAGCTATCAGACAACTGACGTTTCAAATGGATCGACTTCGAATGCAGTCTCAGGAAACAAAATCTTAACGTACAGAAATCGACATGTTTCGGAGGCAAGGTATAGAGGCCATAGCTGATTTCATTGGCAAGATTGTAGATCTATATGCGTCTCTCTCTGGTTGTCCCAATATATCAGGTTTTAGGTATTAGGTATTAGGTTTTAATACCCGGCTAAAGAATTTTTTGTATTATTTGGAATTTTCATTTGGGTTGTAATATATTGTGGTATTACCAAACTATATCAAAAATATTCGTCAGATATTGACAGGCTGGATTTCGCGTAGCAGTGTTTTTATAGCCGGATAATAATTTACACCGGAATCATGGTTTATTATCAGTAATAATAATGAGAGAAGACCCGGACTCCACTTTTATATTTATCCAATCTACTATGTTCCCCCACGTTCGTCACGCTTTAATAGTTACCACGATAAACAATCACTGTCTTCATAGACCTATTTCGCGGTACAGCATCGTCTACTGCTACACCAAAGATAAGTATAGATTTCGCTTCGGAATAGTAAAAACCTGGTTTAAAGGTTTTGTCGGATCAGGGTCGGATTTTGAATTGCGATTTCGTTGAAGCTTGAGTTTAATTTGAACCTCGGCATGCAATTTCATATCATTTACATTAATTTTACCTCAGCCGTTATCGGATATGGACGACGTGGATTCACAGACGAAACAAATGGTGGATGTGGATGTGAAATTTTATATCAACCTTTAATCCGGAACGGGATTGGGATTTGAAAATGTTTAATCCGCTAATCTCGGATACACACCGCTGCACAGCACGTGCCACGAATGTCTTTTCGCAACGGCTCACCTTCAACCACCCATTAATCAATTTGACAGCTGCGACGAAAGTCAAGACGAGTTCTACGATATAATTTCCGAAGTCGAAAGCGAGCAAGATGACTCGAATTCAGGCGTTGGTTTCAAGCCTACAATTATAACACACAGGAGGGGAACGCTTTACAATGCAACTGCACGCCGGGCAAATAGGCGGTTTTCGACTGTGCTAAGAAAGCCGTCGGCATGGAGTGTCAGTAAGTTGTGCAGTGCGCGTGTGCGTCACGTTTGGTCAGTAACACTACCATAGTAATCTAACTGACAGGTGCAACTATAATGCGTATAGCATAATAACGATACGTCATTCGTGATACAATCTTTGCGTAATTGTTGAATTCGTAGCTATTAATTTACGCTGACCGCTACCCTGTAAAACCATCATATATCGCCACAGAACCAGGCAGTGGTCTTCTTTCCCAGTAAATCATCACGGGAAAATATGTGACAGTTCAGGTGTGATTTTTATCTACATCTACAACCAAGCTATCACTCGGGGAGTAATTTGCGCCTGTTGTCGAAGTTGTTATTGTGCAATCACCAACGTGCGTACTAAGCACGGTTACGCCGAGTTAATATGAATGACTCAATTTTCAATGTCAACCGTGTCAGTTCAGATGTAACGATAAGATACACATGACGCCATACAGAATTTATCAACAGCACGTCAGCCGGCGAATTATTAAGAATTTAGCAGTAAGATCCGACTGTATTTGTTATTGGTGAATCGGACATCTCACGGTGACCTTGAAATGAGTAGTCGGGTCAATTTCTCCGTACTTCGAAATTTGTAACTGCTATTTTGCATATGTCAAGTGACAATATCGAAATTTACTCATACACGATGGTATATGATTTTCAGTTTACGAAGAAGAAGAGGAATGTCACCGCGAATTGATCTTGAAAATTCGTAAAGTGAGTGTGTCTGCAATGTCATTTCTCCCGAACATGGTTTGCAATGGTGCGATATTTCAGAATCTTCCACTGAAGGATTTTTCCGAAGAGGTCCGCGCGAAAAAGGATTTAAAAAAGTTTCTCGTGCAACCGGTTGTACTTCTGGATGTGACTGACACGTGTACGTATGTGCAAGCGTTTCGCAAACTCGCATACAAACAACGTTTTAAGCGAGAAAGCACAGCAAAGTCCTACCGTCATCTCAATCCAATAGTGCTCGGCACGCTCTGCCATAATTTACCGAACGCAGTTAATATCTATGTATAATGTTCAGGGTGTATGGATAAATATGCAAAAATACTAGATGCCATATGCCACTTCAATAAATGAATGCCATTGTGTTTTCTCGACGCCATGTAAAATATCACGATGGAATTATTTAGTCCCAGTGGACTGTAAATGCTGCATAAAATATCATCACTCAGCAGTCTGTCAAATAAGTGAACACCTAAGTGATATGATCTCAATTCACGGGCACCGATGGGATTAGTTATCGTCGTCGGTATATAGCTAATGTGAAATTGTGTATACTGAATTCCAAAGCGGGTCGAAAATGGAAAAATTGCTAATAGATATTGAATTCGTATCGGCATTAGGAATTGGATTCGTCATGAAATTTGATGGCGTCATCTCTCGTGGTACGAATCTGACACTGGCACAATGGATGATAAGGTGGTTTGATTGTAAATAATTAGCAATGATGTTTTGGACATCAGTCATTTACACGCCATAAAGACCCTCAACAATATTACGAAAGTCAATGACTAACCGATTGTCATCAATAGATTTTCGGGACATCAAGACTAAGTTTTCGAATAATAGCTTTGACGGGCCTCCTGTTTTTTTTTCTCAATTCTCTGAAACGATGACACATTTACATCCCGCTTTTCATACATTCCAGCTTTGGAAATCATTTTCCAAAAGTTTATGACCAAATTGAGAAAGGATCTGGACCTGGACGAGAAGCTTCCTGAGGATTCCATGAAATATTTCTTCACGAAATCGCAGAAAGGGAACGAATCGTGTAGGTTTTGAATAAAGGCGACAGCGACACCGAGCGGTCTTTTATCGGCATTAAATTCATTTTTACAAGTGGCTTCTGTCGACCAGCTACGAGAAACCATTCAAGGCGTCAAGTATGTTCTAGACGGCACAGTGTACGAGCAGACATGGATCACAGCTTTGTAAGTTTGAAGTCTTCAAAAACAAATTATGCATATATAGATGGCACTCAATTTAAATGCGCTGAGATTTCCGTGATTGTGGCCTCGCAGTTCGTCCCGAGCCATGTACGACAGTTATTTCGGTTTTCGGAAGTTCAGTAACTTTGAAATCGAGAAATGATAATTGTTACCTTTATACCTTTGAGTTTTCCATAATGCACTGTTGAAAAATGTTAAGTTACTGAAAACGTGTTAAAATGATCGTGGTGATTTAACATTTCACAAACGACAAGACCGCCACAGGCTATATACCATATAGGCCTATCATTTGTATACAAACATCGTGACGAAATCGCACCATAACGTTACAACGCAAAGGTCGCAACGCGATTGTATTATAATATTATGTATTTACGAAATGTGCGAGTGCTGTAAACATCAACGAAGAAAATATAATTTCACAGTTGAACCGAGTTCATGATAGCATCGTTATTGACCAGACCATATATTCCTTCCCATCATTGGCCCCCAACAATGTACGATGAAAATTCAAGAATTACTTGTCCCAAATTAGTCAGTTATTCGTTCAGAATCCCTTCTGCTTCTCTCTGATACGGAATAATTTAATCATAGCGTCCCAACATTATGCTTCAAACGAAAGGCATAATTGCCTTTAGTCATTTCTGGGGACTCTGGGTATCATTAGAATGAAATTAATGGCGCTTTAGCTAGCAATCAGCAACAATCTTAGTCCCTATTCCCAGCCGTTGATAATATAAAGTCGGCACAGACCGCAACTTTAATCATAGTAGAATGGGATTTACATTGAATTGCATAGTGTGATGTATGTTGGCATTTGCAAGATCTACAAACAAAGGTACACAATGCACATCCGCATAAACCACTAATTAACGGCGCGAGGCATTACAAATAAATTTTTTTACATCTGGAAAACAATTTTAAGAGCATATTTGGTATATTTAAAAAAATGAGCGCTGCTTTTGAGGTGTCCGAAACAAGTGCTTTGTGAAGATGAAATTACGCGTCGGAAGATAATATCGGTGCTATGTGCTTTGTCACAAATACCGGTAAATAGGTGTCAAAGGCCGAAGGCGTCAAATACATGGCAGATACGAATGTATGAGGAAGTAGTAACTAGGGATGGTGTGAACCTCTGAAAGGTTCAGGTTCGTGTGAACGCGAACCTTTTTGAAAGGTTCTGTGTGAACACGAACGTGAACCTCGTGACGTCATATTGCTAATTCCAACCCTATCTTCCAATGAAATGATAGCCTATACCAATGTAGACGATACCTAGCGATGACTCGGGCCACATAATGCCACAATGCCGAAGTACATATTGGCGTTTTAAACGTCGCTAAATGTATCAACTGAGGCAATCAAAGGATATAATACTCCCATAAAATCAATATCTTTCGTCGCTTTGTCAACAATTTCGACGAGGACTTACCAGGGAATATAAGCTTACGCCTTAACGTTCTAGGCCAGACCGGACAATGTATTCGGCGTCTGAGTATTGCTTCATTAATATTGAGCAGAGTGTAAAATGGGTTTATACTTGCTACCGATAATACCCTATTAACAAGTTATACAGCAGTAGCGAACACCTCAATCGCAAGGATTTGGTTTTAATGATGCAGTAAAGATATTCAGTCGAGATTGACCCCGTACGCCTGCTAGATTTTTTGCATCGGAAAACGATATCAATTTGAACAAGCATCATTCGCTGACTACGTATTTCGCTCGTGATGTTGTGTGATTGCGGGTCAAACTCGCAGCACAGATGTCATTAAATATTCACAAACGGAAGGCTGGATATTTCGTGCAGACTTTTGTTACAAAGCAAGTAAAAATTTTGAGATTGTCAAAGTGCATGCTCGTTTAGTGTTGATTATTTATGCTGCCAGCTCCATGCATAGAGTGGCCCGCAGTTGAAATGCAACAAATCTGAACCAAAGATGTTAAAATGAAGTGAAAACTGTAATATATGAAAAAAGTTCACAGTGCAGAACCTACCAAGGTTCTGTTGTGAACGCGAACCTCGAAATTTCCGAGGTTCACACACAGAACGCGAACGTGAACCTCAAGTTCACACCATCCCTAGTAGTAACGCTCTTATTTAAGACCTAATCCGTTGTTCAGATGCGTCCTGCCCAACTTGAAGAAGAGCCACGTCGGCATAGCGCGTCTACGACATCCTCTCAACCTGGGTAACAAATTCGAGGAAATATCGTTCATCATCACAATATTAGCACCGAAGAGACAGGTATAGCATTGCGTAATTGAGGACGCTTTCTACAATAGGGGAATGAATGGCACTAGTTTGATTCCGTGCGTTTTTACAGTCCAGGCGTTGTCGTATAAAGTAAATGGAGGTGTTGGTGATGAGCCCTTTTAAGCGTAGGGTGAATATCAGATTATGATATTCTGTTATCAGCATATTATCGCCACGTCTATAACCCTGCAATAGCTGAATTGTGATGGAGAAAGTTTTGCTTACGACATATAGTTATATAGCTTAGTGATAGAGCGTCCGACTTTTCGGTACAGGTTGGCATGGGCACGCGGGTGGCTCCATCAGAGGTGGTCAACGTATACTCGGCATTGGTACTCACACTCAGGTACAAGTGGAAGTATTGCTACGATAATGCCACTCGCAAAAGTGATAGAACCCAATCCTAATACTACTTTCTACTGTACAAAAGTCAAAGCGTGAAAAGTATAGGTAGTTTTGCGTCGAAAATGTCAAGTAGAAGTGGCAGAGTCAGTAAACATATACCCTTGTGAAAGTAGTGCAAGAATATATGTAGCCAAATCATACTTGAGTACTCCGCAAAAGTGAAAGTACTCCGTTATTGACTACATACAGCCTTCCTCCCACCTCTCTACCGTGCTTATATCATAGTTGTGTTGCCTCGCAATCGATTCGTGGACCACGGCCCCATTGTATTTATTACATCATATGTTTGAATCATCAACTTCGTCTATATTAGTATCGCCATTTCCGCACCCACTCTATACATGGAAAATTTAAATTATTGCCGCAAATTGCTGAAATATATTTTGTCATTGTTGCAATTATATGTTATAAATAAAGTTCTGTACCGCAAAAAGTATCTTCAAATCACAGAAATTCACCAAAAATGCGGTCGAAGTTGGACGCACCTTTTCCACGATGATGTGCAACATCCAGCTCCGTAAAGACCTGACAGACGCTTCCACGGAAGAGGAGTTCAAGGAGGTGTTGAGAGTTGAAAGTCAGAACTTGATGAACGAGGCAACGCAAGCGATAACCGGTGCCGCTGACGAGCTCGAAGAGGAAATTTTCGAGGAGGTAGGGAGCGTATGATATCGCGTCGTCTTCATTCAAAACTGGTAATCATTCTGTGTATGTCGCTGACAGGATTTTCCTTTTTGGCATTTCGGTCGAGGTGTTCTCGAGGACCTCAAACGACGGGTTCCGCTGTACCCGACAGATTTCCGAGACGGTAAGTGCGTTGCTATTATTTTTATTTTCTGTCGGGACTGACCGTGCGAACTTCCTAAAACTGATCGAATTTAAAAAAAAATTGTTTTCAGTTTGATTGCTGGTACCCTGATATATTTTTTCGGGTATATTTCCCCGCTCATTGCTTGCTTCTATACCTGCAATCATAAGACCTACCGAGAACTCGGGATTACCATGCTATTTTACCAGCCATAATTATGAATTATGTGCGAACAGTTGAATATTATTAAAACGTTGGCATTCGAATACACGGGGTAACGGAAACGGTGCCAGATCGCCTGTATAATTTTAAGCATCGCTCAATCACCTCTTCACGCATTTGTGGAACGTTTGACAAACATCTCCGTATCTTTCCTTTTTTCGTAGAAATGTATCGTGGTGAAGACGAACTCGTTTCTTTGTTAGGAAAGCTTTGTGGTTAGATCCTACTAGGTTTCGATCGACACGTTTTGACTATAACGTTGTGGTTGTCGTTAATGCGAAGTCGGGGCCTCCAGGGCATCACTATTTTTTTTAAATCTATTCTGCAGCAGTGCGCCACCAACTAGGCGTGTGTGTTTTGTAAATCTGAAAAGATACATTCAACAGACGTAGCTGCAAATTATCGCTGCTTTGTTCACGGGGATTACTTGTTCTGTGGACTAACCATGTCTGAGGTTATTGCCGCTTCCAGTTCAGTGGAGTAATAAACTGAGCTGAACTGTCGGAAATGAAGTAATCCATAATGGATTGACATTGTCAATTGAAAATAAAGGCTAAATATATCTCCTTTGACGTAATATCTCTACTATTACTGTTGAATCGACTATTTTGAGCGTTCCAACCATCCCATGCCGATATACGTCGGCTAAATCGGGTGGTAATTGTCCGTAGGCTCATACAACATGTTTTTTGGAAAGTATTTACACAATTATGGCATAATTTTACAACTTAAAAATAATTCTAGAAGGTAGCCTATTTGTTTAAAACACTGTTTGAAACATGTTTTGAACAAAGTGTTTTAAAACACAGTTTGTTTTAAATGCAAGCCTATTTACAATGCTTTAGCTTTGCTACATATATTTATGGAAGTGTCGTGCGAATTTCGTTATTTCACCCAGTCTCTTGAAAACGTAGTAGCGTTACAGTGGCTCAAATAAACCCTGATGACGATGTCCATCAAATAATGGCATCTGCCTTGATTGATGAAATTGTCATGTATTGCATAGGTGCTCACTGCTCAGTAACTCAGTAAGTAGGCCTACTTATTTCTTTTCGGATTAATCAAGCAAGTGTCGCCTACTTCCTCTAGCGACCATGCTTTTAGACTGATTTGACTTCTATACTTGAACAGTTTTTTAGGCTGAACTATACTTACATTTTAGACTTTGTAAAAGTGTTGGGGTGTGTTTTCATCACCTTTAGGAGTGAAATAGCCATACCAAGCGGACAATATAGCACCCGTACCACGGCAATTGAATTTACTTTCGAAAATAGAAGATAATTTGTAGTTTCAGTTAGCATTTTTCGTTAATCGCGAATATGCACAGGCACACTGCTAAAAGTAAGCGGCCCATCGACTTGGTGTACTTTCTAAAACTGCTTGCTTGAGTACTTTCCACACCCTAATTTTCAACTTCCAATCGAAGTAGTTTTGACATTTCTTGGAAGTCGTTTATTCTACTTGTACGTGAGCGGAGAATTACGAAGTTACTTCTACTTCTACTTGAGTACCAGCGATGACTGCTTTGACCACGTCTGAAGTATTTTATATGAACTAAAAGTCTTCGATTGCAACAGGATTCGTCGGAAAAGACACCATACGTAAAGTCATATCAACGATACTATTTTTGTATTTTGCCTGCATTTTACCAGCAATTGCCTTCGGAACTGTATACGACTACAACACCGACCACAAGATGAGTAAGTCCTATTTCTGGTTTCGAGTAAATATTCCCTACGTCACGTTTCATTCCTTCAATCGCAGGTGTTATTTCATGCATAATGTCGCAGACCTTCGGAGGGCTCGTTTTTGCTCTAATCGGAGGACAGCCATTGCTGGTAGTTATGACCACGGCGCCTGTGGCGCTTTTTGTGAAAGGTGAATATAAATTTAGCTCTTGTGAGTTAACTATATATTTAATTCGTTCGTTTTCCGGTATATTTAGGGGTCGTTTTGGTAGCTAAGGCCTGGAACGCGGACTTCTTAGCTTTCTATGCAATGGTCGGTATTTGGAATTCAATATTCTTACTTCTGCAGGGATTTCTACACGCAAGTAAATTAATGAAATATTCAACCAGGTAAGACACGAAACGATAGTTTACGTATATGGGTAGATCTACAATCGGCCTGAAAATGAAGTAACGTTAATTACTGGCGATTTGGAGACGTTCTGAACGTGGCCGAAGTGTATGTAATATTTATCAAAAATAGCAATAACCGCAACAATGCCTCTGGTATATAGGTGCTGTCGTAACAAAACCACCAACCAGCAGCTCTATCCTGGATTGAATCATTCATTAACTACTGATATCGCACAAATTTTATGGCGTACCATCTATTGTTAGATCGACAGAAGAAATTTTCGAATTCTTCGTAGCAATGGCGTTTATCGCTGACGTAGTGAAATCGGTTCAGTCAAGTAAGACAATGTCGCATTGAAAATTCAAACCCGCGATTCATTAGCTTATTTTTCGCAGATTTCGAGACAAATTACAACTTCATACCATTGAACACGACGAGCACAGGTAAGTTCGTACTTCAAATCATGTTTCTACTACTGGTTAAGCCCAGATTATATCCATATAGTGCATTTTCAACATATCATAAAACGCGAAGATACTGACATCTAACGACAAGTATTTCATTGCGAGATATAGTAACTTATAGCAATATCTTTAAATTAGTGACGAAAGGTTTTCTTTTTCACGTAGTAATCTTCGTGACATTAATTTGATATCGGTTCATCAATAGAAATAATTATCAATATTGCTGATTGTAATTTATAGTGATTCGAGACTAGCAAACTTTCTTTCATTAATCCTTTTTTCTCTATATCTCTGTCACAGCGATAAACGAGACGCTTCCAGCAGAATGTTACACCAAGGACTACTGTACTCGACCAGAAAATTTTATTCTGAACGAATTCTTGATGTATGGGACTTTTGCGTTGGCACTTATGATACTGCATTTCAAAAAATCGTAAGTGCTTTGATAGCTAGCCTACTTCGAAGGCTTGTATTCGTGAGAAACACCGTCTTTTGCATGGCAGGCAATTTTTGTCTGCGATTAAGCGGGAAATTCTCGCCGACTACGCGCTACCGATCTCGGTCATTACGTTCAGTGTCATTGGCTCGTTAGCATTTCAGGACATCAACCGTGAGTATAGATATCTAATATTTTAGTTCAATGCCACTGGAATGCCGTGTTCAAGGGGACAAGGGGACAAATCCGCCTTGCCACTTATTCAATTTGAGTATGGGTGGTGTGACGTGTAATATTCGTGACGTCACATCATGCCCGTAACCGTGATATTGTTGCAAGCGGAAATAGAAAATGTATAATACGAAAAGTAATCAAGCATGAATAGTTTTAAAAAGTATTTTTGGACAAGGGATCGCATATAACTAGCTGTTAATCGGAGGTGCCTACTTTCAAAATTTTAAGATGTAGGCTATCTTCGCGACTAATACAAAATGATTAATGGCACTGCTGCAAATAGGTACAACCTTCAAAACATGTTCATTGTTCAGTTATACTGGGGTTGTTACTAGGGATGGTGTGAACCTCGGAAATTTAGAGGTTCGCGTTCACAACAGAACCTTGGTAGGTTCTGCACTGTGAACCTTTTTCATATATTACAATTTTCACTTCATTATAACATCTTTGGTTCAAATGTATTGCATTTCAACTACGAGCCACCCTGTGTATGGCGCTGGCAGCATGGAAAATCAACACTAAACGAACCTGCACCTTGACAATCTCAAAAAGTTTATTTGCTTTGTTACAAAAATTTGCTCGAAATATCCAGCTTGCGTTTGTGAATATTTAGTGACTCTCTGCTGTGCGCTTGACCCGCAATCACACAGCATCACGAATGAAATACACTACATGTAGTCAGCGAATGATGATCATTCAACCAACCGATGAGATTGATATCTTTTCTGATGCAAAATATCTAGCAGGCGTACGGGGTTAATCTTGACCTCATATGTTTACTGTATCATTAGGACCAAACCCGTAGATTGAGGTGTTGGCTACTGCTGTATAACTTGTGGGGCAGTATCAGTATGGAGGATAAAAACCCGTTTTACACTCCGCTCAATATCGATATAGAAATGCTCAGACGCCGAATACATTGTCCGGTCTGGCCTAGACCGTTGAGGTCGTAAGCTTGTATTCCCTGGCAAGTCCTCGTCGAAATTGCTGGCAAAGCGACGAAAAATATTGATTTTATGGGATTATTATATGATTGATTTGATTGCCTCAGTTGATACATTTGGCGACGTTTAAAACGCCAATATGTACGTCAGCATTGTGGCATTATGAGGCCTGAGTCGTCGCTAGGTATCGTGTAAATTAATATAGGCTATGACTTCATTGAAAGATAGTGTTGGAATTAGCAATATGACGTCACGTGACGTCATGAGGTTCACGTTCGCGTTCACACAGAACCTTTCAAAAAGGTTCGCGTTCACACGAACCTGAACCTTTCCGAGGTTCACACCATCCTTAGTTGTTACACGTGATTCTTACCACAATTTATCTCGTAAAAGAAAAATACATCATACTTTTCAAATTCAAAAGTCTAAAAACCAAGTAATTTTGTCTGAAAAACTGTTCAAGTAGAAGTAGTCTAAAGCATTTCCACTTGAGTTGGTAGTTAAAGTAGACTAACTTCGAAAATATAGGCGTACTTCGTTACTGACCACCTATGCTTTTTTCCTAGTAGCCATAGCCAATCCGCCTCTGCCTGTGCGATTACATAATCGTCCGTTGCCATTTTAGTCGCTCCATTCAATTTTGAACCGTCGCAGTTGAAACTGGAAATCGCGCCGTTCTCAAAACTCGAAGTTGGCCATGTCTTCTTGGCAGCCGGCCTCGGACTCAGCCTCAGTTTCTTGTTTTTTGTCGAACAGAACATCGCCGCTGTTCTTGTGAACAACCCTGCCAACAAGTATGACCTTCGACTCGTCGATCGCATTAATCTGTTATGCTGGATGCGTGTGTTTTATTCGCAGGCTTGAGAAAGGACCGGCGTACCACTGGGATTTAATTGTTATCAGTCTAATAAATGCGGTACTGTCGGTGTTTAACCTTCCTTGGGTTCACGGAGCGCTACCTCATTCACAACTGCACGTGAGAGTACTCGCGGACGTAGAACAACACGTCACTCCGCTCGGAACAGTTCATGATGAGTAGGTTACTCGGTTCTACGTGTATGTGTAGGCTTTTCAATCGAGATGATCGTAGCCTACGGTAAAGGTTGAACCCTAGGATGTTTTAATCTTTTGATGCAGTAAAATAGCGTACCGGTTTAGTTGCGATGACCCAAAGCAAATCATGCGAAACTTGTAGCCCAATCTGCTTGTAAAACCACTCCATGGTAAGGGTAGTATTGCAAACAAGAGCCGTTTTAAAACGCATGTGTTCTGAACAGTTTTTAAATAATTCCATGAAAAAATAACATGTTTGATTTAAATTGATTCAGTGGTGATCAAAGTAGTCAACGCTATAGTACTCAGGCTGAAGTAATGTCGTAACAAAGCAGATTGATACTATTTTCCTTGTAGGTTTGTACACGTTCGAGAAACAAGAATAACTGGGATCGTGTCAAATATTCTTATCGGACTTTCAATCCTAATCATGGGCGTCCTTAAACTTATTCCCGTGTCTGTCCTCCAGGTAAAGTTGCAACACCGAATTGCGAATGTAGTTACAGCGATTTAATTGACTACTTATGTAACAGGGAGTATTTCTTTATCTCGCCGTAACTGCCTTCAATGACAACCAAATGTTCGATCGGATGCTTTTATTTTTCACCGAAGAGGTATGGAATCCATCGAGTAGGCCTCTATTCAATGAAAAATCATATCCTAACGGGAAACCTTTTTTTCTTCAAAAGAGCTCCTACCCGCCAAACCATTATGTGCGAAAAGTTCCTCAGAAAAAATTGCATTTGCTCACATTTTGTCAAATCATTCAACTTGCGGTTGTGGGATTGTTCGGGCTGTCGCCCTGGTACGAAATGAAGATGGTCTTTCCCGTTATGATTCTACTTCTGCTGCCAATACGGTAAATGCATATGTTGCAATTCGTCACTATTGACATCATCGTTAGAATGGGTTACCTATATTATTCAAGGCACAAGATATTGACTTTGTTCATCAAATCGAAGTACCTGCACATATTGGATTCACACTGATGCTGCCTGCGCCAGGTTCAGGGTTCAACCGCCTCACCTCAACTTCGCATAACAAGTTTATCCAACCTCGTCAACGCCGCAAAAATTTCTCTCCGCTTTCTTATGGAAAATCCGTATTTTTCTGAATAAATTACCCATCTGTATTTCAAGCTTCTCGTTTTGTACAGAAACAAACCAGGTATTGAAGATTGTAGATTAGACTTGAAAGGTGTTGTTGAATGTTGACTATCTGGTTAGTGGTACTTTTTCACATTTATTATTCACCGATATTAATATGATTGCGATGCAGATTATCATATTCGTGTAAGACATAGGCTGGGTCCTTGACCCCGCATTATCGACCAAAACATTTTCGAGCTGCTCTTCATGTTGGCATAGGCAATTAGGCATGCATAATTCTTTTAATCGATCATATAGCAATTAACAAACAAAGTGCCGCACCTCAGCGATAACATGCTCATCGGGAAAGCGGAACAATACAGCTACAAGAAAATCGACGTATATCGATTATCCACTGACCAGATCATATCCGACCGGCTCACGGATGGCCCTGTTTGGGTCACGACTCTTACTTCAAAAACCTCTGTCGTACGGTTTCAGATCATTCCAGGATAATTTACCAAGACGATTAATCCCTACCGCACATTCTAATTAAACTGCCTCACCCCTTCACCGTTGGCACGGCGATGCTTGCCAAACTGTCTACCCGGGGCCTACGATAACAAAGTTACTAGCTATCGCAAGCCCCGAGCTATCTTTCTTACCCTGTCACCGGCAGATGTCGGAGCTAGCTCATTACAAATCACTCACCAACAAAAATGTTCGTTCAGGTATCAACAATGCATAAGAGCAAGACAATATTCTCGCGTACATCAAGAGTAAAAGGTCTTTCATAGTTTGAAAAATGCCACGAGTGCTTTAGAGAATCCGACGTCGCGATAATTAAACCCGTAAAGAAGTGCGAGTGTCAGAATGCTGATGACGAACCAGATGTTGCGCACTGCGGCGGTGATGCTGTCGGGAAAGAACAGCGGACAATAATCCGCTATTACCGAATTTAGGCCCCTGTAGGATAAAGAAAGCTTGTTAATTAAGGAACGATTCGTTCAGGAGTGGGGCCCTTGCACACTCTTTCTGTTTTGTTTTTTTGCTAGTTTTCTGGGGGTCCACATAATATTGCACAAGGGCCATGATATAATTTGATTTCGAAGAGAGAAAATCAGAGATGGTCCAAGTAGTCAGCGTTGCTACTATATTAAAAGTAGAAGTAATGTCGTAATCCCCTAGTGCAGGGGTTCTCAACTTCTCTTGTATAACGGGCCGCATTTTAGCAGCGGAAGACGCTGCGGGCCGCAGAAAAATATTTACATGTATTTGTGGGCTACTGTTAAATTTAGGCTAATGTAGCATATTTACCAGTCGTATACGAACATGTAGTACGTTTTTATGCATTCTAAAGCATTAATGGACAGCATTCGTAAGTTTGCAGTTGCTGCTTGTTGTGAGACTATGTGTATGTATCTTCTTGCGGCGCAACTAAATCCCTTCGTGGAGCGTGCATTGCATGCGTTACCAAGTCGGTATATTCAACTTCAAACCCTTCCACTAGAGAACCGAACTCTCTGTTTCAATGCGTGAGAGAGCAAGTATAAAATTACGGTAACTTATTCGTTACGGAGGCAATTATCACATTGAGCTCTGAGTGATATGAGAAGAGGTCTGGTGATCGGGACCATTTCTGAGCAAACCAAATAACCCTTTTTCCCCTTCCCAGCCTGCGGCCCTGCAGCAATAATTACAGAAGTCAGCTTTGTCAAGTTGATATTTTTGCTGGTCCCCTCCCCACGTTTGCCCAGCCTGCATTTCCTCTGCATATATGTCCACTCTGATAAAATTCAACCAGATAATTAGTAATGCAATATCGGTGGATTCGTCCGAGGCTGGGTTAAAGTAGTCTACGCGGCTAACGTGTTTCAGTACATGCGATTGAATTAGACGACTGTATCTTCGTAATTTGTCGGGTAGTGTTGTTTCGGAAACAGCAAATATTCGGACAGAATGTTGAGGTTTTATTGAAATAACAACTTCTATAGCAGATTTCTTGGATTTAGCGATATTCCAGTCAATTTAGAACGATGCGTCTGTAACGGCGTCGGCAATCTCAACAACCGTTCGCAGTGAGTCTAACACTCTTTAAAAGTGTAGGCCTACTACGTAGCGGAATTCTCTTGAACTAGAGTCCAGTCGAATACCGATTCAAAACAATAACAATCTGTAGTCAAGCCTATATCAATATACGAGAACACATTAAAGCAGTGGTTCTCAAAATATTTTAGACACGCCCCCGTTTTTATAGGGAAAATTTAGTGCCCCCTTATCGTCATATAACAAAATGCAACCAGAATGCTAGCAATACAAACGGCCATTTCGATGGCATGGAAGGTTATGGCTGTTGATAAGAAAATTCTCAAATATGAAATTCTGACTATACACCTAGAAATAACTAGGAACCGGAGATAAATTGCGCGCAGCGCAAAATTATTTCCAGTTGACCTCAGCTTCGCCCCCCCCCCCTTCAGATGCTTTCAGGCCCCCAAGGGGGCGCGTCCTCCAGTTTGAGAACCACTGCTTTCAAGAATGAGGAATCAAACGAAAGAGAGACGGTGCGATAAAAGAGCTAAGTATCTAAATTAATTTGAAAAAAATACCGTGTCAGTAATAATTGTGTTTATAATGAAAGATGTCGCGGGCCGCAAAATGAACGTCTGCGGGCCGCATGCGGCCCGCGGGTTGAGAACCCCTGCCCAAGTGCATTACAAGTAGCAATTTCTGATAAATGTCAAAACTAGTTAATTTACAGTGATACAGGAGCTATGTTGCCTTGCTGTTATGAAAATTCCACTCATAAATTTGATGCAAAGCCTATACTAAACTACTTTCTACTTCTAAAAATACAAAATTGTAAAAAGGAAGTATTTTCATCTAAAACTGGTTAGTAGAACAAGAATAAGTCAGTTGAGCAAATAGTGGAAGTAGGCAAAAGTACTTCGAAAAAGTAGAAGTACTTTAATCTTCGATACTGACCACCTCTTGGAGAAAATTATCTAGAAGTACTTTAATCTTCGATACTGACCACCTCTTGAAGAAAATGATCTAGTTCCGCGTATAAATCATCAAATGACATGAATTTGAAAACACAAAATGCTAATTGGGGGTAGGGGCAGGGTACGAACCAAAAAATCAACTAATCAGAGAAAGCATCAAACTCACGCATAGTTATGATGAACTAGGAGCGTGACAGTTGCGAAATCCACAATAGCATTTCCAGGGCAAATGAAGCATGCAGTCAATCCACCCAACAAACCGACGGAGGCTACTCTATATAATTTCCATTTCGACGCCGTTACATCTGAAACATGTAGAGCACATTAACTGGTTCCAGAATTCGCACGACTAACAACACAATTTACGCTGCGATTCCTTTTGATGTCGTAGGAAAAACTTATCACCAGACTGGACTCCAGTTACGGCAGGTGTTGTTGAAAATAATCTGGAGATTATTTGGTTTTGCGTAGTGCAACCTAAAGGAAAAATACATTACTGACAAGTTGATGAACAAAACTGATGTTGACATACCCTTTTGTACTAACCGCGCTAGCATTTTATTATGATTAATGAATATGCAGCAACAGCTACAATGAACTAAAGCCTGTTAACACAATTTAAGGTATATCAGACCATTTCAAAAATAATGCATCTTGATATATAACACCACTCAAATCGAAGTCATAAATATCAAGATAGCAATATTTTAACAATTCGCATGAAGGCATCACAGCACAAAATCAAATTTGATGCGCTAGCATAAGTTTACAAACAAAATCAGTCCATTGGCATTATTCTGGTGGAATTCCAAGTTCTTCATCTGTCCATTTGGAAGGATCTGGAGGCGCATGGAATTCGTGAAGCATCGCATGGTTGTGATAAAGGTTATAAAATATCCAAGCCCAGGCGACTGTGGCGAGAATGTCGTGTGCTGCCTCGATTATGGGATCCCCTTTTGGCAAACAACGATACGCAACATTGACGTTGTTGTAGCCCTCTATTTTCGGTATGAGTAAGCTGGGATCATGACGCAACTCTTCACCGAGTCTAGTCCTCGTCGTGCTCAATTTTCTCATTCTTTGTGCTGCCCAAGAAAATGGGCGCAGGAATCCGCGAAACATTTTCAGCTATTTTGAGTGGAGTAGATATGGATGGACTGTCAAAAAGTAATCAAGAATAATTAACTTATCAATAGCTTATCAACCAATCATTCAGTCCAAGTGCATGTGAAATTGTGAATGCTTGTAGTGAATTATACAAGCTGCTCATCAATATGTCATATGAATAGTATGCAGTTCATAAAAACCGTTTGATAGATAGGCTAAATAAAATTTAAAACATGGTAGGCCTATTCTATTAAATACATTTAAACACAGATAACGTGTACTAAATACGCACAACAGGCATAGACTTATTTCAGAGCACTCGACCATCATCTAGAATCCGATACTACGATATTTGCTACCATACTGCCTGTCGATCACTGCCCTGCCGTTTTCATCAATATTCATAGCGTTAAGACTCTTGACTCAAGAGCAATCGAGGCTGCAAGGCTCCCACTGTTAGAAGACATCATCAAAACCAAATTGCATAAAGGCATTAAATTTTGGTACTTGAAAAATATCGACAATCATAGCTCGATAGGAATCATTACAATTACAATTAATATACTCGGCTTGGATTCAGTTGCCGGTACACGAATCGTTGTGCCCAGCCACACACACAGTACAATATATCTGGAGACGGCATGCAGCTTTTTGCCCATCCTGGGGGGAGGCTATCTTACTGGTTAAAACCGGCATCAGCGGTGCACTGCCCGGCGTCGGTACAGGCAGATGCTGCTCGATACGGTTTGTAGCCTATTTGAAAACTCACGGAGCTGAGTATTGAGAAAATATTACCGTGTTAGCTTATCCAGTATTAACCCAAATGATAACCCTGCACTTGAACAGGTATGCCCTTTCTTACTGCTTTTATCCGACTATTTATCGACCAATATGACAAAAATAAATTTGCTCGGTCCTAAGAAGCCGAGACTTCAGCTCGTCAAGTTCATCGGGGCAAAAAGTCGTATCAGTAAGTGCGCCATCTTGGGTTTAGTATATTTGTTCGTGGGATCGAAAATGGTCCATGTCTTGTCTACTAACCGAACTTATTTCAATGTGATTATTTCTGGATATTACCTCAGTCTGCATGTGTCTTTTCGACATGCATATCTGAAAGACATGACAATACATGTATTTATTTACTGTGTGTAAGCTAGACTTCACCAAGTCATATCGACTCATTCTCATCTTTTCATATCAACACGAATGAATGAGCCGTGTAAACTCAGAAATGCTGTGCTGTATGCATTTATCGTATATTTCTGTATTTCTCCTTTGGTATGCTTGCTCAATGATGACATGAATTCTTTTTCTTGCAAATTCAATGCGTTTCGAAGAGCCTCCTTTGTATCTTTTCATTGTATTTTGAACTCGTAAGAATATTAAATGAATGATTTATTGATGGCAATGATATATATATGGATTGATTGTGAGTTACGTAAGATCCTTTTCACAAATTTAAAGAGTATTTTCAACTAATTGAAATTTCAAATGCGCATGCTGTACGGCTTCTAAAGGCATAAAGTTATAGGCAGGGTTGCCATACCGTCCTTATTTCTAAGATTTGTCCTTATTTTGAAGGGCCACGTCTTAGAAAACTCAACTGTCCTTATTTCTAAGAAATGTCCTTATTTTCGACTTGCGTCCTTATTTTGTCTTATTTTCAACAACTACAGTATTTCCTCGGGTATCTGTGTTGCAGAATATTCTAAAATTATGCTTTTACGTCGAGATTTTGTGACATCATAGATGAAAAGAACTCCCGTGGCGTAGGCCTACACATATCAGGATTTGACTTCTAAGTGGTGAGATAGCTAGGGCAGTGAGTGGTATAGTCGTTTCGGCTGTACCAAGCGATCACAGCGGACGTCATAGTTAACAGCAGCACCACGTTTCAACTCACATCAGATACCCCAAAACACAAGAAGTGTGTCATAATGATTCATTCGAGCCAGTCGATGAATAATCTTTTCACAAGTCGATCAACAATTACGACCAGAGACTACTAGGCAGCTGCTGCTGAGGGTACCTGGGCATTCCATACTGTCAAACAGCAGCAATCATTCCTCTACAACGATTGCACATCGCAATGGTTCAAAGCAATATCCCCCGATTCCGACATCGCAAAGCAGTTTGCTTCGGCCAGGACCAAGACTACAAGCATTGTTACCGGAGTTCTTGCTCCATACGCTCAAAAAGGATTTTGTCTGAACTTTATGCATAGCCTTTTTCCATCTTGGTTGATTTCTATCAGAACGAGGTGAAGAAGTTTGGTCCACGGGGCCCCCGGGCCAATGTGTTTTTGGGGGAGGGGCTGCCGAAGTGCTGTTTCGGCCCCGAGTGAAGGTAAACCTAGATCCATGAAGCACTTTCTAATAACAAGGAGTTGCAAGAGCAGGTTGTTTCTTGCGAAAAGTATGTAATGTGATATGTCACGGCTCGTATAAATACAAATTATGTACAAAATCGCTTTTAATGGTCATCTAATTTTTCGACTGTCCTTATTTTTGGGTCCATGTCGATGGCAACCCTGGTTATAGGGTTGAAATATGTCAATGACGATATGGTAAAAGTATAGAGGATGTAGGATGGAGTGACGACCCATTGTTCTCCGTTTAGGCTGGCTACGCTTGAGTGATTAGGGACAACGCGCGTCGCTAAGGTAAATAAAATCAGCTGCAGCGCTTGTGGAATGGCATTTTATTCTGCTGTTAGACGATTTTCTCGCCAGTTAGTTATTCGCCAGGTCTGTTCTCATAACAGGTGCAGTTGAACAGTTAGTGTACGGAATATGGCGACTCATTGTGCGATTTAAGGCTGCAGTTACTCTAATAAACGGGCTAGTAAAGAACAAAAAAGATCATTCTTCAGGATTCGTAGACCTGATTTAGTGCCGGAAGCAGATGAGAGGAAGCATCATGAATATCTTATCCATTGGAAGCTGCCCGATGGTCCCAGTGAACCTGATACTCGAATTTGCCGAAGGAGGTAGACAAATGACCTGCAGTTCGGGAGCAACTTCCAGAGAAACTCCAACACATAGAAATCAAGGATGTTGTCCTCTCATAACAAAAATTAATTAAATCATACAGGAGTAAGCAATCATATATCGAGTGATTGCAGTTTTTAACATGATTCACATATACCCTTATATTTTATGCAGACGTCTGGAGCTTCAGTAAGAGAAATGGTAACTTGTTCAATGACTTCTTTACCTCGGAATCAAAAGCGCACAAGTACAACACACGCGCGTCCACGTCGTCCAAATATCATATGATCGACCGAAAAGATCATCGCTCTATCAAATATGCCGGACCTGATGTGTGGAACAGTATACCGCCGGCCATCCGGCAGTCGACGAGCATGTCCACATTCAAGTCGAAATACAAGTAATTACTACTAAATAAATACAGTCCATCCTCAAGATTACCGGACCGCGACTGACCTATCGATCTCGCTTTCCATGACATGCCGCCCTATTCCTTGTCGCTTTCTTTTTCTATACTATCTTCTTCACTTTCATTCAGTGGGCATGCCTCTTGATATCGCCTAGGCCAAGGTGGGTGTCAGATTCCATAGACTACTCCTAGTCGCTTCGACATCTTCCTGTCTTTTCATTGTATCGCATTTTTTGTGGTGTATTGAACTAATAAAATTGCTAATAAATCAATGATGATGATGAAATTGTATCAATCTTGGGGTAGCCTACATTATAAATTGAATGAATTATGGGTGATCAATTCATATTATGTTACTATGAAACTAATTTTCAGGATTTTTTTTTTCAAGCAGTCTGAATATTGACTCAGCTGCATTTCATGGATAGAAAAGTTCAGCCTAACTGATTCAGAATTGTGATTTGAAATTTTCTACTCTTCAGCAATTTTTGAATATACATATGCAATTTCTAATGTCTGTTACTTTTTGAAATTTGGCGTATCCAATGTATAGGTTGGGAATGAGACTTTGTGTTGGTGTACAGAGCTCCACAGTGTGAAGTTGTAAGTTTGTAACCGATTTTTTTTATGACGCTATTGAGCAACATTGACGAATGTGCTAATTTGATACCATTGGTATATCTGTTCTCAGTATGGAACAATTATACGGCATCCACAGTCTGCAGAAAATATGATCTGAAAACAAGGTACAACAGAAAATGTTCAAACAGACAAAGTACTCCACGTGGTTCAGATGATGATTGTTCAACGGTCCTGGACAATCTTCATTTAAATTAAAATAAACCCGAATATTTTCAGCTGAAACTCATCAGGCGTGATCGTCAGCAACTAGTAGAGAATTGTTGTTGCTAGCAATTATCCCCGATGAGTGTCAGCCGAAAATATTGGGGTTTATTTCAATATGATTTTATTGTATGTTTGAGCTCTGTACCTTCAAGAGTCTATTCAGTTTTCAATAAAGATTATTAAATTTACAAGTGATTTGTATTGAGAGACGCTGCCGGTCGGTATTAGTGTAAAAAGCCAACACACCACGTCAAGGTTCCAACCTTTGCATTGGTTTCCTTGGCGACAGAAGGAACCCCCATGGGAATAGGCAGCACTCGTCCCATAGGGGAAAAAACTGTTTGGAGAAAGGCTAATTTTCACCTACTTTAGATACCTCCTTTAATCCATCATGTAACCCTTTTGAATATTCAGAAATTTTGGCTTGCTTTTTCTGAAAGGTATAGCGAACAAAACTATGTTAAAAAATCCTATTAAAGTGCATCATGGACTTGTCCAGTACATCCTCCACGATCTCCACACTTTCATAAGTCTGTAAAACTATTAAATCAACCAACTTTTGATATCAATGGTCTTGACGAATTTATCCGAGGATACTGTTTACTGTTTGTTTTGATGCTTCCTTTCCATGGAGAATGAAAATCTGAATAGAATACCAGTGAACTTACCTGACGGATATTTTAGGCGGTATTTCTTTCTCTCCATTATCTGGAAAAAATTGCCAGCACGGCATGTAAAAACCACTTCAGGTGGATGTATAATATTTGAAATGTACTCAAGTAGTTACCGTTGCAATCCCTCTTTATGGCATTTTAAATCATACACATGATGGCTATATCCCAAACTAAAATCTTACTTTACAAAATTGAGAGTGCAAAAAGTAAGTACTTTTGCCTCACCTTTACTGTAAGTTAACAGGTAGTGAAAAAAAATAACCACCGGTAATACATGTAAGTGGGTAAAATCTGCTAGAGTAAGCCTATATCGGCTACTTAGAAAATGTAGAAGCAGGGCCTACTTTGTTACCGACCATCTCAGGAATTATTACGCATCTCGAGAGCCTAATAATGAATATCATATTTACGTCATAAGTGAATATTAAACCATCTACTATTTTGACAATATTTTGCAAATGATAATTCCTTACCTGACTCATGCCCATTGACACCAAAAGCAGAAGTAACAGGCTCCTCCTCTTACACGCACCAACTCATCGAAAACCTTTAGCAAAACAATTGCAGCAGCTAATTGTGGAAAGCCAAACAACGAAGAAGCTTGGTGGCAAATGTTAAAATAATATTGGTAAAACTGGTTCAATCACGCCAACTCCACAATATCTGGAATTAAGCTCCTCTATGAATGATGAAATATAATATAGATTAAGCTGCTCAAATGGTGGAACTGATTTTATCAAGCAGTTGGCTGACTCACATGCAGCCGTCAGTACGGAGATCGCTCTATCATCATCCATGTTGCTGTCGGGAGTTGGATGATCATGGGTTTTGGCGTGTTTTTAAGCTCCTTTATTGTGGGAAAGGTGGCAGAACATTCTGCACACGAAGCTCCTCTCCAGTTATCCAAGCCTCCGAAGAAACGTATAATTTCTTCCGTCACTCCCTCCCAATCCTCCCATATCATTTCTTCATCCATACCAATCAGTCCACCAGACTATATAGACATATACAAGTAACAAAATGACAGCGCAGTACTCACCTACTTGCTACTTACCGTACACAGTTTTGATTCGCAACAGAACATCGGTCCCTAAGCACTAGACCATGACCTATCTAAAGCGTCATAATGCATTCAATTGAAGAGAACAATGGGTCGTCACTCCATCCTACATCCTCTATAGTAAAAGATATGGTAATAACGGCACGTGACCGCCAGAGTACACCATATGTTTTTCGAACTAGCTGACTCTAATTTGTTAGTTGACTGCTTGGCATTGGCAAAGGGTTGAGACTGTCGTGACTTCACTTTATTAATATTTTAGTGAAAATATCTGCTGCGTTGCTTCCAGGATTGTCAGCACCGAAAGACGAGGCAGTATGTCAGAAGCAATGTTCAACATCGATTCCGGATTCTTGGAGGGGCTCGTTAGAGGCTTTAAAAATGGAGTTCTTACAGAGGATGATTACAGACAACTCACTCAATGCGAAACTTTAGAAGACTTGAAGCTGCATCTGCAAGGTACAGATTATGGAAATTTTCTTGCGAATGAGCCGTCACCGCTCACTGTGTCCGTAATTGACGATAAACTTCGCGAAAAATTGGTCGTTGAGTTCACGTACATTCGAAACCATGCATACGAACCGCTCGCTACTTTTCTGGACTACATCACTTACAGCTACATGATCGACAATATCATTCTTCTGATCACTGGCACTCTCCACCAACGCCAGTTGTCCGAGCTGGTGTCGAAGTGTCATCCTCTGGGTGTGTTTGATCAAATGGAAACGGTGACGATCGCGAGCACCCCGGCGGAATTGTACAGCGCTATTCTCGTCGACAGTCCGCTGGCGCCATTTTTCAGAGATTGCATCTCGGAACGCGACTTGGACGAACTGAACATTGAGATTATACGTAACACTTTGTACAAGGCTTACATCGAATCGTTCTACAATTTCTGCAAGAAAATTGGTGGTGCCACTGCCGATGTCATGTGTGACATCTTGGCTTTCGAAGCGGACAGACGCTCCTTCATAATCACTATTAATTCATTCGGAACCGAACTGGCAAAGGAGGATAGAGCCAAGCTGTATCCACGATGCGGCAAACTCCATCCATACGGTCTTGCAGCTTTAAGCCAAGCGGACGAGTACGAGTCTGTCAAAGCTATCGCGGAGTATTACACCGAGTATCGGCAGTTATTTGAAGGCTCCGGGAATAACCTCAGCGATAAAACCTTGGAAGATAAATTCTTCGAGCACGAAGTGTCTTTGAACAAGATCAGCTTCATGCAGCAGTTTCATTTTGGAGTGTTTTACTCTTACGTAAAACTGAAAGAGCAGGAGTGCAGGAATATTATTTGGATCGCTGAATGCATCGCGCAACGTCACAGAACGAAGATAGACAGTTACATCCCTATTATGTGATCATCATCACGAATGTATTTAGCCAAACCTACACTTTTCATGTCCAGAATTGTATCATCGCAATCTTCCAATGATACCTCTATGTAACGTGCTGAATATCAAGAATATTTCTCATCTTCCATGTGCAATTTGTTCATCTACAGTTGTTGTACGACGTGCGGGCTTGTCGCCGTGCAGCTGAAAATTGTGAAACTATTTTGCGGGTGTAGTGTACAATGGTTCTATTGTGTACCTTTAAGATTGAATGTTACTACGATTGTGAATCGCATAATCAAGACTCGAAGTGAATGACATATCCTTTCGTGCTCGGGCGTCTACGTATTTTGTCATAGGTCTATTTGCTGTTATCACCACTATATTGGTTGCTTAGTTCTTGTTTTACTTGCATTTCGTAAATGAAATATTGTGAATATATCATAATGAATGTTCTTTTTTGTGTTTTCCGTGTAGCAAGATATTAGTTGTAGGCTTCTTCGGTGCGGGAATATGGAAGATAGGAATTCCTACAGTAGGAATTACTCCTACTCTCCTCTCTTCTACAGCCCTACCAAGTCGAAAAAACGTTGGTTCATCAAAGATGGATGTGGTGTGTTCTGCGCCGGGATTACGTACGGATTGGTTTTTTACGCAATTTTTGTGGTGTCGTTCATATTGATCCTACCGAATATCGGAAAAAGCACGGCATACGGTCTGATCAACGGTTTGATATTTGGAGCTCTTGCTTTTCTCGCTCTAGCCTCTCACTTTCAATCGATGACTACCGATCCAGGAGCAGTACCTAAAGGCAACGCGACGAAGGAAAACATCGAAAGCCTGCAATTGAAACCTGGCCAGATCGTGTACAAATGCGCAAAGTGCTTCAGCATCAAGCCGGAACGGGCTCACCACTGCAGCGTGTGTAAGAGATGCATCAGGAAAATGGACCACCACTGTCCGTGGATCAACAACTGCGTCGGGGAGGCGAATCAAAAATATTTTGTGCTCTTCACTTTATACATTGCGGCCATCTCGCTTCACGCGCTGTTCATGATTGTCGTTCACTTTATCCAGTGCTTCGACACGCAGTGGCATGAATGTAGTTCGTTTTCCCCGCCCGCGACGATCATTCTCCTAATTACGCTGACTTTCGAGTCCCTTCTATTCTTTTTGTTTACGCTAATTATGTTTTGCACGCAGCTGCACTCTATGTGCTATGACGAAACGGGTATCGAGCAGCTAAAAAACGAGAAACACGCGCGAAACGATTCCAAATGGTTGAATATCAAGTCCGTGTTTGGCGACAAGTTTTCGTACAACTGGTTCCTACCGTTTTCGCAGCCGGTGATGGCCAAGCAGGATGTTTATCAATATGTTGTCTAGAACCGTTTGTGTTTTTGTGAGATGTGCCGGGATGGCTGGTGTGTTGAAGTATACCGGTATTTCATTCGATGTTGTTGCTGGATCGCTTAAATTCGATGAAGAGTCGCATTACTGCATCGCATGCCAAATTTCATGTGCACTCTGAGGTTTCATTCCCAACACAGTCGTAGCAATTTTTTCAACACTGCACATTGCCTTTGAATTTTTGCGAGGGACTAGGCCTGTACGTTTGATGTGTATGCAGAGAGTGATAAGTTGATACTGTTAACTATTATAATCGTCACTACTCTCCAAAGAAGAAGAAAACAATTATATATAGATCTCTATCTTATGAATGTTACTAATTCTTTTGCTTTTCGTTAACATGTGATATGTCAACGCCAGTAATGAGCAGCCTGCTTCTGCTCATCAAGATAACTTGGTATGGCATTGAATATAGAGTGTGACAGAGTGGGTACCTTTCGTAGCATTTTCCACACATTTCATTGTGTTCCAGTGAATTACTGGTCGCAACCTTCATGCCTTCTCTTGTTTGAGTGTGAAACTGTTTTAAGATTGACTATTGTGTGCCCTAAGAAGTGAAATTGTTCATTTCCAAGTACCAGTATCTCATTTTGTCACTATATGTTTCTCCATTCCGTATATATTTATGCAATTTTTATAGATTCTTTTGTTGATGGGAGATATTAAAAGGATTTTGCTGGGACTATACCAGCCTTACATTTGATACACCGAATACCATTATACAAGCTATATTTTATAACAAAGCAAATAGTGTGACTAACCCCAATGGATCATTAAGTGATAACTCCCTAGATTAGACTCTGCAATGTAATTGCAACATTAGCGTGGGCGTTAAAATGACTTTTGCCACTAGTCTAAGGGGCTCTACAGTATCATATTCAAATCACAAGCAGTTCCTTGTATCTGTCCATATCTTTTGTAATGCTATGTTTTTACACAATAATAGTCAAATGTTCATATTAGCAATCTGTCACACCCATAAATAGAGGAATATTGAGGACTGAAGAGATATAGGTACAAATCTCAAAATATCTGCTGTTATTGGAGAATGAAGCCATTTCTGCAAGAAACCACTTCAAGAGTAGCCTACAATGTTATGATAACTTAGCGAGAGCTCGAATTAGGACCGACTCTGTCAAGCAATAGACCATTTAGTATGACAATTATTACATCTTTACAACAATATTTATGCTCCATCGCAGAGTACGCTTAAGAGATATTGATTCTCAATTTTACAGCACTTTGGCCAGAAATCAGTGATGAATGATGGAATAATATTGGCGCCAATGACAGGGCCTACTCGCTCGGTCCATTATGTCCTATTTCCATAATTATCCATTGTAGCCAACTACTTGATGTTAGTGACATATCTGGTTCTAGTATAATTAGTTATGTGATATTAATCGATTAAAATATCTCTCGGGGATTGTACACAACAATGACTGGGTTGGTCACTTGATGAGGTTTCAATGATGATAATTCGCCATTTCATGTTGGTGTAATGAAAACAAAATTCAGCTTTTTCCGCAATTCAAATGTTTTCTTCCGGTATTCTTCCCAGACCATTACAATTACAAATTTAGCTTTTTCTTGAAAATGTTATATTTCGTTGATTGTTACAATTAATTATGATCTACACTTCTATATAAATTATCTCGTGAATGTCTTATCGTTCAGATCTCATCTTATGCTAGGACTCAGGCATAGTAGGGTCGATAAGAAAGACAAATGGACACTTTCTCGAAGAGAGGAAATAGTAAAGGCCTTGTGTGAAGATTTTGCCGCCAGCCACGGTATTTACATTGTCAACATCCTAATTCTGTTATAAACATGGAAGTGCCGAACATCAGGTGGTGTGGACGTTGTATGTTTTTAAATAGTTGCGCAGCTATCAAGCAACAGCATTAATTTTACAACATGAAATATCCCTTGCAGTTACGGGCATAAGCTGTTCCCATGTGAAGATTATGCACTCAAATCAGACTATGACTGTTATAGTTGATGAATATTTTTCTACCAACACAATAGTCACGGTTGAAATTATATATTTTACAGTAGAATTCCGAAGGCTATACCATAACACAACTATTTCGACAAGGTATCATTTCAACATTCAGATACAAGACATGCTTGCATCATCACTGAAGGCATTGGTGAACAAGCCAAAAGTTTACCCCAATCTGGCGTGGAGACTATATGGCAGCATTAGGCCCAACACTCTTGTGCATAATGCAAGAACTAGAATCGCTTACCAGCGTAATCAAAGGTTTATCAACACCACTCCGCAGCGAAATGCACCCCCCCTTATTCTACTGTTACTGAAGACTGGCGGTGTAAAGGTGATGAAAGCATTCAGTATTGTGTTCGGACGAAGTTTAAGAAAGCTATACGATAGGCTGCCGGATAATGTGAGAAAGAGAATCGGCAAGCACAAGATAGTTACTTCTGTAGGAGTGACACTCGTGCCTTTTGTAGCTTACTACAGTTACACGCATCGTGAATATTGCGAGATAACCGGCAGAAAGAGATGGATCACATTCACCAGAGAACAACTTGCGGCACTGGCAAATTTGGAATATGAAAACCTCATGAAACATTATGAAAGCAAGCTCTTGCCACCGTCACACGAATTGTATAAGAAGAATGCGAATATTGTTCTGGCTCTAATAAAAGCAAATTCCGACATCGACTCTGTGAAGAGTACGGAATGGACGCTTCACGTCGTTGACGATCCAGCGATGTCGAATGCGTTTGTGCTTCCAAACGGACATATCTTCGTCTTTACAGGTATGTTGGCATTGTAATTACAGCGCAGTGTATATTATTATCGTATCAAGCAATGACCTGTTCTTGGATGTGGTGAAAGAAACCAACCTAGGTACAAGTAAAAATAACTATTGTGAAGTCTCCCGAAGGTACTTACTTCCAAGTCAGTATGAGAAGTAGTCTACTGAATAAGTGGTAGTAAGAAGTAGATTGAAATGAGGTGTCACCAATGTTCCCTCTAATTTTTCACGAGTTGCACTCACCAACTCACTACCGTACGCGGTCCCTTGGACAACAGTGCGTAACTACTAAAAAAAAGGTCATCACTTGAGATTTTTTATGCACAGAGACCGTGTCAGCATTGCGCACATGCGTAGCTTAGAGGGAACAGTGGATGTCACAGACTTTTGTTAGTCGACCGCCATGGACTGACCAGTTTTCAAAATTACAAGATATGCTTGCTCAATATGACTAGGTGTAATTGACGAAACTAGATCTGTTACAGTCATGCCGGGCCTGCAATGCCCAGTTTGTCAAGGCACTAACACTCATGAACGTAATGAAAATCTATCCATTAATAGCCTGCTTTCTATTTGACAAATTCTTACGCACGTAAGTAGTTTGGTACCGAAAACCATTGAAGCAATGAAGTGAAAGTAGCCAAAATGCACTTCAGTACTTAAAAAAGTAGACGCAATTTGTGACTGACCTTGCCATCTCTTCGTGCGCTTCAACAGGTATGTTGAAATTACTGAACAGCTGGCAGGAGATGGCAATTATTTTGGGACATGAGATGTCACACGCAATCCTTGGGCATTCACAGGTAGGCTCGTGTTGACATTTTTCTACAGCTTTAGGATTGAGGTACCATTCCCGTTCTTAGGAACAGCAAAGTTATTTGGCCTTCAGTGAAATATTGACCGTGCCGTTGCTGGCGTTCATCTGGTTCTTCTTTGACGATTTTGCCGCCTTTCTCGTGTACACGATCCAAAGCTATATTGTGCCACTTGTGTTCGAGTACGGATTCAGTCTCCCGTACAGTCGTGAGTTGGAATTGGAGGCTGATAAAGTCGGACTGATGTTGTCTTCCAAGGCCTGCTTCGATCCCAGGTGTGTGTTGTTGTATAATACTACCGCTTGAGCATTTAGGTATACGTGTCGTTTCAGACCACCCCTAGGTCGTGGAATATCGAGTACCTAAGTGACTCGATTCTGAATCGTGTATTAGGCGTCGAGTCAAGTATTTCAGTATCACTCATCATGACATCAGTAGAGTTTAGATCAGTGGTTCCCAACCTTTTCCGACTGATCGCCCCCTTACCAAACTCGACACAAATTTTCAACCCCCCATATTTACTGATGCGAAAAAGAGGAGATATATATACGGGAAATTTATTCACCGAACTCTGATCGCAGGTGAATTGACTACGAAAAGGTAATTCTCCCGAGTAGGTGCTAAGAAAACCGGTTTCCGCATTTACTTTCCGTTGAGTTGACCTTCTTTTTTGTCTTTCGTGTCATATGCAGAATAAACCGTCTTCACGCGCATTTTTTGGTCGTGTTGAATTAAAAATATCTCACTGGACATCCTAACATCTTCGCCCCCTTGTTTCTCAAAATCGTCTACATTGGGAACCACTGGTTTAGATCACGTGGAAAGTTTGAATATGTGCCATGACAGAAATGTGATTTACACTTAAGCTTGTAGCTTGGTACAACATATTTTGGATGTGATACGACCAGTTGATATTTCAAGGCTTCCACGTTAGGAAAAAGCAAAGGTTCCGAGTCACAAGTCAATCTCACTATTACAGTTTTGACTCGAGTCCAAGAAGAGTCCAAGTCTGCTTGTAGAGGGTCGGCTCTGAGTCATCATGTTTCGACTCGAGTCCAAGTCATTATGTTCAGTTTTCAGTTCAATCCACTTTTTTCAACTCCGCTCGAGTCATTTTACGCATATGAAAGAATGACTCAAGTCAAGTCGAGTCACAAAAAATTCGTGACTCAAGTCATTACAACTCTGGCTTCCACGTTAGGAAAAAGTCATCGGAACTATAACTCTTAGTGGAATGTGGCATATAATTTCAGTACTCGAAATGACCGTCGCTCACTACTCAGCTCTAATCCTTACAATGAATACTCAATTCGGATTCCCCAACTCTACTTGTTACATGGCGAAGACCCACACTTTTAGACTGAATGAGTAAAACATGTAATTTACATAGATAAGGCTGTAATGTTACTGTGGCTGCATTACTGAAGGATGGTTTTAACTTGAAACCTAAAATCACAAGTTATCTCATGTATTTGCAGGATATGCCAAGCATGCTCCGATAAAATTATGAATCATATCTTCTAGATATTCGAGTTGCGCCCTTACCCATCTCAGACCGTTTTTATTCTGTGACAGATGGGGTGTCCTGCTCTGGGAGAAAATGGCATTTCAGCAAACCCTGAATGACGCGGCCGATTCAGACAAATTTGAGTATCTCTCGACTCACCCGGGAAACCAGAAAAGGTCGCAATCGCTCGAAAAGATGATTCCGCACGTATGAGACCTATACTCGGCTGTTTCAATGGTGCATCATGCAGATTTGAATGACCCGTCAATTAGCCATGACGATTTCTACAACTTTCTTTATGTTGTCCGTAGATAGAAAAACTCCTGTTTGGAAACTTGAATTCTGTTTCTATGGTACTGTACAGTACCTTGGGTGGCTGCATACTACTGTGATGGTAATATAGGTGGTCAGTAACGAAGTAGAATACCGCTGTTTTTTTTTGGAGTACTCAATTATTACTACTTACCCCAATGGCTATGTTCTTAAAACTACTTCTTAAAACTACTTCAACTACTAGTTAACAGTATTTTTTCTGAAAAAAACTACATACATTATACACTTTATATTTTATAAAGTAGAAAATAGTTTTTGGATATGTCTGGACTGGATCACTTTTGTGGGTGTAATTGTCATAACATCAGGGTGAAATGGTAACTAACTATAATTTCAAAAATTGCACCAATTTGTAGTGCCATTTTGCGTTTGTCGTTACGGTACGCCTTACAACTTCTAAAGTAACTAATTCAATATTTTTGAGACCTTAATTTTCTACTTCCACTCAATTAGTTTTGAAATATCTTGGAAGTCACTACTCTGCTTGTAATTGAATAGAATGTTATGGCGTTACTTGTAGCCTACTTCTACTTGACTACCAACGCTGAGTCTTTGACCAGTTCTGGTTAGGACCCTTCTGAGTGAATCGGGTATTCGCCGATGACATTTCATCTCGGCGGCAATTCCTATGACCTGTGGCACAGCTTATCCCGTCGTATTATCTCGGCTTATGCTATAATTTCGTCACAGATGTTAGAGATTAGGAAGCTTTGCAACTGCCCGAATCTACCTGACAATATCGATCCGCAAGCGGCCGCTTATCATATGAGGCTGTGTGTGGCTAACACCAGAGAGAGAAAAGAGCTGGAGGCGACGCTGACTGAACTTGAAGGAAGCAACGATGCGGGTCCCAAAGAAGGTGAAGTCAACCAGGCAGAAAAACAGAGAATCGAAGAAAAGATCGAACAGGCGCGCCATCGATTGGTCGAGTTGGAGGTTGAATATTCAAAACTGACAGGCGGCAATAACAACAAAGCGGAAGAACCGATAAGAAAGCAGACTGAAGATAACTTATTCAAAGCCATGTGGGGAAAGATATCCGGACAGATAGCCGTTTCAGGCAAGCTTACTGATACATTGTTCGAAAAAGAAACTCCGTTTCTGTCCACGACGACACTGCCAAGTGCCTTGGGTCATAGAGCAAAATCTTAATCTTGCGTTTCTTTTTCCTGACGAATTGCAGGCTGAATGGGAAATACCACTGCGATGATGGAATTAAAAGAAATTGCTTTTTATCTCACCAATGATTTACATTGCAGCAACGAGTCAGGTCTGTTCCCATATCGTCCAAACTGATAACAGAAGTAGAAGTAGCATATACCAAGTAGGCTATATATATTTTAAATACAGTATTTACGGGGACATTTATGCAATACTGAGTCCCGGACTGAGTGTAGTTGGGTTGGTGCCAAAGCTATGAAATTGCGCCGTTTTTGGACGGTAGCTTTTCAGTCAATACATATGCTGATCCTTGATTGAATAATTCTTATCCATATCTATCGTATGCATCTATCTATCGTGCTGTACTTAAAAATTTATGATTGAATTTACCAGTGGCATTCCGTGCATTTCAAATCTTGACTTGTCACAATTGCCAGTTAGGCGCTAGCTAGCCCACCGACTTATCATGAGCAAGATCGGTTGCATCTCGCATGTCATGACATCTATTCACTAATTGATTAGTTATTGCTACTATGTCTAGTTAGTTTCGACAGGCAATTATCCTGTTTTATCTGACACTGTTTCCTGGAAATGTTCAACGTAACCGTCATCTATAGGCTATGCGGATTCTGATGGCAATTAAAAATCGAGTCTGTTTTAACCTGTTTTATTCGCAATTCGTCTAAATCAGGGTCCCCAACCGTTGCCGCACTGCGCGCCGTAGCACCAATCTCCGCATCGGGACTCGGGGAATGTTAACTAGATTTCCTTCAAGCCTCCGCGTGGGCGAAGGCGGGCAACGCCCCAATCGAAAACTGTGTTTGTATGTTCCTTAGGGTCGACTGACCCATGTTCAACTGCTGCTTTTATGAAACCCTTCTCCGCTTCGACTTTCAAATCTCTCATTTGAATATTTGCGACCGCGGCCGACTCATTTGGTTCTCGCGGACTACCGGTAGCACGCTGGCACGGCGTTGGGGACCCCTGATCTAAATCGATGAACTGTTAATGCACACAAAACTGTATTCTATTTTAAGTGCACTATATTACAAGTTGGGCACAATTATTCAAGTACTCTAATCTGAATCGAGTATTAATTCTAATTCGAGTAGTGGGAGTGGGAGCTGTATTTTCAAGCTCTGAAATAATATCCTACTTGTGACTAACAGATAATTTATCAACGATAAGTATAGTTTCAATACTATTTCCACTGTCAAAGACTGTAAACCTCGATTGGTTGTATCGCAGCATATAAAATATGGAGTAGCCTTACAAAGCTACGCATTTTAGTGAAGATTACATATCTGTGAAGTCATGAAAACCCACAACGTTGTCACAAAGTGTAATAAAAACTGTGCGTTCGAAAAGGTAGGCCCTACTACATAATCTTTAATGTGATGTTGATGAATAACTGGCATTATGTTCATATTTAGGTACATATTTAAACTTTCCATGTCATTTGTACTTTAGTGACATAATGAGTGATACTGAATTGCCTTATTTGTTTTCCGTCTATAGTGCTATAGTTCTGTTATAGTTGTGGTAGAATCGATTCCGCTATATAGTCAGCTTGGAGCTCAAAGTTATTCAGCTCATGTTTCGTTTTTGGTGGTTCCTTGGTGTATTGCCGAATATCACGTTTTCTGTTGGTTGTCGTCTTCCACTGTGATATAATGGTAGAATTCTGTTTTTGACAGCGTGATTATTCAAGTTTTCCCAGTTTTCTATTTATACCCTATGCAAAGCGATGTCAAACGATGATACGAAAGCCGCAGAGAGTAACGTCGACACAAGTCAAAGTGACCTCAAACATCAGTACAGAAGTAAGTCTCCGCAACTGACCAGGTGCATTTCTTGCATATTTACCAGCACGACACACCGAAGATGTCTCGTCCTTTAAGGTATGAATTTGGAGCAACTCAAGGCGTTGATGAATGACTCGACAGTGTCGAAAAATCAAAAGAAAAAGATCAAAAAGCAAATACAGTGGATGGAAAGCGTGGACGGGAGAAAAGATCGGCGGAAAGAAAAAAGGAAGCAGCGTGCTTTGAAGAAGAAGCATTTGTTCGAAGAACACGAGAAGGACGCGTCGGTCGAGTTGCCGCCCAAGCCCAAAAAGCCGAGGAAAGAGAAGATTTCCACCACGCTAGGCTTTTCGGAACATGTCCACGTCGCGGTTGACTTATCATTCGACGAATACATGACCAATCACGATTTGTCGAAATTGAGGAAGCAGCTCGGGTGGTGTTACCAAGAGAACAGAAGATGTGCCAAGCCGGTGCAGGTATGTGGTTCGCTAGTTGATTGAGATACGATTTAAGTTCTTTCCCTTGGAAATGGTATCTTGGGGTAGATTTTAGTATTATGTCCCGCCTGTCTGACCTAAGACTTTGTCCGGATATTTTTTCTGTTAGCGTGTTGTTGCACGAGACAATTGGGCGTCCAGGAATGTTCGCCTTGTGCAGTTTCGGAAGCAGATAAAAGCGGCCGAGGCAAGGATCAGATTTCAGATCAGACTTATTGATTTTCGATATCTCTTCTTCGCACATGTCTAAAGATTTAATAATGTCCCTTAATTGCTTTTTGTGTTATTTTGTTGGGTCATTTGCTAATTTTTTGTATGAATCGGCGTCGTTCAGCTGCCTGTAGCCTTCTTATATGTAGTCTTTCAAATCCATAACGACTACTTTTCCTTCTTTGTGTGTATGGAGGAGAAATAATGTTTGAGCGTGGAGGAGGAATTTGTTACTGCACGATTATGCGTAGCCCTGTATTTAATATTTATATTATTTATTATTTCATCGAAATAGCCCAGAAAGGAACAACTTTGTACGGATCGGTGAAACACCGGATAAATTTAACACAAATATCTATTGCATGAAGTGCGATCTAAGGTATTTGAAATGACCAAAAGAATGATTTGGCCTACTGATGAAATGAAATTGTAAACAGATGCTTCTGTTTTGTGAATCCTTCCAATCAGATTGGTTGATATTTGATTCAGAGGGTACCGATAGATTTTTTCATTTTTCAGTATCATATTTGCGGCCTTTCCGACAGGATGAAGGGAGATATGGATCAGTCGTACATCAACTGGGACGTAAGAATAAGCCTTTTTAATAGGGATACCATATGGATTTGTCCTCTTTTCGAGAAAACCGAACTGTCCTTAGAGGATGCCCAAATGTTCTCTTTTTTCCCAATTCATATTCTTTTATAACGTTGATTGTTTGGCAAGTACATAGCAAACCCAAAAGGTCATACCGCACAAAAATACACATGAAAAATGGGTTCTACGTAATTGACGCGAAGGTTGACTAAAAAAAGGTCAATCCAACCTAAATTGGACATGGAAACCGGTTTTTAGGCGTCGAATCGGGAAGATGACCTTTTTTTAGTCAGCCAATATTCCTGAAGATACCGTATCCCGTTTTAATTCTGTAAATGTTCCTTGTAAGTATCCCAAAATATGGTATATATCAGGAGTCGGGAACCTTTTTCGTGCAAAGAGCCATATTGGCCCTATATTTTCCATTGTAACTCCCAAAGAGCCATACACGTTAATCAACTATTACGTCACAGTTGAAAATTCATTGTAGCACTAATTCGAAGTCACTTTACAATTTTTACAATACATAGCATAGGTTTTGTCATGTGCGCCCCATTTTACATGTAAAAACTTCTACTCATCAGGCTGATTGCCTCATTTGAGCAAATCGAGCGAAACTTGAGTTACACAGATCTTTTGCAAGTTATATCTTTTTAATTGTATTTCAGTGGGAGTCATATGTTATTTTCGAAGCTTAAGACAATTAATATTCACATTTCCATCAGATGTAGACTAACAGTAGAAGTTTTACAGTTAATGCATCTTTTGGTGCTGTATGGTCGTCAGGTTGATAGATATTTTCTATCGATGTTCACGAGTAACTAAAATTTCAAAATTTTGCTCCCAAAATCACGCAATTGGCGCGAAAGGAGAGGTAAGGCAGAGGTGAGTCACAGTCGACCGAGCGAGATAGTGTAATGGTTGTGCGTCCGGCTTCTCGGTCGGTAGGTCGTGGGTTCGATCCCCGGCCGGGTCAGACCAAAGACTCAAAAACTGGTATCCGCGGCTATCCTGCTAGGCGCTCAGCAATCACGGATAGCATGGAGGAGAAAAAACGGGGGTGCAGACTAGATGACCTTACTATAAAGGCCGTATCGCATCTCCGTCGTCAAAGCATCTCGATGGTGCAAGCGAAAAAGAATACCATATCTCTCTCTCTCTCAGTCTGACCGGTGATAGCCCAATTCATAGAACATAACTTCGAATTTATAATCAGTAATCACTGATATTAATCGAACGTAATCGTCTCAATGTTCGAAATATGCTGCCACGATGATATTTATTGCGGGCAGAACTTCTAGATATACCTAATTGTGGGCGATAAGAAAATTTAATAACAAGTTGCTGCATTATTGATAAATTAAGTGCAAAATGAAAAACTTATTAAAGAGCCATAGGTTCCCGACCGCTGGTAGATATGATATATTTTGTTTGACAGGTTCACTTCGACCTTCCTTTGTATGAACAATTCAAGAAAGAAGACTTGGTGTATCTGAGCTCTGAATCTCCTGATGTATTAGAAATGGTTGAAGCTGGGAAAGTTTATGTGATTGGCGGGCTTGTAGACCACAATAGACACAAGGTACGTCTTTTAATAATTCCTTGTTGAACTAACAAAACAAGTGGTGAGGGTTAAATGGTAAAGGATTTCGGACATGTTGACGCATCGGACTTGTCGTATTCAAAGTTCTGTTCAACGTGAACCCGAATGGTTTGGCGCCATTCGTCCAGGTATCCATTGTTTACAGGTCAGGTTTTGTTCTTTAGGGATTGACGCACAGAATTGCATCCGAACATGGTCTGATCGCTAAGAGACTGCCACTGGAAGAACATATCGATATGAAGACACGGAAAGTATTGACTGTCAATCACGGTAATCCAATGTGTGTGTATGCCAGTAGTTGCGCCAGTAACTTTTATCGTATTACCACAGTATTCAATTGCATCGTTGCATTCTGTGAGTTGCAAGATTGGAAGCAAGCACTTATGCGAGCAATCCCAGCAAGAAAAGGGGCCCTTCCACTGCAGTGTGAAACCTGACCATACGCCAGCCTCTGTGATAATGCATTAGAGGTTGGGAAGCAAGATAATGGGTCACAGCGAAGGCGAGTTGGAATTCAACGTACGGCCGGCAGCAAGGCGTTTGTAGTCTGATTGGCGAGCATAGTGCATAGTCTGTGGAAACATCAGCATACTGATGTGCGACCGTTGCATCGGATTGATAATATGTTGGATTGGAAATATGAAACTCATGAATTTAATTAGCGGCAGGGTGTTTTTTCGAGTTTGCTGAATTCCATGTCATTGCATTTTGGGATGTGGTGGTTACTGACAGGCTGCTCTGATATTACTGACAACCAAACAAGCTTGCCGAGATACCCTTACACCTCAGAACACAACCCTTACACCTCAGAACACTAACGCCTTTTGTAGAGTAAAGTGATATACTTACTAGGCCTACAACAAATGCAGTATGCAACAATCAGCATGCGAAACCTAGTTTCTAAAACTTGGAAATGAAAGTTCTTGCAGACACCATGAAATATAAGAATTCGTGAAGAAATGTGTGCTGGAAACATGCCATTGGCCAGAAATACGCACAGGAACTGAAATGCTATGAAGGCATAGGAACTACGGAAGCTTGTGGTCCAACTTGACCGTTTGATAAAATCGAGACTGCTTGTTCAATGTCATGGTTTGCTGCAGTCAGTGCGACGATGATTTCTTCTTTTTCAAAGCCCATTTGCATCAGCTTGTTGACTTTATAGGACTGGACGGAGTCTTCTTTGATACGGACGACATAATCGTCTGTCTGGTAATTTCCATCTCTTGCCACGGATGCACTACAAGAAATATATCACATTCAAACATAGACTTGCACCAGGTTTGTAACCAAATCAATCTCATTTTTTCAGTTGAGTCATTTTCAATTCACCGTCGAGTCAAGTCCAAGTCACTGAGTAGCAGAGATAGCATGGATTAGGATTTGTGAAAAATTTTCGGATTTGGATTGGATTAGGATTAGAGTTTTTTTCTGATGGGATTAGGATTTGGATGACCGATTTTCCGGGAGATTGATTTGTCGTATTGCTAATGGCGACATACTTTATTTTCATCAGCTATTAATTTACTCATGGTTACTCAGTTATCTTGAATCGAGGGCATCGTTGGTAGTGAAAGAAAAATTTCCAATCCCTCCCACCCATAAATTAGCATTTTTTCTGAATTTCCAGTTGGAATCGGATTAGGATTGGACAATGGACATGGACTTGAATATGATAAAGTTATGGATTAGGATTTGGATTTGAAGGTTCGGATTTGGATTGGATTAGGACATATAAATTCCAAATCCGCTCATAAATTCCAAATCCGCTCATCTCTGCTGAGTAGACGGTCAAGTTCAATCCGGTTCAGCCCAATTCAACTCTGCTGGATGATATAGCATGGCTCGCATTCATAGTAGATCGTCAAATTCTAACAGTTTCTGGCCCTATTTCCAAGTATCAGGACTGACATACGAAATATATCAATGATTTGGTGACTTTACTATTCTCGAAATCACAGTGAAACGTCTGTCATGGCCGTCCTAGTCTCGAGTCATATGACCTGGTTAGAGTCATGCTCAATGAAAGTCGAGTCGAGTCATTGAACGTATTTGAAAAATTTACTCGAGTCATTACAACCCTGACTTGCACATAGTAATTGTAGTACTTGCACATAGTAATTGTAGTGAGTAAATTTGGTATGGGAATTGGGGAACTCATAAATACCAGATGAAAGCATCCAGGAGTCATTCGATACTCCACTGAAGTAGCATACATCAACTCAAGGGAAGTTACATGTCCCTTGCGACTAAATGATTTATCCATTTATCAGAGGTGATCAAGTGGCGGTCTACTTTACACTCAAGTGACAACTATTTTATCAACTCGCTCTAGAATTTTCATTTTTTTTATTTTTTATGATGTACTTTTTACTAGAGTACCAATGTTAGAACCTTTCCACCCAGGAGCTTTCAAACCGAGACCAGCCTACCACAGGATTCACAAAGTGAAACTTGAAGGCTAGGCATGCTGATGAATATAACATTTTTTATTGAAAGTAACGAATGCGACACAACTTGTGACACATCGATAGGCCTACTGGCAATATTTTATTTGTGGTCACAAAGGTCAATGTTTTTGAATAATTGATGTGTATGCGTCGTAATGAGCAATAATCGAAAAGTTTGACTCTAAGCTTATTACTCGAATCGGTCCAACACTGCATTTTGCCTAGCCCGAGTTCAAGCTCCATAAGTATAGCCCTACTCAAGACATATAGCCTACGTGTGAAATCAAACCAGAAAAATCCATGAAACGGACATTTTCAGCATGGCCAAATACGAAATTCAGTAAGAATGATGTCGCATTCTAACATGAAACGTGGTTTTATTTGCTTTCCAGGCAAGATGATAATAATACACTGATTATTTCACTTTTACTAATACAAAAAATACAATAATTGTATACATACACTGATTTGTTATAAACTGGCAACTCCTCTGCTGTGCCCGGTATATATCGAATGAGAGGGATATACTTGAATACCATTACAAGGTATTTATCAACCACTTTTACCACCCACAACGGCATAACAGATATACTTTTTGACGTGCGTAGATCTGCAACGAATCATAAAACATTGAATGTGATTCAAATTCACCAAGGCAATAGGATACCCAATTACCCATACTCACATATACTTCCAATAACACAACCACATAAATTCCCAATGAACATATTGTCTTGTGTAATAATCTGCGACAGAATAAGAAGTATCCAAGGCATTGCCGAATTTGGTATCATCAGGAAGAGAAAAACCGTCATCTTGAGAGGGTAACTTTTAAATACTAGAACCATGATTGCAAACATTCCAGGCATCAATCCCAAAGCAGGGCAACTGAGAAATTTGAAGATCTTCGGTGAAAATACAATGTTCACTAAAATAGAAGATACATACCTGTACATGAGAGAAGAATATAGGCTGGAAAATCCAAGAAGAATCGAGAATAACACAGTCAATACTCCTGATAGTACGCTGAATACAGTCATGAGCCACAAAAAGCGAAAACTTCCCGCCTGCCTCTCGGCAGTTGTCCCAAATATTGCAAGGGATCCAATGGAGAGCACCAAATGATAGATGTTTTTGTGGTGTACCACATACTTTATCAACCTGGAAACTGTGCAACGGATATCAATGAGCAAGAGTGTACTAATTTCTAACCTATGATGTTCTAGTTCTACTCGGATGATTTCAACAGATAAGAGGAATTTGGTATTAGGATGATTTAGTAGACACAGTAGCATACATGCAAAATAAGGTCTATCGCTTCATGCAGAATAAGTTCAGTCACATGCAAAACAAGGTCAGTCGCAAAATGCTGAACAAAGACAGGTTCACAATAATGTTAGTGTTACAGATGAACGCCCGTATGGTTGGGATTAGGGTTAGTATCATTAGGGCTGAGGGGGGTCCTTACTCCTTAGCACTGAGGTGCGGTTCATCAGGGTGGGATTTATGGTAATTAGGGTTCACGGTTAGGGTAATTAGGGTGGGGTTTCTTAGTTAGGGTAATTAGGGCGGGATCCTTAGGATTTTGGGTGGGCGCGGGTCATTCATTGGGCGCATGCTACGGTGACCCCCATCCAAAATACACTGCAACTATTGTGTATTGAATTAGCTTCCCACCAACAGTGAATGCACCTACCTTGACCAGTAAGTACCATGTGCGGTTGCACACATAACGCTACATCGCTAAAATTTCTGTCCAATCGTATCTTGTAGCAGATCAGGACGGTCGCGATGAGTGAAGTGCTAACGAGAGGCAGGTTAGTGAAGTACCATCTCAGTTTTTCCGTAGAGCCGGCCATAACTTCATGGTTTGCTTCCGAAGCTTTACCTGGATTGCGTCGAGTCTACCAAAATACGCGGAACACCGTGAATAAATTATTAATTACAATGGAATATATCGAGGATGGAGGATCGCCACTGTGATGAGTGATTGGCAGAGCAGCAAGACGGTGATCAGGTAAACCATTGTGGGCGTGCATGGAAAGCATGAAATTTGAAGAAAATCAAAATATAAGTTGCCAGATCACAAATTCACAACCCAGTAGAATGTAGGATGTAGGACAGGGGTGGGCAAACTTTTGAGCTCGCGGGCCGCATTCAACATCTTAATTCATTCGCGGGCCGCACTATATAAAATGGGATTATAAACCAAAACGCAATATTGGTATTTGATTAGATAGTGAGGACATGGAGATAATAGATGTGTCAATTTAAAACATACCAAACATTGCTTTGATGATATCGTACCAGCGTCAGAAAGATAGTGGCGAGATTTCATGGGCTGGTTGACCTCAATAACCAATTTGTCAAAACTATAGAGAGGAAGGTCGGTTGTCGCGATTCTTAGAACAGGATTGAAATTTAAAACTGTGAGCAGCGATCTGTTCATGCTCATAGATTTACTAATTTCACTTTGGTTCAGTTCCAGGACACACAATGCTCACAGAAACCAATATATAGTCAGTGGTCACTCTGCTAACGAAACCTGTACATGGAAACGGCTTACATGTTAGCTTCAAACACGCTTCTACTATGTCTAGATAAATTTTAAATGCTCCAATTCTACGTATACATAGAACGAATCTACCTAAGACACGCGCGAATCGGTTTTTATAAGCACATTACTGAAATAATTAAAACTGGAGTGGCCAATCTGAAATCCCACTCGTGTTCCGATTTATGTCATTCTTGTTCAGGATTTATGTGATGTTTAGCAGTTGAAATAGTCCAAACTGTGTGGCCGTGGGCCTTGCGATCGTGCTGTCGCACCAGAAATTAAACATAAAAATGAATATTGGAAGTATCTACCTTAGAACAGTGGTTCTCAAACTTTTTAAGACATGTCCCCTCCCCCTTACGATGGTGAAAGATTTCGCGCGCCCTTATTTGTCATATCACAAAACGCAACGAGGTTGCTAATAAACCAAGCGGATAGTTTGATGGCATGGAAGGTTACGACTATGAACGAAAGATTTTTAAATTGGAAATTCAGGCCAAATACAGAGCAACAATTAGGAAATTGTTGGTAAATCGCGCGGAGCGCGAAAAAAATTTTCAGTTGAGCTCAGCTTGGCGCCCCACTTCTGATGCTTTCACGCGCCCCAGTTTGAGAACCACTGTCTTAGAATTATAATGGTGAAATATACTGAGAAATAGTTTAATCAAGTCCCGTCATTAATTCGATTTTTAGTACGCATTTTATCAATAATTAAAAAAGTTTCTTTAGACTCTCGCGGGCCGCACAGAACGGTGTTGCGGGCCGCATGCGGCCCGCGGGCCGTAGTTTGCCCACCCCTGATGTAGGATGTAGGACAGGGGTTCTCAAAGGGTGGGCCACAGGAGTATTTGAGGTGGGCCACAGAGCTATTTTGAAAATCGTAGAGTTAATGTAAGTCAAGTTATATTTGTTATGTTAATCGCTAAAAAATATATCGTCTAATAATGCGTAGGCTACCTAAAACTTTTCATCCGACTCTAATTAGACGAAGTGGCACGTATGGAGTCAGCATGTACAGGTCGAAAACGGAAACGGAGGCTTTTTCCACTGGCTATGACAGCCTAAGGCTAACCGCAACTAAAATAATTTTGAGTATATAATAACTGGGAGGCATATGCTGAAGTAAACAAGTATTTTGGCAGGTTCATATGTCGTATGCTGTTGAAAAGGGTATGCAATGAGGTGTAATTGATGTATAGATTTACTGTAGGCTACTTCGGCAGGTCGTATTATGTTAAGATAAAAATTGCCATAATTGCAAATTCTGCTGGAGGCATACTGCACCACCGCGACGAATCGTAATGGATTGAGAATTTAAACGGGCGCATTATTCTTTGGAGTCGGTTTAAAATGGCCTGCCTGCTGTAATGAAAGAGTCACATGAATTGATTGTATCATTGGATTGAATATTCTGATATCGTAATTTCAGTTGTTTTGGTACAAGACATATTATATTATATTGTACATTGTACAGCATGCATATTTTTGAAAATCTTGCTCCACTTCTCTGTACGAACCCATTCACCAATGAAATATTTGAAACTGGAGTAGAACGATTATAATATTTCCCACAATAGTGGAACTAAAATCCCAGACAGACAGCGGATGCAGGGATTTGATCATTGTGTTTCGCGACGCGAATGGAGCAGCGGACGATCATAATATACTCCAGGAGTTTTAGCCTATGATCTACCAGGCTGTAACTGCTGCACCCAGACTCCCAATTGGGAGAGGTCGAAGGGGCCCAAGATTATTTCATTGGTCGTTTTTTATCGCATATTTATTTAACTTAAGAATTTTGTCGCGCTTAGCGCGATTTAGTGTCCCGGGATGTGTAGATTTAAATATCATCAGTAAATTAGGTGGAAAATGTGCATATTTTAGAGGAATAGGCATATCGCCGCAGTTGATTACCACGCATTGAACAGTATTATGACTACAAGATGAGAGGTGGGCCACAGCACATTTTCAAGTCGGAAAATGGGCCACAGCCAAGAACGGGCTGAGAACCCCTGATGTAGGATGTACGTACATGTACATTAGGGTTGTGACTAGAAAAAAAATTCCCCTGTAGCAGGAATTGATGAGCATTTTGGTATAAATTAAAAAAATTAAAATCATTTTGTTCAAATCGAGAAAAATGTCCCGCACAAACCAACTTCAATTTTCGACACTGGTCCAAATATAGAAAAAAATTACAATTCAAAGATATTCTTTGCTACAAATTTAATCTTCATATGTATGTCCTTTTATACTTCTGGCAAAGTTCATCCATCAATTTGACTTATCTTTCTGTTATTATGTTAGTGCCAGGGACATCTACAACGGAAATATCCGACTTCCAATGGGATTTTAAGGCACTTTATCGTTGCAGGACATTTGAGCGCAAAAATAGCAGCAAATAATCTTTGGTATACTCTAGAGCCCGATCGATATTGGATATTTGGGTCGATACGGATAAAACAGAAATCTCGCACCTTGACCGAGAACCCCAATACATTCAGCACATTTTCAAAGCGTCAGAGCATTTATTTGAATATCTTTACAGCCATTGTTATATTTGAACATGAAATAAACTAGATGGGCTACATCTGGACACCTGGTAAGTGTTAGCTTGTGACATATATCAATATTCTCAATCTAGCGGTCAAAGATTATAGTTTTCTGACTTCCTACCGCCATGTTGTGACGTCAGGAGAATTGCCGATGAATTTTCAGCTTCAATGGCTGATACCGATAATTCTGTCGAAGTGTGATATCGTCCCGGTATTATCGGCGAACCGATAAACGGTCGGGCTCCTGTATATTCCATCTATAGACATCTCGTTAGAATACCAGACTTCCTGACACGCATTTGCGAGGAATAAGCATGATATCTCAAGAGTTACTCTCCATCTGGGGATTTTGAAGTATACGGAATCATAGCCCTTGAGCTCCTTCTCGCATTGCGTAGAGATGGAAGTTTATGCCATTTGATTAGTGGTAATCTACTATTTTCTCTGAAAGAGCGGCATGCTCTGCACAGCACATAGATAAACTTAAAATCATCCCTTCATCCTCGGTTTTCTAATATTTCCATTTGAAATCCTGGCTTGATGGATTGTAGGCTACCAAGTTTTCGTAGTATTTTACCATATCATCTCCAAATTTGTAGCTGAGAGTTGGATTTGTTGAGGAAGTTGGATTGAAGAACTCTGATGTATGCTTTAAGAATCGATAATATTATGTTGGCGACCAATGTATTGTGGTTTATGAAACCCTTGCTCATCACTGCAATTTGAAGTTTCACAACAACGCCATTTCGCCGCCCAGTATCAACAGATGCTGAGTCATATATGACATGACATTTTCAAATTTTCATCATATTCCTCTAATCGGTTTTCTAGACCGCTGAAAATATGTTAAGTTGTTCTACTTTCGCCTTTTCGAACAACCAGCTCGATTTGTGTCAGACAAATTGAAATTATACGATCGATACAGTCTACATCTAAAATCGAAATTAATAATTATTTATTAATTATTTAATTTTGACTGTAAGCAAGAAAACGATAGGAATAATACAATATGAGCGATCAAAATTTACCAAAATACTATTTTAAATCTTCGCAATTGGAATTGTGTCAGTTAAATTCAAATCAGTCGGTATATATATTATATGGTCTGCATCTACAAAAAAGCCTATCCTTCATGCCGTGAAAACTGGAAAGTTTTGTGCGGGAGGTTTTTGTTTAACCAGTCTTAACTTTTGGTAATTTTTAGGGATGGTGTGAACCTCTGAAAGGTTCAGGTTCGTGTGAACGCGAACCTTTTTCAAAGGTTCTGTGTGAACACGAACGTGAACCTCATGACGTCACGTTACGTCATATTGCTAATTCAAACCCTATCTTTCAATGAAGTGATAGCATATATTAATGTACGCGGTACCTAGCGACGACTCGGGCCACATAATGCCACGATGCCGAAATACATATTGGCGTCTTGAACGTCGCTAAATGTATCAACTGACCAATCAAAGGACATAATACTCATCAAAGGACATAATAAATCAATATCTTTCGTCGCTTTGCCAACAATTTCGACCCCATTAACGAGTTATATAGCATTAGCCAACACCTCAATCGCACGGATTAGGTTATAATGATGCAGTAAAGATTGACCCTGTAACGCCTGCTAGAGTTTTTGCATCAAAAAACGATATCAATCTCATTGATTGGTTGAACATTGAACAAGAATCATTCGCTGACTACGTATTTCGCTTGTGATGTTGGGTGATTGCAGGTCAAACTCACAAAGAGAGTCACTAAATATTTACAAATGAAAAGCTGGATATTACGAGCAAACTTTTGTGACAAAGTAAGTACAACTTTTGAGATTGTTAAGGTGCATGCTCGTTTAGTGTTGATTTATAATGCTGCCAGCGCCATGCATAGAGTGGCCCACAATTGAAATGCAATAAATTTGAACCAAAGAAAGAAGTTATAATGAAGTGAAAATTGTAATGTATGAAAAAGGTTCACAGTGCAGAACCTACCAAGGTTCTGTTGTGAACGCGAACCTCTAAATTTCCGAGGTTCACACACAGAACGCGAACGTGAACCTCGCGTTCACACCATCCCTAGTAATTTTGCAATCGGGACACAAAAGTTCATCGTTTGTGACTACAGGACACACAAAATTTTGAATTTTTTTTTCTAGTCATAACCCTAATGTACATCCTCTATAGTTGAACCGATACCAGTTATTCCTGTTTACAGAAAATCAAGGGTTACCGTATTTTGGAATGGGAAAGAAGGACTTTGTCAAAATTTTCAGACTCAGGATTGTGGGGAAAAATTGAGTTGGTTGACTAAAAAAGTGGTTGTCACTTTCGTTCGAACCGCGAATTTCCTATTTAGCGTCATTTATACCAATTCTCACTACAATCTGTCCACTCTATTAGCTCTAAAAGCTTTAAAGGAGGACGAATTGTCAAAAGAGCGGACATTTTCCTGTCTTTTCATTGTATCGCATTTTTAGTGGTGTTTTGAACTGATAAAATTGCTAATAATCCAATGATGATGATGATGATTATTTAGGCGTCCTCGGAGGATATTTTCAATAATCCGAAGAAGGAGTACAAATCCTCCTAAAGGCGGGACCTATGGCGACCCTAAATAATCGTCTCTTAAACTGGCATCCACCTCAGCCTAACGCCCGACATCACAGTTTCTTTTTCGGTGATAGTCTCTATTCCGCGGCCCTTTCTTGCTCTCTCCTTGGGTCTTTTTCTGGGCTTGTTTGTCACCTTAGGAACAGCGATGCAGTGTTGCGATGACTCGAGTCAACTTTTTCGTATGACTTGACTTGACTCGAGTCACTTTTCCAAAATGACTTGACTTGACTTGACTCGGCGCTTCAAAAATGTGGATTGACTCGTGACTCGGAGCAAAATTCACGAGTCAATTTCAAGTCATCAAGTAAACTGGCTCGATTAAATATCTGTGTCTTGTGTATGTTCAAATTGTTTGCGATACGCCGATGTCACTTGTAAGAATAACCACTCATTCACTGATTGTACGTTTCACTGATCCTTCATTGTTACATCACAAATAAATTGAGCGCAAGCGAAATGATCACCGCTTACGTTGTAGTAATAGTAGATTAATCTAATTCTAATAGCAACGCATCTCTAATTCTTAGACGTCTCAGTGCTTACATTGCATAGCGCTCACCTTCACCAACTCTATTGTGTGATTTAAATCGAACGAATATAGTTTATGCGTTTATAAGCTTACGGATGTGTAGATGGATGGGTAGTGTATTGTACGAGATCCATTTGTTTCAACTTCCCCAGGCTTCGAATTCGATCTTCAATTTTGGATGATAATAACAGACTGAAACATGGAGCTATACGGATACTCACGTATTTTATTACCAGTTCTGCGTATGCGGGAGTGACACAACACCTTTTGACATGTATTCAACTCTATATTTGTTATTTCATTCAGGATAAATAGCCAATTAATATGTACTTCACGCAGCGAGCAAAATATAATGACTTTGCATCATCACTCATGATTAGAAAATTCAAATTGACTTGAACTGTGACTTGACTCGTGACTTGACTTGACTTGACTCGACTTGACTCGAGTCACCTCCAAAAAACGAGTGACTTGACTTGACTCGAGTCACCTTTGAAAATCGATTGACTTGACTTGACTCGAGTCAAAATGTGCAATGACTCGAGATGACTCGTGACTCGAAGGTAGTGACTTGATCCCAACACTGCAGCGATGTGAGGAAGAGAGCCCAGAATAACCTCCGACGCGGAATCGAACGCGGGCCGCATGGGCGCTAGGCGCTTATCGTCACCACTACGCTATCTCATCATTGGTTTATTAGCAATTTTATCAGTTTAAAAATACACCACAGATGCGATACAATGAAAAGATAGGAAGGTGTCGAAGCGACTTGAAGTAGTCTATGGAATCAGACACCCACCTTGGCCTAGGCGATGTAAAGAGGAGGCATGCATACATGCACATTGCACGCCGAATGAATAGTAAAGAAGATAGTAGGCCTATAGAAAAAAGAAAGCGACAAAAATGGGGTGGCATGCCATAGAAGGCGAGATCGATAAGTCAGTCATTGTCCAGTAATCTTGATGATGGACTAGTATTCATTTCGTATTAATTGCTTGTATTTCGACTTGAATGTGGACATGCTCGTCGACTGTCGGATGGCCGGCGGGATACTGTTCCACACATCAGGTCCAGCATATTTGATGGAGCGATGATCTTTTCGGTCGATCATATGATATTGGACGACGTGGACGCGCGTGTGTTGTAGGCCTACTTGTGCGCTTTTGATTCCGAGGTCAATCAATCAATCAGGTTTATTAATTTTTTCATCGATTCAAAACATCACAAGACTACGATACAATGAAAAGATAGGAGGGTGTCAAAACAACTTGCAGTAGCCTTTAAGATCAGACACCCACCTTATCCTAGGCGAAGTAAATAAGAAGCATGCACACTGAATGAAAAGTAATGCAGAGAATATAAGAGGCAAGCGACAAAATGAGGTGGCATGTGGCGGAGGGTGAAGTCGATGTTAGGTCGTGGTCCGGTAATCCTAAAGACTGGCTAGTATTCATTTAAAAGAAATTGCTTGTATTTCGACTTGAATGCGGACATGCTCGACGACTGTCGGCTTGACTCGATTCAAAACTAAAAGAGTGAGATTGACTTGTGAGTTGGCTACAAGTTCAAGTGTATTCATAAAATTTCATCATTTCAAAAATCACAAGACTGCGATACAATGAAAAATACTCAAGACAGGAGGTGCCGAAATGACTTTGAGTAGTCTTTCAGATCAGCAAAGGTGGTCATTACCTAGGGTTATTCCTATCATTACCGTAGTACTTCTACTTTTTGAAGTACTTGAACTATTTCTTATCTGTACTTTCATTCATTAGTTGATTGATTCACGTTCATTACGCTCACTCTCCTTACGTATAGTGCTGTGAGTAGGTAATCCGTTATTAGTTGCTTTAGGTGTTGGGTCTTGCGTTATCGTATTTGAACTGTTCCTACTGCGTATCTCATTTGTCGTCTGTTTCAGAATAAGTTTAGTAAAGCCTATCTCTTGGTCAGAACAGTACTCAAGTAGTTTTCCGCTACTTGGGTTCTTACGCAAGTAGATCTAATTTCCCGCTACTTCTACTTCGTAATATTTTGAGATCAGAAGTGGTCAAAGTAGTGAAGAAAGCTACTCAAGTAGAAATAGAAGTAGCGACGGAAAAATCTACTCAAGTACGAGTAGAAGTACGTCTTCCATAAGCAACCTGACACTACTTGAAGTAGAAGTAGAATTGACTCACTTTAAATCTACTGAAGTAAGTGAGTAGTTGTGAAAACGATCGTAATTCGTTCACATGGATTGTCAAAAGCTGCAAATTGAGTTATGATTGATTGTTATTGATGTATACCAGGAGAAATGCAATTTTCGACAGCATAAACATTCGTCCGCTTCATGGGATGAATATGATATGGAAATGCGATACTAATCCTTGTGAGCTTGAACAGCACGTTTTAGAAAATATCATCGTATGGCGCCATCCCCCATAATATAAGGCCCGTAGTTTAGTCGAAGAGAAATAGGGAGAAGTTGTATCGGATACGGTGTAAACACTTTGCGCGACTAGTAAATGTTAATAAAAAATATGAAGAATTGTAAAAATGACATATTGTGTAGCTACTACACTTGCTTTAATACTTCAACATGTATGTTTTCCAGACAAAAGAACTGATACTAATTAGAACTCAAAGTATGATACTGGGAATTGAAAGTGAAATAGAAACAAAAACAAAAATATTAACAGACCCGAAATTCCTCAGGCTATCTTCCTGATTGAAGCAATAAAATACTTCTACTTGACAAACTGAAAATAGCGAAAAGTAAGCAAGTAGATCACAAAATATTTCAAAGTAGAAATAGAAGTAGCGGGAATTTCGATCTACTTGAGTAAGTACCCAAGTAGCGGAAAACTACTTGAGTACTTCAAAAAATTAGAAGTACTTCGTTACTGACCACCTATGTTTGTGATATACTCACTTACTTTTCGTTATTTTCAGCTTGTCTAGGATAAGTAGATTAATTCTCCAATCAGAAGGATAGCTTGAGGAATTTGAGGCTGCTTTCACGGAGTATCAACATTTAATTTTCATAAAAGTTGAATAAAGCCCAGAATTTTCGTCGCGCTTCGCGCACAGTAGACTAATACGATTTCACGAACGTATGGGTGAATATCATTTAGGTAGCTGGTTGCGTGGTTCCGTTCACACCGCATTGTCGCCCATATAAAATATTTCATCACAGTAAATATGGCCCATCATAGCGTTTGAAACTACCATTTCACAATCTGACATTTACCTATCATATCGTAATCTATAGCGGCCCCTGGCGTGTCCTAATCTGGAAAAGTTGACTCTGACTTTTTCTTAGCTTTACACCTGTTTAAGCAGCCCACTGTTGAAACTTTCTGGACAAAAGACATGAAACATATTTTCCGCTTTCTAAAAGTAGTTTATATATTTCTCTTTCAATTCCAGCATCATACTTTGAGTTCTAGTTAGTTTCAGTTCTTTTGTCAGGAGAACACTTTGAAGTATAAAAGCAATTAGTGTAGAGTGTAGTAATTCCTCTATTTTCCGACAATAAAGCTACACAGTATCAGTATCAGTTTAATAATATTTTCATCATTTCAAAACACCACAAAACTGCGATACAATGAACAGATAGAATGCTTTCGAGACGACTTGGAGTAGTCTTTCAGATCAGACACCCTCCCTGGCCTAGGCGAAGTAGAGAAGAGGCATGCACAGTTGCACACTGAATGAAAACTGAAGCAGATGATATAAAAGGCAAGCGACAAAATGATGTGGCATGTGGCGGAAGGCGAGATCGATGTTAGGTCATGGCCCGGTAATCCTGAAGGCTGACTAGTATTCCTATAATATTCTTATAATATGGAGGAGGGCGCCATACTACTATATTTTCTAAATCGGGATGTTCGAGTAAACAGAGGGTTAGTATCGCATGTCCATATCAATGCCATTTTCATCTCTTGGTGCGGACGAATGATTATGCTATCGAAAATTAATCCTCCTGAGATGCATCAATATGAATCAAGCTCTACCAACCTTTCGCTTAGCTCAATTTGCAGCATTTGACAGCCTATACGAACGAATTAAGTTCGTTTTCACAACTACTTACTTATCTAAGTAGGTTTCTACTTCTACTCCAAGTAGTTTCGAGCTGCTTTTAAAAGGACTACTTCTACTCGTACTTCAGTCGATTTTTGCGTCGCTACTTCTACTTCTACTTGAGTAGCTTTCTTGGCTACTTTGACCACCTTTGGAGATCAGACACCAACCTGGGCCGAGGCGATGAAAATAGGAGGCATGCACTTGCACACTGAATGAGAGTAAAAGAAGATAATATAAAATGATAAGCGACAAAATCAGGTGGCATGTGACGGAAGGCCGTGGTCCGGTAAATGTTGAGGGTGCCTAGTATTCATTCAGAATAAATTGCCTGTATTACAACCCTGCCTCATGGGACGACCCAGCAGAATCGTTTCAAAATAGATCGTTTTTCGGTAAATATGCAGACCTGTGTTAGTATATTATTAAATTTCACAATAATTATTATAATAGTAATATTTCTTTTGCATGATGACTGTAAATGTACATTGCACAATGAATAATGCAGTGTTGCGTCTATAGCGGAGGTATATTATTATATTTCATTTAAACAAATGAGAGAAGTTGTTGAAGGTGAAATCCCATCATCCGAATGAAAATTTTGGACGTATGATGCACATTACACAACTGATAGTTTTCCATGGTGATATGTTATAGGCTACATGATAGCATGACACATCAAATACTTGCATCAAGAACCTACAGTGAATGCTTCCTTGTTTTCCAAAATACAATCGGGAGTTGGGTGGTTACTTGCTAAAACACAGTTTTGGTTAGTCAAATCAGGGAGTTTTAGAAATTCCTGAGCCAAATAATCATCCCCGATGTAAAATGAGAACTACGCACATACTGTACAATTTCTTTTCCGCAAGAGCGCGCTATGATATGCTCTAGGCCCGTGTTTCCCGAAATTGTTTTATACAACCCCCCCTTGATGATCGCAAACCAAGCATCAAATGCCCCATAAACCCGCTTCTACTCGCGAATAAAGCTTGTTTGACTCATTGTACACTGGTGTACAGTCACTGCAATGTCGCGTAGACTGGCGATTTACGCTCTGTCAGAGTCATATTTTGTACGAATTCCCAGACAAACACAATCAGTGAAAACAATCGTACAGTTAGCGTCAATGTGGTGTTGTCTATTCTTTGTTTGATTTATAGATAACTAACATACGTAGATTAGTTATCTATAGTTTGATTGCTTGTTTGGTTAGTTAGAAAACTCAATGCTGCATAACAATGAACAATGAACATACATGCGGAATGCGGATACGTTGGTGACGATTTTGATTGAATGCACCTTGTACGAACGCGAACGACGTTATCACATATCCATAAATCGGACATTGGTGCACAGAGAGAGCTATTATATACGTATTTTCACAAATAGTTTCCCATAGTCCATGCCGCCCAAGTTTACTCTCAGCGACCCCCATCGCTCAATTTGTAGCCAACGTCCCCTTCGATGTAGTAAACGCCCCCAGGGGGCGCTGGTGGCTAGTTTGGGATTTGGGAACCACTGCTCTAGGTAGGCCGAGGTGTACGTGACTAGGCCTCGAGGGTTACATGTAGAACAAAATCAATTTAAAACAAACATTTCAAAACATGGCCCTTGTTTAAAACATGTTTTTATTGATTTTTTAGCCATGACGCCAAGAGCATTTAATTGCGACGTCACAATGGATGACATTGCCAATTGAATATATAGGCTCGATATGTCTCCTTTGACGAAAAAGTTGTTGTTTGTGGTATTCATGGTGTTCTTCGACTACAATGGCCATTTATACCAGACCTATATTCTTAATTTTGATTTCGTATCTGCCGACTTCTAGCACGACCCACTTGTACGACACCGCTTACGCGGGTTGGGAGGCGAGGCGGAGCCTATAGATTAGTGGTTCTCAACCTTTTTCTCTTCGCGAACCCCTTTCGGACCGTCGCGGACCCCCACGGATCCCCACGAAATTTTAATTCAAATTTAGCTCAATTATCGCGCAATCATCATCTGTCTTGTGCAAATGATAACTGTAGTCTTAGTGATAAACAGCAACAAAATGACTTTTCTTGAAAATAAGATCATATACTATTCATGTAGAAATTTGGTTGACTATTATTTCAAAGCGAATTCTGCAACTGCATTTCTTGAAATACGTGGTCGTGTCTTGAAAATCCGCCCCCTCGATGTGATATAGACGACTGCCGAAAATCCATTTCCACAAATATAGATGGTGGCGAATGTAATATTAACGCGTAACGGTTCCGACGACACATTTAGGTATGATCGTGACAAATATGGCAACAAAATTGACAAACAAATTTCATTAATGAAAATATAACGTCAAGTCTGGTCATTTATACCTAACAGCTTATCTTGAAGTTAGTATGGAAAAAAGTGGCTGTATATATCACAGGAGCAAATGGATTTTTGTAAACATTTCAAAGTCACCGTGATTGACCTTATTCATCCAACTTTTTTCCCACAATCCCCAACAAAACATCTCTAAACAGCAAAATGTTTGTATCAGTAGGCTATTGGCAATTTAGCAATTAACATGAGTCAGCACTGTGGGATATTTCATCTCAGATGACCATTCTGTTGATGTGAGCTCTGTAGTTTTACTAGTGAAGTAGCGAAACTGCATCGTGAATTTCCGAATTTAAAAAATACAAATTAGATTATGAACTATTTTGAGGCTTCGCGGACCCCCGGTTGAGAACCACTGCTATAGACAGCACCGTAACTGCCGCACCCCAAACCCCCCAATTGGGGGGGGGCCGAGCTCGAAGGGGGCCCCAAATTATTTCGTGAATTAGCATAAATTATAGAGTATTTTTTGAAAATTTATGCAATTTTTTCCAAAATTTTTCGCGCTGCGCGCGATTTAAAGTTGCCAAATATCTTGATTATTTGGTACTCTTCCCCCAAGAAAAAACACGCAAGATTTATAGAAATGGACATATCGGCGTTGGCCATTAATACGCCATTACGCACCAAGATATATAACGATTTAGGACTTATTACATGCGACTCCAAGACGTGTGCCAGAACGATCGGCAGAGCGAAAATCTTGGCCGAAACTGACTGCCCTTACGCAGACCGAAAACTTCGTTATATATACAAAATAATAGGTTTAATTGTCCATAGGCGCCTAAATGACTGGCGCCATATGTTGCTTCCTGTCTTGGCAATCTGAACCTCAGAAGACAAATACCATCCAGCAGGAAAAAATATATGCCTGTGAAGAAATACCAATTTGAAATCGTGTGCGTCTTTTAGTTTAGTACGTTTGAGCGATTCTATATTTTTGATATAGCAGACAGGAGGTCACGAAATAAAATCATGTAACGAAGTCATACCAACGGGTCCGGCCGCCCGAAGATGTTTAATCATTATTTACGGGCCCTACAGTTTCCGGTAAATCTGATAACGTGAGCAGAGAGGACAAGATATTGATAGCAATCAGTGTTGGGATGACTCGAGTCATGACTTGACTCGAGTCACTTTTTCGTATGACTTGACTTGACTCGAGTCACTTTGCTAAAATGACTTGACTTGACTTGACTCGGTGTATCAGAAATGTGGATTGACTCGTGACTCGGAGCAAAATTCACGAGTCAATTTCAAGTCATCAAGTAATCGATGTCGATAGAAATCACTGTATCGTACATATGTTCGGATTGTTTGCGCCACGCTGGTGTAACCCGTGAGAGCGACCAATCATTCAGTGATCGTGCGTTTTAATGAGCCTCCATGGAGCCTCCATGCATTGTTCTCTCACAAATATATTGATCGCAAACGAAGTGATCGAAGCTGACAGCCTCTGTTGTCGTAAACTATAGTATAGTGAAGTAATTTTGCAAAATGTGTATTTCTGTTGTGTCTCCTTGACTTGACCAAACCTTTTGTTTTATGGAAATTGTATTCGAAAATAGTTTATATAGTCCTCAACCATTGACGCGGGCTCGAATTGTATCATATCAATTTGCAAAAGGGTAATGTATTGCATCAATTCGTTTCTCTATTCTCTATTTTGGCTGGAAACTATAAACTGAGGCTGTGCAATTACTTACGTAGTTTATTAGTTCTACTTATATGTGAGTGATACAGCGTCTTACTTGCGTGTATCTTTAACTCTATATTCGTTCATCGGTTCAAAATCAATGACCAGTCAATCTGTATGTCAGACAGCTAGCAAAATGCAATGACGTAATCACGCCTCATACCTCGAAAAGGCAATTTGACTTGAATTGTGACTTGACTCGTGACTTGACTTGACTTGACTCGACTTGACTCGAGTCACCTCCGAAAATCGACTTACTTGACTTGACTCGAGTCACCTTCGAAAATCGATTGACTTGACTTGACTCGAGTCAAAATGTGCAATGACTCGAAATGACTCGTAACTCGAAGGTAGTGACTCGATCCCAACACTGATAGCAATATATTTGCAATTCCCGATCTTATTGACCGATTGTATCATGAATTATCGAAAATTTTCGCGCTTTGAGCTGGCTCACTAAACAGTGCAGCTAAGTTCGTGGCAAAAGCGAACACTGTGATGAGGGTGTCGGTTTATCACTCTATGAGACCCCCAAACCCAAGTTTTTGTGGGGGGGCGAGGCTGACGAAGTGCTGTTTCGTTCCTGCCAACGGGTATACGCCCGAAGATGTCTAATTATTATTGGGCGGTCCAACGTTTTAAAACATACCTCGCTCAGCTCTACCGGTAAATCTGATTACGTGAGCAGGGAGAGGATCAAAATTGATAGCAATATATATGTAATTCCCGATCATATTGCCTGATTCAATCATGATTTTCTGAATTTTTTCGCGCTTTGCGCGTCTAGGCGGGAAAAACTGATTCACTAAACGGACACCCAATGCAGATGTAAAATAGCGTCAAAAAGCGGCCAGCCAAAGGGGGGTCTGGGGGGCGAAGCCCCCCAGAAGTTAGGTTTATCACCCTATGGGGGGCCCACGGCCAACGTTTTGGGGGGGGGCTGACGAAGTGCTGTTACGGCCCTGGCTATAGATAAACCTCCAACACTTGGGAAGGGATTCTGCAGTCGACACCTCTGTCAGACTGGAACCGACATCCTTATTGGTGATACAGCTTTGTATCATACCCAGCGATATCAAGAACTCTAGATATCCCTGATCATGCCACTACGCTATCTCGCCACTTTCCATCCATGTTAGTTATCCATACTTGACGGTCCAAAAATATCTTTGACCAGGACTACATCGTTATGCAGCATTTTTACGGTCGGCGGTCATCATCAGAACAACCATTTCGTGCCAATGATATATAACTGTACTATAACTGTTGTACTGACAACGATCTCGAGGGATCCAACCATTCAATATCGTATACGTCGGCTAAATGAGGTACAAATCGTCCGTAGGCTCATACTACATGTTTAGGCATACACAATTATGACATAATTAATTCAACTTTTGAAAAACTATACCATTTGTTTTAAATCCAACCCTATCAGTGTCTGATTGAAAGACCACTCCAAGTCGTTTCGAAACTTTCCTATCTGTACATGTTATTGGAATCTTGTGGTGATTTGAATTTGATAAAAATATAACTAACCGAATGAAGACTAGGGTAACCATACGTCCTCTTTTAAGAGGATTTGTCCTCTTTTTTGAGAATTTGTCCTCTGTTTTGAAAATTTTGGTTAAATGTATGTGAAAATTGGACTGAGATATAGGAAATCAGCATTCAAGTAACGGTCCGACGGGTCTTTCGGGAGTTGAGTCAGAAAGATGACTTTTGTTTCAGTCAACACCACTAAATTCAATTAAAAAGTTGGTAAATTTGGAGTCGAATGAAAGTGGTGACCTTTTTATTTTAGTCAACCAACTAAAAACTTGGGAGTAAATTTACCAATTTTCCAGATTTTTCTCCCGTATTGTAAGTCTGAAAATTTTGAAAAAATGTCCTCTTTTCAGATTCCCAAAATACGGTAAACCTATAGGTAAGAGGTAATCATGCATCTGTCTGAAATCTATCATGTGTCGGTTCATAAAGATATGCTGTGGTAGTGAATTCCAGATGATAGTTCTGATTAGTCTACCGATCACATAGCTGGGTTACTATTCGGTGGGGTAAAATAGAGAATTTTGGGGATGGTATAGTGAATGGACCGGGGCCCCGAATGGACTTTTTATGCTTACCTTCAATAGGAAGCGAACCGATCGCGACACATGGCATCGGGGATGATGTTGGGGACCACATGAGCCAGTTAGACAGAGGAAATTAAAATAACCTCTCGAGATGTACTGATGTGTACTGCGTGAACTTGGCCTCCATTTTCTTTTGCCTGCATCTCCTGATTAAAGAATATTGGTGCGCAACGGTGCCTATAAAACCAAATACAAAATCATGACGATAATCATGATGCATAAGAGTATAGGTAAGCCAAGTACAATATGATGGGACAAAATCAGAGGTGCTCAGTAAGGACTTACGTATGTAGGTTTTGCCTCTACATGCACATACTTACTTAATCAGTTATCATTTTAGGCTAAGGCCTACTTTTACTTCTATTTCTACTCAACAGTTCCCATTTTTGAGACAAGGGATAGAATAATTACTGTGTGACTTACGTGGAATGAGCTACTTCTATACTTGTACTTGAGTATCAAGATCAACGATGACTACTTTGACCACATCTGGACAAAATCAAGCCGCCGACCAAAACTATGGTTCGGTCTATATTTTCGGGGCCAAAAAAAGGAAAGATCATCTGAAAACATTTTACATACTGCAATATCAGATTTAGTTGATTAGTTGTCACACGAATAAATAACAATTTATTAATACAATAATTCTATGCTTTCATGATTCAGAAATCAGAATATTATTTGAAAGGTACTGAAGATGTTTCTTAATATAGACTATAGTTGTAATCTATGAAGACGACTGTCAGAATTTTCAGCAACCCGTAACAACTTTAAAATTGCGAAATGCGTTTACGTCTTTGTGATTAAAGCAGAGTGATCAATTATTGTCACAAAAAAAGAACTATAATTATAAAAGGAAATTCTGTTGCCGTCAGCGAAATCCAATATTGCACATGGTTGTGAGAATATCATCCATGAACAATACGCAATTCAACACATGTAGACCTGTATTATTATTCAAATTTCTAAGAATATGAAGGCTTTTTCTACAGTTTCTCCGCGCAGTAATTGATATAGGTGAACGAAAACTACTCGAACATGAAATTAAAATAAGGACGATGTAAATAATATACCCAGTCAAAGTAGTAGAAGTACTTAGATACGAGCAGAATATCTCCCAAATCATGAATTTCAATAATCCATCACTGTTGTGATGTAAAATGAATTTACTTATTCTTTCGAAAATAATTGCTTGAATAGCTATTATACAGAATTTATGATATTTTCGACATGATTCATAATCGTATGTTAGCCGAATTAAGCCCTTGCTCCTAGGAGGTCCATACTGAGATGAATAGTATTCGAGGCCGACTGGAGCACGTTTGAATTGGAGATTTTCGTACTGACGGTTTGCGTCAGCAAGGCGGCATTCTGGGTTTGTACCTCAAAGCTGGTCACACATTCATGTAAGACATTTGTATGAGATAGAGCTAATTAGACCATACCATTTTTACGACGTGGTTCAAAACGAACGGTATAAAATATCCTCGCGAATATTTGCCTAACGCTGTCAGAAGATGGGGGATACAACGTGAACTCCTTAACCTTTAGCGATGTAAAACGGTGTTAACTGACTGATCGTAAATATGATTAAAAACTCTCCAAAGCTACAGAGTAAAACAAACAATATATCATAGGGGTCGGGCTAAACCTCTCTTCCAATTTGTCTATATAACATGCAAAATTGCGACGAGTAACGACATGGTTTCCCTTAGCTCAATGTCATGTCATGACAATTAAACCCAAAGTAACCATACCTCATTCATCTAAAACACCATGCAACATGCATGTTGGACCTTCATTCATGATATAGAAATAGATCGCCTACTCCTGGCAGTACTGCTTTCGAAACTGTTCAGTGTTCAATGAACAAAACCATAATAGTCTCTCAACTTTAAAGTGAAACATTTCAACTTTACGTATTAGCTTCGATTGTTGCATTTCATGCCAGAATTGATAGCCTACGGACTACGGTTTGATATGTAGGCCAATACACCCATGGCCTACTAAAAACATGGCCATGATACACCTAAATTTTTCCGTCGGGTCTATCAGGAAGTACTTCACCAATCCATCAGTGACTAAACCAGATATCAATTTCCAGGCAAGATAGTGATTTAATTTTGCACACTTTTCAACAGCGTGTTAAATTTTGGAGAGGGGCCATACACAGTTTTCTCAATAGTCGACATATACGGAGAGAAATCATTAGAAGCACCACTATTCCTCACTTTCGTACCCATGCAAAGCGTCAGAGTGTGAAGGATTAGCACAAACGACATTAGACCGTAAAATATCTGTGGGCTGATATGCGTATAAGATACCGAGTATAAAGAACTTATTCTAGTGCAGACCGACCTTAAAGTGCTTTGAAGCTACGATTGTTTTCAAAATTTATGCTTTGATGAAAGAAAATATGCCAAATGAGCTTGATCCATGATCCCATGAGTAAATTGATAAAAATCTCCATTCTTCAGTTGAAGTACAACTATCCGAAAAGACATAGATATGGTTATGTAAACACTCGTACGGTAGCATGTCAGTGCGCTTGGCTCAAGATAATATTACCCCGACAAAAGCTCCGATAGGCGCCTATCGAAACTTCTTACAGTTGCCAAGTAGTTTCCACTTGTCATAAGAACAACAATCGTCTTATTTTTGGCGATACACACATGGAGCTTCCGATTTTTATCGCCCCGTAAAATCGCAGTGTAAACTCTCGAGACAGACCTAGAAATTTTCAATATCTGTACGGTATGTTACACGAAGTAGTTCCTAGGAAGCCTGCATCTTCTCATTAGAATAGCATTGCTGCACAATTGTATTTTACTAGTGTCGCATTCATTCGTAGCAATGGTTGAAATTGATTTACAATTACATGGACAATTAGAAACGATAAAATCTCTCAGAAACGCTCACGAAAGACCACGGTTGTCTGGTTTGGTTGATGGTGTGATTGAAATCCTGTTATAAAACGGATTTTTGAACAAGGACGATGACAGTACTGAGCAATCGCGTGATGGATTAAATAATGTCATACTCGAAATCCAACGGTCGCTCTGAGATTAAATATCGTGTTGCAACAGTTACGGGCAGATTTTGTGATTTTTCATCGAAGTAACGGCGTAAAACCGATGTGAGAAATCTACATTATCGGTAACCCACGTAAAATGCCACTTTAGTAAACATTGATACTATTCGCAACTGCGTAAGCACAGCGTATGTCATCGCAAAGACGTACCGATGAAGAATTTACTACACAAGCCTAATGCATTGGGGTAATGAGAATCATGCCTTGCGCTGATTTCTTGGCTGAATTAACCTCAACTTCGATCTAATGCTGCATACGATACAACCACATTTCACACCTTTCTGCGACACATATATTTATACCGGTCGAAGCATTTTTTTCAATTGATTATATTATAGAACATCAGTCTATTCGGCTTGAATTTAACATTTCTGAAGGACTGCTAATGACTCGTGGATAATTGTAATGGCGAAGGTAATACGACGGAATGAGCTGATAAAATACTTGTCAAGCGTTCGCGTACTGGTACATCAGAAACGAGATTTTTAACAAATTCCTTTGGCGAGATAAGAAGGTTCCCGCCTCGTGGGTACCTGAACATGAGACAAATTGGATTTATGAATCGAAAGGAGGAATTTTTGACAACGTGACTATATACGTGGCAACCCGCGAAAAAGTTCCGACAGATGTCTATTGCATTTCATCGAATTGGGTTGTTCATACTCAATTAAAGCACTATCAATCCATGATCAGTAATGCTCGTATAGTGTTTGTTTTTACTGAAAAACCAGCTCCAGCCTCAAGAGATATATGTAGCTAAACATGAGACTTTATATACATGAATGACATGCGACCTTGTGTACACCTATATTCAATAAAAGCGTTGATAGAATTCGCATCACAAATATATTTTCGCACCGCTGTTGCATATTTCCGATGTATATCGCTCAGTGTTCAGTGTATAGCTGTTCAAGTGTACATGTAAAAGGCAAACTGTCAAGTTGATTCTCTCAGTTACACACTCGCCTATATGTGAATCCGACGTAAAAAAATTAACGTTGACAGTACAACTTATAGTAACTCTTCCCTTGTTCTAATATGCGAATGGACCTAAGTATAAATATTGACGATGACTTATCGTTGAATGCTAAAAAATACCTTCGCGTTGACATACTGAACATCATAATTTCTCTATTAATACAAGACGAGAGAAGCTACGTGAACAAAAAATGCGCTTTCGTGGCCATTGGGACGCGACGAATATCTTGCTTGAAAGTCACGATCGTCATTCTGTTGTAGAACCTACTAGAGTCACCTTTCATTTCTGTAATTCAAATTTGCGTCCATATTTCGATGCTTCAATGCCTGCATTCACAGATTCAAAACACTCGATTCTCAGGCTATGGTGAACAATAGAACAACGGAATGACGGGAATTCTTAATTGCCGTTTGGGCGCGTGCTTCTTTGTAATTAATGAGAGATTATACGAAGTGCCGTGGAAATTTACAAAGATGCGTAATCGCACGTGGATAGAATAGAAAATGGCGCCTGTTGATTACATTATCAAATTTTGATTATAATTTCCAACGATATGTGTCATAAAAACCATACTCACCGTATTATATCACGTTTTCCTCGGAGCGATTGGACGTGAATGAACATGAAAGAAACACGAAAGCGTTGCGACACTTCTTCGCCATCTGCGTGAAATCTTTATGCATGTGTCATGGCGTTGTCGAAATCGACACGGTGAAAGAGTGTCGATTGCGGGAGAGAAGGCGTAATTTTTAAATGACGTATGAATTTTCACACACGTGAACCTGAGAATTTCTCGGTCGCTGACCTTCGGTGATCCCACCGTAATCCAGTAATGGTCCATTGGTGCTGTCCGACTCGATGACCTGCGATGTTTATCTCTGCGTACAGCGAGCCGAGTTTTGAAATTTCAAAATGAGTTATATCGATACTGTCTACGAATTTCCTAACACGAGACGAATTGAATACGACTGCATATTACGTGTAAGTCGTTTTCGTACTAACATCGCGGTGCTATATTTACTGACAAAACAAGCAGTCGCGTAATACCTGAATAAATCGAAAAATTCTTGGCGTATGATGGAATAGATAAGAAAACAATGGTGCATCCATAATCGTTGAATCTTTAAGTGGGGTGCTTTTTTCTGTCATCCGGGTTCATCTACGTGAACATCTAGGGGTCACGTTGCAAAAGAACCCCAGACGCGTGGCACCCATCACAAGATTTCGTCTTAAATTAAAACAGCGGATATCCGCAATGCGCCCCTCGTAATTTTCTTGCGACATATTCCATGAAAACACTTGTGATTCCCGTCGCATGGTGACGAGGATGACGCGACATTAGCCGTCAGCGTTGCCTGAGAGCGATTACCAGATCATCAATCTTCAAATCACCGAAATTCATTCACTGAAAGGAGTAATCACTCCTGTATATTTGACTGGTGATAGACATAATGAATGCTCCTTTGACAGTAGTGGACTAATCACGAGATGCGTTAATACATTAATGACCGTCTGGCATGAATTAGCACTCCAGAAACATAGAACAAACTCTTTACTCCCACCCATATCGCAAGACAGTGGCGCTTCATCGGTGTTGGTACAATGCCTGCTTTGTCACTGCGAAAAGGCAATGATTGCCCATATAACCGGTACATATGACCAACGTGTGTTAGTTTTACTTTTCCGATCAAATTCATGTGTCTTATTCGGTAGGTATTGATAAATTATTGTTATACTCATTTCACAGCAACGTCCACTTGGATTAAATTGGTATTGATAAACGTTATGGTTATCCGAATAATATATGACCACGTGACCGGGAATATCACGCTTGTGCCACATACTCAGTGAGGAATGGGCGGCTTGGCGCATTCTCATATAGGAATCGAGATATGCCTACGTCGCGTCAGAGACTAGAGACGGGAGAGTCGCAATGGCAGGTTATCGACTGATTAGTTGATTGATTGATGAAATATTTCCGAAAAAATTAGACTGAGATAAGATAACTGAAACAGTTCTTATCTAGGTTATCATGTATTTTATGCAAATTATTTACCGAGAAATTTAGACAGGAGTCCTTGTCAGCGGCACAATCATATACAGTAGCCTATAAGCATTTGGTATGACCAATGGAATGACCAGACGAGGGAGATCACTGCAAGATGCAGCATAATAACAAAGGGACACATAAAGTGATTTCTGAAACTCGAATGTATCTACATCTAAATTATGAATTATTATTGATAACTGCCAATTCAAGTGGAGTGAAACGCGCTTGCGCCACAGGCCAACAAGCGGACTTGTTCTATGCCTAATGTAACAAATGGGATCTCGTTAAAACAGTCAGACATTATCATTCCGTTTGTAGTGGCTTCGACTTTCATCGCAACAGCCTTACTGATTATTGTCTTTATAGTTACGAGCTCCCGCCTTACTGAATCCCCGTTGTGTATCGTGCGTTATCGTCCTCGATTGCGGGATCCGTAATTGATTTGACAAGTGCATTAAAAGTAGACTTGAAAAAACTACAGATTATGGCGCCAAAAGGCCAATACCGAGAATCGCGACTAGCGCACACAAGACAGAATAATAATGATGCCTATATACATTGCCTATATGCGCCCAACTCAAAAATGCATTTTCGCCACATGCAGCGATTGTATAACTGTATACTGTATAAGTGTATAGTGATGAAAGTTGAGGCTGCAAAGATTGAAACCAAAGTACTGATGAAGATGAAGCATATTCAATTCACGTGCAGGCTATATCCAAACAATTCGATTCGTTCTATTCCAAATGTACCAAAATATCATGTTATTGGGAACTGTGCGTACCAGTAGGAAGTAGTAGTAGTAGTAGTATAGTAGTAGTAGTAGTAGTAGTAGTAGTAGTAGTAGTAGTAGTAGTAGTAGTAGTAGTAGTAGTAGTAGTAGTAGTAGTAGTAGTAGTAGTAGTAGTAGTAGTAGTAGTAGTAGTAGTAGTAGTAGTAGTAGTAGTAGTAGTAGTAGTAGTAGTAGTAGTAGTAGTAGTAGTAGTAGTAGTAGTAGTAGTAGTAGTAGTAGTAGTAGTAGTTGGAAGAATTTAAATGTGAGAACGACAAAATTGCAGATGTACTTAAGCGATGAATATTCTATAGAGATGTTCCTATAGGCCTATAATATACTCGAACACAGCACTGGTATTGTGATGCCCCCAACTAGGGGGTGGCAGAGATTATGGCAATTGCATATAGTAGGCCTACTGCACATTAGGCTACATATTAAATTATTGCATGTTCAATTGGCGGAGACTTGGCATACCCGCTGATCAGTGAGGATAATAGTGGAATCTTTTTGACGAATATGATCATTGTCGTTCAAGCACTTTAAAGCGGGAATGTGCAATGTGCATTCATGCAATTCGCGGTTATCGTGTCAAGTGCGGTCCACAAAAGCGGCCTCAGAATTACGTTTCTAATTTATATTAGATTGAGCCGAATTTTAGTGATCTAAGAGAAAGAAAAAATATCTGAAGGAAATATATGTTTGGGAAGCCCTGAACTATACAAGCGTCACGGCTCTTTGAGGTTCTTGGCCGCAAACGATGCACTCACCATCGTAGGAGGGTGAGGTTGTTCCCGAAGAATGGCACAGGCAAGCCATGTTACTTGACAGCGCCCATCAGCTACAAAGCTGGGATGGTGCATGTTGTCCGAGATCTTGACAGACCAGACTCAAAAAGTATGGGTCGCAAAGGGTATAATTTTGGGTCGCCACATGACCAAAGCGGTTTGATAATATGTATGTAAAATTTGTGGCGTTTCGCGCGATTTCATGCGGATAGTTTTTACATATCCAAGGTCACTGTGTATCAGCGTATCATAAGGTATCGAGCTCTAATGTGGTTACTCTCCTTGATATTTTTGGAGTTTGTTTTCCAAGCCATAAGGCAGAAGCATTAAAACAGACATGCGAGTTTTGCACGACTTCGGCGAACTGGATCCTTGGGGACCATTGTGTCATACTCTTAAAAACGATTTCTGCCAGCAAGCATTTTTCATTCGCGGAAAATATACCCTGTATTTTGGATAGGAGTTCTGGGTGGTTCTTATAAAGATCACCCATCCAAGTACTACAAGCTCCTGTACGAAACCCCAACACGTATTTGGCCGAAAAGTGTTTTAATGCGTTATAGTTGAAATCAAAACAAGAGAAAAGAATTGTCTTTTTAATGAGACACTTGGTGGCCTACACCGGTCGCCTACTTGTTGCACATATGAATCGTATAAAAAATTGCGGTTGGTTCGTTCGGATGAATTCTTTTTGCAGAAAAAGTGCAGATGGTGTTCAAAACGGTTGAAAAGCACTGCACTAATAATTGCATTACCTGTTGATTTCCATATCAATATTTTTAAACGTCAGCTTATCTTCAAATAGTATCACAATCTTTCCAGCGCATCATATAGTTAGTCTTTCCATATGATTTTGTAACTCAGACGACTCATTTCGTAACAAAAACGAAAGGGAATATATGGCCTGGTTAAATAGGGCGGTCATGATACATTGCTTAAACGTTTCTAACAATCATTTGATTACAGGTTTGAACGATCTTACTTAACCACAGCGGCCAGCACACTCATATCTAATTATTATTCTCATATTCTAATTGTAGTCTAAACGAGACGCGTTGGCCTTGCCCAAAGATTACATGATGCATAAAGATAACTTTAAAACTTCCTTGCATCGCCTTCCGTGCGGGTTGCGGATGCGCGGATGTCTCATCCTGTTAGCGTTACAATCAGCGATGGGAAATGCTCAGTACTACCGTATCACGTTTTCACATATCGCTCTCGAATGTAAACCTCGGCTCGTTCGTCTGCATATCTGTTTCATATAATCGATTTATATATTTTTTGATTTTGTATAAACCTCATTCAAAAAAATTTCGATCAATACCTTCAAACTGATTCGTACTGAAATGACACTCAACAATCCGTTCATTCCTTCGCCATTTAATGTTGAAAATGTAACTGGTGAACAGTGAACACACAGTGATCCAGCCCCGTGAGCAGGCTAACTCAGCGTCTTTCGGCGCCCATTTGTAATCAACTATATCTTCGTCATCAGTAGGGTTGCATTTAAAACAAAAAACAAGTTAAAACAAACATGTCTAAAACGAGGCCATTCTTTAAAACTTGTCTTTTATTGTTTTTTTTTAGTTTGTAGTCATGACATCACGAATATTTATTTGTGACGTCACAGTGAATTGACATTGACAATTGAAATTTAGGGTAAATATGGCTCCTTCGACGAAAAGGATCAATGTCCGATCACTGTCATAAACAGACCAAAAATATCTTTAACCTTTATGCAGCATTCGTACTGTCGCCGGTCATCATCATCAGAACACCCATTCCGTACCCATGATCAACATCTGCTTGCTATAACTGTTGAACCGACGACGTTTCCGAGGGTTCCAGCCACCCCACATCGTATACGTCAACTATTTTGGGTGCAAACCGTCCGTAGGCTCATTCATGGTTTTTTGGACGTATTTACACAATTATGGCATAATTACACAACGTTAAAAAAACATTTTGTTTTTTCAAAAAGGCATTTGTTTATAAAACACTGTCTAAAACATGTGTTAACACTGTGTGTTTTAAATGCAACCCTAGATCAGTATTGTTCAAAATACTCATGACTTTACCGCCCTTGTTTCTAATAATGGATTAAATAAATTTAGGCCTGTGAAGCAGACTTGGACAACTAGATAATTCTGGTTGTCTAATTTCACTAAATTAGAGCGAAATGTCAGTAATCTAATTCTAATCTAATTTGTGAAATGTTCATATATGCTCTAATTCTATTATTGTAATCTAATTTATTATTTTCCTGAAAATGCCTATTTGTCCGCGGTATTATGCACCGAGTTAACAATAATATCAATCTCGCTCAGAGAAATCAAGTGCTGAGCCGCCGGCTTGTTCACTTTCATGCCCTCAACTACCACTAGAAAAAAGAGGATGATTGCTTCAGATCTAAGCAAGGAAAATATATTAGAGGATGAAGCGGAAGGATATTTCTCAGCAGAGAGTGATAGCATGGACACTTGGACAATGGACAGTGATGTATTGAATTTTGAGTTACTGGAAAAGAGAAAGTCGTTTTCCTCATCTCAAGGCTGCTGCTGCTCGAGAACTCGTAGGCACGACTAGAATTGACTACAATATCAGCTCCGCCGGAAGGAGTTTTCAGTCATTAGTACAGGGGTCGCCAACTCAAAACGGGTCGCGTGTCACTTTTCAACATTCGGAGCCACACAGTTGAGCAACCACGTTTTTAAAATTTTACGCTAATACAACGCCGTGCTCACTAACATGGGCGATGGGCATGATTGCAACAAAAGAAGTAATATTATTAAAGTATTACAAATAAAACAAGAAATTTCATGATCATAAATTTCATTTTATTTTGAACTATGAGCTGCGCATGATTCCTGACAACGCTGTTCAGCGACTACTGAATCTATAACGAGGCTAGCCAGACATGTTACCAGATAAAATACCATCTCATCCTGAAGATTGACCTTGTGGCGACGTGCTGGGCCGATTTCTAGCATATCGGTCTTGGCAGTGTCTGGGCCAGCATTGCACGTCAAGGCAATATGCTTATTCATATCAGATGACTCTCCATAGTCGCCTTCGCTGAAGCCTTTTCGGCTTGTGAGGAGAAGTGTTGTTGGGCACAAGCGAATAGCTTTATATAAAACAACAACAATAATAATAATAATTTGAAACTGAAATCAATTTCAGCATTTCAAAATGCTTTATTTCGCGTTCTTCCAAATTCACAAATCCGCTCGCCGACCGCAAAATATGACCTCGCGGGCTGCGTGTTGATGACTCATGCTGGTATAGTGCAAATCGAGCAAAGCTTGGAATATAGATGTTAACCATTCTCATAGTTACGGGAATGCAATGTGACTTGGTATGAACCGAATATTTTGCGGTATTTATTTCTCATCCACAATTTCATTCAATTTCCAAGTTTTCACGAATTCAGTAATTCTATTTGTAATCTAATTTAGAAAAAACTGTGCAGCTATAATTCTAATTCTATTCTAATTTGGAAAAAACTTCGGCTCTAATCTGATTCGGAAAATCGGAATATTTTCCAGTCGTCCAAGTCTGCTGTGAAGTAATCTTGCAGTGAAACAGCTGCGATCATTCTGTCGATGTCTATCGACCCCTGCCCGCCTCAGAGTTTACAATACCTCGTTGCGGCATTGCTATGGGTCAGAAATACTAGCACGTATTCATTTTAGCCATAAAAGAAATCCAAATAGGCCCCGCTCTAACGTTCAAGGTCCTTGAATGAGCATTTTGAACAAATCACAAGACTTGCAATCCTCAGATACCACCTTTATTAGGGTTACCATACGTACAGGATTCGTCCTCTTTTTTGACTTTTTTGAAAGTGCCCACGGAGGACTCCCGAATGTTATCTTTTTGAAATTTTGTCTTCTTTTTTGAGAATTATGGTTAAATATAGGGAAAATCGGACTGAGATACAGTAAACCAGCCCTGAAGTAACGCTCCGGTGGCTATTTCGCGAGCTGAGCCGAAAAGCTGATCTTTTTTTCGTCAACCAACGAATAATGTGGAAGAAAAACTGTATTTCGGGAGTTGAGCCGGAAAGTGGACTATTTTTTTAGTCAACCAGTGGGAAAAATATACCATTTTTTCACGATTTTCCTCCGGTATTGCAAGTCTGAAAATTTTGAAAAAGTGTCCTCTTTTTAGATTTCCAAAATATGGTAACCCTATCTTTATCGTGGCAACTCTAATAGACGGTACCTAAAATCGTATGCTTCATGTAGTCTTACAGGCCTTCTCTGGTTACATTAGTGGTGACCAATGAAAGGGAAAACAAAATTGCGATAAAAAATGGAATTCGTGATGTATCTTGATATCTGATGAAAGATCACGTGCCAAATGTCACAGCACGTGAGAGAACAGTTCAAGATATATGGACTCAATACAGGAAACCACTTCAAGCGCGAAGATTTTTGCAGCTTATTATATTCCCAAAATGCAGTAGACACAATTCGAAATATCAATGGAAATATCAATGGAAATTACTTCTTTGATTTAAGAATACTACTTTGAAACAAATATTATATGTCGCTACGACCTCGATAAGTCGCAAAGCAAATTTCCCCCAAACAGTACAATGTTTGTGGCGATTGTCTAATTTCTGCATGCCGAACTATCTACCTATGCGTCAATGATCACTATGACGCCCTATCCTAAAATACCTGGAATGCGCCACTCGTAAATGAGTGCGAAAAGAAGATCTTCCATATCCGATGAATGACTCAAATGCGTTTGAAGGTTGCATGATAATTCATATAATTAATTGAAATTCAATGTCAAATTCCAAACCCGGTTTTGTAAAACAGGAAATCTTCGGATCCAATGCCAATAATAATCCAACATGCGTATAGGCTATGCTCATCTCTGACGATTATAAGGGCACATAACAGCATTCAAAATTAATTTTATAGCAAGTTTTGTGTGACCTACATGATTTCATTCAACATCTTGGACAATCTCTACGTGGGCAATAGAGTTTTCGTATAAGTTCAAGATTACAAGTTATTCATTTAACTTGGCCCTATATACGATTGAATATATTTAATAGTCTATTTATATTAAGCAAGAATTGGCGATGGCCGCATATTTTCTCACACACAACCACCTGATCGTTCCTAAGACCCTCATCGCCCAAAATATTTTAATCCCCTCAAAAATGTGTCAAGTGTCACTGAAGGTCAAGCTGTATTTTCATTGCTTCGACGGTGTTGCCAAAGTGTACTTCACATTTGACCCGCGCCAATAGTATAATCAGAATAGCAATGCGGAACGCCGATAAAACTGCTAAATCAAAACACAACTTCAAATACGCAAATCTTATATGAGTATATCTTCAACAAGCGGTTGTCTTGTCATCATTCCGGTGATCGACTGGTAAGGGCTTCTAATTCCGGAAATGATTGACACTCGAACAAGGATTATATGCTTCATAAATGTCGACATTAAGCGATTATTTTACATGTCATCAGGCTTGGCGAGGCATTTGCTGGCACAAGTATTCCGTGAATGAAAACCGGTAAAAGATAATATCAATTGTTGTGGTTATTTGTAAGGTTGTGTAACAGGTATAGGCGCAAGTAGTGGCCAATAGTGTAAGATCAAACAAGAACGCCTCGTTTTCTTTCATAAATTGTTTCAGTGGTATCAGGTGTCTTACCCCAGTCTCAACTATATATGGAACACGTTATACAGTGATAAATACGCAGCCAAAATATAATAGGTGTCAAGGGTCAACACGTGCTCGCTGCTAGTGCAGCCAGGAGGCGTAGACAGAGCGAAAATTTCAACAAATATCAGCAATTAGCGTGGTGTTGGCCTTATGAATGTATTATGACGCCACACGCGCGTCGAGGGGCGGAAACATGCCACGCCCAGAGACGCAATATTTTCTTTGTCCAATCTAGGGACCATGTTTAATGGTCGTATACGATACATTATCATATTATTGTGAAGTAATATAAGTACGAATTCGACAGGAGAAATATATAATAAGAGTTCGAAATGTCGCGGTCTCATGAACATATCGGGAGTTTATAAAGCTTGGTTCGGTGTATTTTTGGTGGAATTTACTTTCAGTCATTCATCAGTTTTCATCGATTATTCAGACTTACAAGGAACTCTATTTCTAACGGTGAATCGCCAGATTTCCAGACACCATGAATGATGTGAAGAATTCCTTGGGATAAAATCCATATCATGTTCCCAAATACTCTGATGACGCAACATACTATCATTTTCGGTTCAATGCGGCCAGCCTTGAAAACACCCACAAAAGCCCACTTCAACACCATAAGCCCAGCATCATAGAGCAGGGCTGGACAATTATTTTTCCCGGTGGGCCAGATAAGATGCAAAAATAGTTTGGCGGACTGAGCCGAAAGTTACTAAGCCATTATTGCGGTGTGTTAGTTTTTTTAATTGGAAGTAGTAAGTAACTTTGTTATCAACTGGATGTGTTAAAGTAAAGGGGAAGTTAGGGTTGATTTAAAAAAACATATTTATACAGTATAATTACAAAATTTACAAAGTGGTCGGTATGAAACATTTTAAACTCTTTGCTAATCAGAAATCACACTCTTTTCTATTAAGACACCGATGTATTTCAAATAGCATGAACAATATATATCAGATTATAATTGTAAAATGAACTCATATGTTGGTATCCCTTAATCTTGTTTAGTGAGAGAAATCTAGCCTCTGCTCGGCTTTAACAAGTGCACCAAAGTTAGGATGAATGTTTGAAGTGGAGATGTGAAGCAGAGCTGACAGATAATTAGCAGTAAGAGTTGATCTGTACGTAGAATTGGTAAACTTCATTAACAAGAATGTATGTTCACAGTTGTGCGACTTTGATTGTTATACGGCGTACTTTGCTTTGTCGGTTTTATTTTGAATGTGCTTCGAATCTGAATTACGTACATGTAAATCACTTACATAGAAACACATTTCCGTTTCAGTTTATACAGCCTATGGTGTTAGTTCACCTTTTAACATTTGAAAGTATCCCTCATGTTCTAAATAGTTCCAGGCAACTTGTGGCGAGCCGCTCAAAATCATGTCGCGGGCCGCAGTTTGCCAAGGTCTGTCCTAGAGTAAACCTTGGTATGAAGGTGAGTGTGTTACCGTCGTTTTTAATACAATACAGCAAGATTCCTGTAGCACGAGCTTTTCAAAAATCCCGAAGAAATACGTTTAATCCGTATTGATATGAAGAACCTTAGTGGACACTCCATGTTCCATCCAGCAGATTATACAGACAAGCAGAGAATATGTCATCGAATCCATCAAGGTACGCGGCAGACGCAATCAAATATCTCTTGCCTGTTCCCAGCGCTGCGTCCCACTTACTGAGTCTTATTTGCGACCATTCCTGTGCTGTCATGAATACGGCCAATAGCAACATCGCTAGCAGTTTCGATAAGTCCATATCTGGCAATTCCATATATGTGCTCATTTTCACAGGCTATTGGCGCACCTTGACTCTGTGCGGCCCGCATAATCTTGATTTATCTAGCTCATATGAATGGCATCGCATGCAGGCAGGGTTAGTAGGTGTCTTACGTAGAACAGCCAATTTCAGCGAAGCGTATACGACCTTCAATATCCCGGATTATATCCTTAACATTTTCGAGCAGCAGTATAAGGGCGCCGCGAATATCCGACACGCTCTCGCCCGGCTCGCGAGACGGCGCGAAAATGACATTGAGTGTACCGGTTAGGAATTTTAGTTGGCGATGGGATTGCTGTACAGTACAGTTCCTGCATTCATTTGTGACATGTAATACTTTGCTGCGGGTTATGGCAACACGGAAGGTGATGGTGGCAGTAAAATGAGTCGTTGCAAACGACCTTCGACCATGTAAAAGTGGAATTCTAGATAAAGACCATAGGGAGTTTTGCGCTCGGCTGCGTGGTCAATGCACGCATCAAGTAAGTGGCAAGATCTTGCGAATGGATATGCATAGACAGTAGTCAGCGTAGTATTCAATAAATATTGCAATGAAACATATTGTACAATGAAAGGTTCACCCTCTACCGTATATTTACCTGATTAACCTCAACTGCAGCTGTCAGTCTGACTGAAGAGGACATCTTTTCCCGAAACGTAATAATACTTGGACACGTGACCAACCTCGTGCACCTACCTAAACGTGAAATTGATCCAATGCAAATGAAATAACCGTGAATTTAACTTCCACGAATCCGGAAGGGTGTGTCATAGGTTGTGGCAAAAACACGAAATACCAAAATAGTCAACCTTCAACAGCGCGACGGTTTAAAATATATATTTACGCGAAAACGTTAGTCGATATCGATTACGATTTAGCACAAATACGTTGGTATCCAGCGTGCAGGCCCATCGATGATTAGCAAAACGTACAACGTTATTGTTTATTGTGCGCTTAAGTAATTATGCTAAAAGAATTAGGCCTTCTGAAAGTGATACTCCTCCAAACGATTAACAATTCTTTATATAGAATTTCACGGATTTGAAAGAAAATTCAAGTAGGCCTACGTCTACAAACTAAGACCTAGATTTAGAATCTGGAATCTAGGTCAGGGATGTCAAACTCAATTTTGGTCGCGAGCCGGATTCAAACCTTTTATTCGCTTGCGGGCCGGGCCAGTCAAGCGATGCTAAACTCCTCCAAAATCATATCTGTGTTTTTAAGTCTGATGCTGCTATATATAACGGATCACAAGGGCATTATTTAAACACATTTGGCAAAAATATAATGATTGGACGATTGAATTCAGTTAAACTACACTAAAACAGTTGCTCTAACCTGCGGGGTACACCGATTGTTGGCACGATGCGGCGTTTGCCCTGCGTGTGCGCTGTGAGTGAGGAATACAAGAGATTTAACTGTAAATGCGGACTCTTTGAATTTGTTTCATTATATATTACATCACTATTTCGGTTTGAAATCTCGGCATAAAAAAGTTATTGCGCCATCCACGGAACCAGTTCAGCAGAGGAAAGAAAGTGAAGGATTAAAGAGATGTTTTCAGCACGTTGTGAGTGCGGGGACCTTTCGAGCATTATGTAACTTGTATATAACGGTTTAGGATTGGCGATTTGACTTCGGTGAATAGCTACCTTTTTGTCCATTTACAGTCCCGAGAACTTCGAGTCTGAACTGAGTGAAAAGTCTGTGTACTTTTTGCGGAATTATATGTGTCGATGGCACTTGTAATTGCGACTAGCGAAAACGCAACATTTCCGTCGAACGGTTATAATATGGCATATAAACAATGAACATGTTCGACATTTGCTGTCGTAACGAAATAATTACGTGGAAATAAACAAATTTTAACTGAAATATGTTGGATAGTACAGGCATTCTATTCATGTACTCAATATTGCTTCGCCATCCGGTGGTTCGACATGTCTGTTCTAGATTGTTAAAATAAGCTGGTTAGCTACATCTTGTTATTCGGTTCTTAGAGACGGGAAACTAGCAACACATATTGTGGGCGGGAAAGAGTGTTCGGAGCACGTTACAATGTGTCAAATCTCATCAATGCGCTATATATGATTGCGCACCATAAATCACCGGGCAAACAGTTGACACGATGAAAAATGATAGATCAAAGTCCATCGAAAAGGATTGTTTCTAAATTGGCGATTTTGCATATATAGACAAAGTTACAATGCCGGACTCATGACGTCCAGACTGCTCGCCCGCCTTTTGTCGTAGATCATGAATGCGACGTAAGTAAGTGCCTATTATGCATTCATTATGAAAAACACTCACGAATTGGAGCATCTATGAGGAGCTCGAGAAATAAATGGGTCGACAGCCGCAAGAACTGAGTGTGCTCGCCGAAGACAATGCTCATTATTTCTTGATGCAGGACCGATTTTGATATGAAAACGCACATGACATAACCTGCAAATTTTATTGATATAGATGAATGCGAGTACCATCCTGAACCCACAAAAACATTTTTAATCGATGAAAATATGATCAAATGATTCTGATCAGTGATAATTTCCTAAGAAAAAACTCAACTGCAAATCACCGAATTTCTCTCATTCACGGATGGTTAATCGCGATCGCCAGTATAAATGCGACTACTTGCTGCGAAATTCCTTAGATTTTCGAGAAATCCGTCTGGGTTCGAACTTTTTTCTAATCTCAAACTTGGCACGAAAGCGGCGGCGAGAGATATCACGTCGTCCAAGTATGGCCAACCGAAAACTGCTGTCGTTGGGGGGCGGGGAGGGCTCGCGGGCGTGAGACAATGAGCATTGTTGTTGCACGCCTCAAGCCTATTGTTTGAGTTGCATTGTTTCAGTGTAGCCTTCTAACGTGAAGGATCAGAAAGCTTGAAACTTCAGAATGAGTTGAGGGCGAATGCAAAAGATAAGTCAGTGAGAATTTGCTGGCATTGCATTCTTTATTTGGACACCTTGCTAGTCGTGACGCGACGAAACTGCCGCGGCCATAGACATTACCTTCGGAATAGCGGTTTCGGCGTCGACAACTTCATGATATAATGTTGGCGACGCAATCTATTTTAAAAACTGGAAGTTATCGAGAATCACCCGAGGCGACCCGCGCAGTGTAATAGGCATCGTTAGGATGAGATTCCTTGAAGAATTTAAGCGCGATGTGTCATAAGGACGTTAAGGGTAACAATTATAAGATTTTACCGGAAGCGACATCCCAGCGTCAAGCGAAAGGACCGCGTCGCATGACAGTTTATCCGAGAATAATTTGTCAACGCTGATCTCTTCATAGGTTCGATTTATAGCCTGTGGGTTAATCCCCGACATTGATATATCAATACCAATTCGTGTAAAGTCATCACTTTGTGCAGTGGAAGACTGGGAAAAAGAATACCGGATTACGGATTACTTCGCCTTCTTCGCCCGGCGAAATATTGAGATCGCCCCGATGCCGACACACGCCGCATGTCCCCATCGATCACCGACTAAAACGCGGATTACTATTCTCGAATGCGGACTTTTGAAAACTTTTCGAAATGTATTTAAAAAAGGCGCATCAAGCTGCATCCATTTCAATCAATGCCGAGGAAAACGTTCACTCGTCGATAGACTGTTTTTTATTTCGCTGTCCTTATGTTTGATTACGCAACATAGACTTTGCACCCACGCCGCTGTCGCAAGAGTGCCTGATTATCTGGGTAAGTGAAACACGTTGCTGAAATTGAACCAATTTTCTTGTTTTCGTCTGGCTGTTGATGTGAGAGGTAAATGATGTCGGCAATCGGATGACGTAGTTATCGAAAAGTACATGCCTTTAACTGAGCTTGGCAATTAATGGTGTACAGTTGTTTACCTATAAACCGAAGTCATGCGGTGAAGTACGAAAGGAATGTTTGTTTTGCTTGGGTAGCATAACGCTTATTCAAGAGGTAAACAAGTAGGCGCTACCGTGATACTGGTGATCTTGTTTTCGCAAAGCCATGATGTATTTCGTGGTTGTACGAATCCAAACTATACTTGCTGTTATGAACGACGTGAAAGTCACCTACCTTCCGGCTAACTATATTTTCAGCTCCGTACATCGAAGTTAAATTGAGAAATTAGCCGTAAATATTATTTCACCGGTCTTCATCATGCCATTCGAAAACTCGCACTATGTCGAGACGAAGGATTGACTAATTAGACTTTACGGATGAGTACTTAGGTAATTAACCGTCAGAAAGATCATTATTGTCTCGAATATTTTCGCATCGACAACTCGCACAGTGAATCGTCTCACGTTTCCTAAACTAAAGATCCGAATTGCGTACTTATATGCGACATAGGAAAATTTCATGCGAAGACAAAGGTACCAGGTCGCTAACCCGTGAATCAGCTGTTCCCACAAGCATGGGAAACCATCTGTGCCTGCCAGGATGCGGCGCCGCGCATACCTTACCTTGACGTTGTCGCAAACATCACATTTGTGAAATCATTTTCTTCCGTTGCGAAAACATGACGTACAAAGGATAGGATGATTGTAGACTGTAGACATTAGCAGTTCGACCGCATCTTGCAAAATAGTCTTGAAATCGTATACTATAAACTTTATAGTATAAAGTTCCGGGTGTGATGAAGAACTACAGGACGTAGACCGGGAATTCCCAGAATCGCTTTACCGAATCCATACTCTTGAGAGTCACATATCTTAATCCCACATCACGCGTGCGGCTTCGATTTGTATTCGTTCGGAGAGAAACAGGATTACGCATATCAATATTTATCCGACACTGACACAAATCCCGCTAATTCGAACCCGCAGAGAAGGAGTGTTGTGACCAGCATCGGAAATATAGTTTGCAACGCAAGTTTTCGACATGTTAGCGATAACGCTATCCTTACAAAAATGCGAATCTGAAATCAGACTCATTTTCAGACTCCGAAATTTGGTGTGCAAATCCCCGAACAGGGGACGATTTTTAGAAATAACCCGACGGAATGGTTTCGCGCCAATTTCGGAGACGGGCAAGTTATCCGCGGTACTCTTGTTGACAGATCTCGATGCTGTAGCCGATAGCAGTAGGTGTGAAGTGAGGGAGGAAATACTGCTCGTGCGGCACGAACACCCGTCACTTCCTTCGCATGCGTTTTATTCCCCTTCGTGCGTCAAGTTGAACAGATGCTCCGGCTGTTGCGACAGCGATACCATGAGATGTGTGGCGACGTCTCAATACACAACGAAAATGCAGGTGAATAATTATTACACATTACTACATTGGCGAAAGGCAAGGCATCCGTCATTGCTGCCTTATTCTCACTAGATTTCAGAACGGACGACGCTACCCACCTTCAGTTATAAGGTAATAACCTTGGAGTTCACGCATCACGGGTCTTGCGAGTGTCGAAGGTGAGATGTGCGCCGGTGCTTATGTTCAAATTTGAGAGCACCGTCGGGGTCATGAGTCGCCATCGAAAACGTAGGTATAATTCAGCAGAGTAATTTTCTCGCGCTAGATATATAAAAGTATTGTCACCATACCATATAGGAGTAGCAGAAAAAAGTTCTTGTCCCCGTTGACTCTTCAGTTCCGATGCCGTGACGCCGAATTGTGTATAGTTCTAGTGGATAGTGTTGATAGGCGTTCATTTACTTGTATTTTTACAACGCTTGGATTGAACTTGCATCCGTCTATAATTCCATCCATAACAATAACTTCATGGCAATTTCTTGTACTACTTCGCAATTTCTTTCGCTTTAGCATCGAAGACACAAGGCCGGTATGCGTTCCGGAAGCATGCGAATCACACGAAACGTGGGACCCTGGAGAGTGCCGATGTATGGCGGTACCTGGCATGAGATGCGTCCAGACTACGTGCAATCAAGGACAGCGATTGAACCACGACACGTGCCAATGCGAGTCGTCTTGCGTGAGACAGTCTTGTCCGCGTGGCGGTGCATTCAACGTCGAAACGTGCAAATGCGAAAGATGTCCCGTGCAAGCCTGTCCTCCGGGAGCTATTTGGAATCGCGCTACTTGTTCGTGTCAATGCAGACCCTGTCACAGCCGCAGGAGGCGAATTGGCGCGAATACGCTGGCTTGTCTATGCTCTTGTAAATTCGATTGGAAATTGAGAGCATTTTGCGAAAGCCGCCGACGACCGTGCCCGTGAGTATTTGTATTATTTCTCTCGCAAAATGATAGATGGATCATCGCAAAGTTTATCGGTAACGACGCCAATAATACTTATCATTTTCGCTGTTACCCGTCTAGCGTAAAGTTTAAGAACATGACATTCTCTGGTGCATACAATAAATCTATATCAGCTATCCATCACAAAATATCCTGTAAATGCAGTCGTGCAAAACGAAAACACCTATGCGAAAGCATGTTTCCAAAAGATTGCGCCAAATAAGGGGTTAGAGTTAGGCCGATCCTTATCAATTAATTAAGTGAAGGAAGTATAGACTGTAGTACGGTTTCGGTGTATGTACAGACACTCATATTTTTGTGGGGACTATATAATATCACCAAGTTTAGGCTCTGTTGGAATATGCAGATAACCATTAGTAAATTACGCTGCTCGTAAGTCCGCATGTTGCGTTTATAAATATCTTCAATTCCTCAGTAAACGACGTGTTACTACGAACTTGGGAGTATTATTGCAGTCACTGGATCTATTCTTTGGATGTTATCAAGGACATTTACTGAAAGCATTCGATTATGCCAATGCAGTAATAAGTTTATCTTCGCTCAACAGGTGCAGGAGTCTAACAGGTCCCCGTGGTTGATAGAGCGGACACCGGCATGCGTATTACGTGATTAAAGTACGGTTCAATCTGTCACCACGAGTTCAAAGCCGGGAGAATCTGGACGCTAGAATCTCGCGAAGCGATGGTTTTAGATCGGCAGGAGGAGTATGGAGACTAGATCGTCTGAAAGGGATATCGTCTAACCGAATGCGCTTGAAAACCACAGTGGACACAACAACTGATTGCACAAAGTCAATAAGATCGTAACGCAGAGGAATGCACTATTGCGGAGGCTCGTTTGCTAATCGATATATACATGAGAATATCGGCATATGAGCAAACAATGAAACCTTACCAAATGGTAACGTGAAGCGGTGAATTACAAAACAGCGAAAGAATATGCGCGTACGTTGTCGACATCGCGGAATCATAAACCAGCAAGATCACTCTCCTTTCCAACGTCAAGGTTGAGGTTGCAGAAATCGATAAAAGCTCCGGGTGTAACTGCATTTCCATGTTGAATTTATCGACGTCAGGCCTGTCATCGAATTACCGGTTTTGCCAACGCGAACTATACGTACCGATCGATGGTTTCGGACACCGCGTCAGGATATATCGATTTTGATTCCATGTGTTTGAGCCCCGTTTCTTCCTTTATTACACTGCAAATATTTTCACCTAGTGATTTATTCTTGCTTTATCATCTGTGCTGCTTTAGATATCTATGACTTACCGATATTTATTGAACCCTTACACTATTTATATTTATATATTGCCTATTTTTAGTAAATAAATTCTACAAATGATTACTCTTCGTCTTGAACCTGAGTGGGAAAAACAGTGCGACAGTGCCTGTTCAGTGTTCAGTGTACATTCTTACTAAATATCGATCTGAAATCGTTAATAACGAACGCACTATTGCCGACATGTACTATTATATGCAATGTGTTTGGCGAAAATATCAGCGTTTTGACCTTTGTCACCTCCCGCATATATGACTTGACTACAAAGCTATTGTAAATGTATTGAGTCCTTCTCTCGTCTGAGAGCTTGCAATTACGAGGGACAAGCACAAACTGTGTACAAAATAAATGTGATTTTTTTTTTGTAGAAAAATCTTAGAATTGTTGTTGGATTTTTTCACAAAAGACGAAGTATAGGCGTACATTGAGTGGTTATCGTATTTGTAATGCTGAGTCACCTAACGTATGGCGATATATGACGTCATAGTCGTTTTTGTATTCCTACCATAATGCATGCCCTCGTCCCACAGAACAAACAGCCTATCCCTATGAATTCAAACATCCACAAACGGCCTAACTGACATAAAATGTATTAATTTCAAGAAGCCAATATATCGTAAAGCAGCTTTATTCACTGTTGGGCATGTCGCTGGTTGGAACGTTGAGTGAACATGTTTTGTAAACATGTCGAGGCGCAGATTTTACGGTTTATTAATTCTCCTCAGTGCAATGGTATCTCGGAAAGAGATTGTTGCATGGTTTGTCAAGCATTTATTGTCTCACAAATCCTACTCATGATCGATTATCATGTTACTGTCGGTTTGCGTGGTCAATCGCGGAATATCCTCAAGCTTAGCGTTAAATCATTCGAAGTGTAAACATGTATCCGTGCTTTTACGAATGCGAGGATATTGAATAGCTTGCATGAGAGGGCGTCGCATGCATTACCTGCCTTAGCCATATACAGTACATGTATTGTAGTCACTCTCAAATTGTGCACTATTTCCACCGGCTGCTCAACTTCAGTCATAAATAGAAGTAGTCTACATCGTCGTCTTAGATATTTATCACACCACGGTATATCTCATCAATATAAAAGATTTTCGACAGAGGTATCAAAATTGGTGAATATATAGCTGTAGTGTAGGCCTATGTATCGTCTATAGAAGATGGAAGCCCACACAGCCAGATCAACATATTATACTAATGCCCAGTCCATTGGTATTAAGGACTCACTTCGAAAAATTGGAAGTAGGCTATACCGCGTGACCCCGTCTGATATTACGTTATTGAGAGTGGCTAAAATTGAGCAAGTACTTTAGCTGTTGGTACTACATGAAAATGTGGCGAAGTACATGTTATGTGTGTATGTATATGACATATCAACGACACGAGGTGGATTTCAGTGTAAACACAAGTACTACCCGATTTAGGTTACGAATGTCGTGGGACGTAGGCCTATGTGTGCAAAAACAAAACTAACAAACATAGATTTGAACTTCAATCCGTCTTGGGAACAGACTTCTTTGGCAATTCCAAAATCAACTACGGCGGTGGGTGGTTATATATACCAATAATGTATTGGCCTAATATACATACATATGTACTACAGGTCGACCAATATTGATTTTTGCAGGCCGCCACCGATTATTATCGACACACTCACAAGACCGATAACCGATATCATAGGCCGATATTAACATGGAAGGAACAGAAAACCATTTCGCCAAAAATATTATATATTAGGCAAGATGGCACTTATAAATGCCACAGAAAGCTGAACAACAAACTAGAAAACTTTCCAATATTTTTGAATTTTTCTATGTATAAAATATCGGCTGCGATATCGGCCTTCATAGGCCGATATCGATAACCGGGAAAGTTCCAAACATCGTCCTCGATTATCGGCCAGGTCGAGAATAATCGGTCGACCTCTAATATGTAATCGAGTCGAAGACACCTATATATGCGTGTCAGTTCAGGGTTTCCTTTCGGTGTGCTGACATACAGGCAGGACTGTGAAATGACGCACTTCTACTTGTTTGAAGTGATCACGTATAGGCTTCACACACTTGTATCATAACTACCCACATCTTAATATCGTGAATTCAGGTGGTAAAATAATCATAGTCGCTGAGATTTTTGGATTCATCTCCAACTGTTTTCACCACCGCTGCGCCGATAAAGCGAATCAATGCTAATACGATTTGGGACATACTGGCGAGGATCAGATGATGGCCTCGCGGGACGACAAATCTAACAACAAATATTGGATGTGGCATTCAAATTCAAATTGCCAATGCACGTTCTGGTATTTAATAACGTTGCATGCTTTGTGCAGGCAGGATCATGCAGACAAAACAGGATTATAGAAATGCTTTGAGCATTGATTTTTAGAAATCCTTGGCTTTGAGCTGCCTTCTCTGTGATCGACACTGTGAACATAGGAAAGTAAAAATTAACACTTAAGCCCCCGATGCACACTGCCCTCATGACACAAAACCTTGTTCGTTACAAAGTGCTCATCACTGTGTATACCGGCTGACCGTTGTATTATATCAAAGTATGATGTAAGAAATTCCAGATTCGTCGCTTTGGTATTCCGCAGTATTTATTATTCATATACATCGAGAGATGGTCAATGTAGTCAGCCTTGGTACTCAAGTAGAATTGAAGCGGTCACACCGAAAATGTAAGTAGTTTCAAAAAGTAGAATTAGTCGAGAAGTCGCAATCTTTGAGCATTTAATCGGATTTGACTACAAATCCGTGCAATTTTCGAAAACATATTCAGTTACCGTGGTTTAGGCGCTATTTATTTCGAGCAATTACGACAATTTTCATCATATAAACATAAAGGATTGTAGACATGAGGTAAACCTACTTTCTACTTTTCATAGTCCAAGGTGTAAAAAGAATTGTTTATTTTTTTCGAAAAAGGTGTTGAATAGAGGTGGGAGTAGTCTGAAAACAGAACCACTCGAGTCTAGTGCAAGTATAGGCAAAACCTATTCGAGTATATACTACGAAAAATTCGACGTAGGCCTATACTTCGTTAGTGGCCACCCCTACCACGCCAATTTCCGTTTCTGCCTAACGCCTTTTCTCCAAATAATGCTGCCGCGACAGATAGTTGACGCATTACATTGCATGATGTCTCACGGATCACAAAATACCAGAAAACGATAGACAGGTTTTGGTAAATTCACCCACGGTAAGCATTGGAATTTCATTGATTAAGGATAATGCGAACTGTGGAGAAACTCCAAGAACATGAAATAACGATAAATTTACCCTTAATAACGCATTTACAGCCGTAGCGAAAAGATGGATTTGAGTGAAATAAGTCATTACACAAAGTTCAATACTCGGTAGGAATTTGGAATGAGTTGTTCTCCGTATTCGCCCACGATAGAGCGAACGAAAATCACACATCGCTAGGTCCGTCTTTGAAATAATTGTATCGCAAAGGCTGCATAACGCATCCGTTTTGAATTAGTCGGGTACATTCGGCATTTCATTAAGGCTGACCAAATTCGAGTATCCGATTCATTCGATTCGAGGATTTGTGTTGAGTCGAATATTCGACAATCATTATGACGTGTTAGAGTATTATGATGAGTATACCTTTTATGAAACCACAAAGAAAATAATGCTACTTCCACACCATACATAAAAATAATTCGGTATATTCCATTTCCTATTTCATTTCACTTTCTGACAATGTTGTGATATGATCGCGACCTCACGGGAATGCCATTTCGGCTGACATGCGCATATAGTTTTGTGTATTCTTTACATATTTTAGACGGTGTAATACGACGAATTGAAGCTTAAAGGCCGCCACGTCGATAAAAAATCATCGAATCTATAATTCTCATTGATATAATATAACTCTTAGCAGAAATGGGCGTATAGTTTCAGTACACGTCAAATCTTCTTCTACTATTTGACTCGAATCATTAGAATTAATGGTCGATTCGGATTCTATTATTCTAGGGTTACCATATTTTGGAATTGGGAAAGTAGGACACTTTTTCAAAATTTTCAAAATCCGGAAAAATGGTAAATTTTACCCGACTTTGTGGTTGGTTGACTAACAAAAAGTTAAGTTTCCGGCTCAACTCCAGAAACACAGTTTTTCTTTCACACCAAAAAAGGTCGTCACTTTCGTTTGAACCACGAGAATTTCCATTTATGCCCATCTTCACTCGAATCTACCCACTATCTTAGCTATCTTAGCTCAAAAAGCTGTAAAAGAGGACGAATTTCCAACAAGAAGGACATTTAGGCGTCCTCGGAGAACATTTTCAAAAACCTGAAAAAGGAGGACAAATCCTCCTAAAGGAGGACGTATGGTTTGGTAACCCTCATTATTCGAATAATTGTACCCAGTCGTATTACGATTCCTGACATCGCATACGCGGATCGGGCAGGAGTAGCAGCCAACCTCCAACACTTGGCTAGGAATTCTGGACTCGTTCCACTGACTACTAAAACAAAGCACAGCTAATAAATAGCATTTGGAGAAGCGTGACACCGCAGTAAAATTCCGTAACTTGGGAGGTATTTCATTCGTTACGTTGGTTAAATGCGTTACTAGTTTTATGTTAATATACATATCAATATCGAAACTGTAAGACCTATCATGGTGGCCCGAAATTTCATGCTTGACCAGATGGCACCCACTACAATAAAACGCCCGACGCCGGAAGGTAGAGACTCGAGTGCATTAAGAAAACCACTAATTGAATCTCAAGACTACGGTTACCGATTACTCGCGTGGTTGATGTCAAAGTATACATTGTTCTCTATTTCGAGTGGCAGAAAATTACCTCGACACACAGCGTCGTGCGAGTTATCGCGAACGGTGTTCAAATTTTCCACCGAAATATCGCTCTGTTCACGCGGGCTCGGTGCAACTATATATGTGTACAACGTATACAGTAGCCTACATTGCAAGTAGAGATGGGGTTAATTAGAATCGAGGCTTTTTCATGGCCTCTAAACTAGGAACAAACTCATCCTGGTTTCTTTCCTAAATAAAAGTTCATCTTTTGGGGTTCAAATTGATCTCTAAGGTCATTTCATATCTTACATGATGTGTAAGACATAACCCACATGCTTCGGTTCGTTCCCAATGCCAATAGATGTGCTCTTATTGAGTCCGTCATCATCAGCCTGTAATGTCGAATGTATGGTACTTTATATTTTTTACCACGATGTCAATTTATACACGACGATAACGGTGGCCTTTACCCTCAGTTGGGGCCTCAAACTCAACGACATTTTACTTACACATTTACGACTTCGTAACTTTGTGAACTCGCTGGTAGCATGACAGGAGGCCCATCAAAGACAGGACAAAAGTAACTGAACCGGACGAATACCATGGGCATGTCCACCATTACAAAAACTTCTACGAAAATGATCTGACGCGATATAATAGGTGACAAATGATATATGGGTGTACTGATTCTTCTTTATATGATTTCTGTCTTGTACCTGGCACTGTCGATCATTATAACAGCAACATTACGATTATTTGACGAAATGTTGAAATAATGGCAAAGCAAAGTCTCGAGGCAAGTCTTTGAATGATTTTGCGCTTTTAATACATATACTCATTTAACAATGAACCATTCCGCAAATTATGAGCGCATGGTGGGAACTTCATAGCAACATTATTCCCAGAATTTGCTGTTAACAACTTCGGATAGGTGGTAAATCCATTTTAAAACAATGAATCAAGCAGAAAAGAACAGGTCATTGGTATACGAAAAGACCCAGTTATTATTGAAACGCTGCCTCCGCAAATAGTAGAAGAGTTTTGAACGTCTGCTTCTAAAACATATTCCATGATCGGTGCAAACGCACTCAAACTTATATTGTCATTTGCATCTTCATGTCTCTTTGAACATGACTTTTCTGTTTTGACCGAAATTAAAAGCTGTATAAACGAGAGAAACCATTGCTTGGAATTGATAAGAAATGCAGATCTGTGTGTCAACAATGCAACCTCGTTTGAGTCGCATATGTTCGCATATAGGCAAGTGCACCACCATTCTCGTGTGCCACAAGCTGAAACAGTTTTTGAACTACTGATAACTGATGTGCAGTCATACAGGCAGGTGGCCCTGGTTCGATTCCAGCCGTCGGAGGTTATTCTGGGCTCGTCTAGCCCCGTGTCGTTGTTCTTACGGCGACAAAAAGGCCCAGAAAAAAGACCCGATGGAGAACAGGAGCAAGAAATAGCTTCTAAACAGGGCCGAAGATGAAAGAATAACATCGAATAAGACTGTCGGGCACTAGGTCGAGGTGGATGCCAGCAGTTCAATAGACCCCAAGTGGTTGGTCCGTTCGGCATCCCCCTATCTGTTCATTGTGTATGTTGTATATCTCATTGTACATTGCGTGTGTCTTGGGCAGATGAAAATATAATCTGCCATTGATTGAATGATCAACCTTCATCGTGAAATACTTCTTTGTTCTTCTTGGCAGACAAGACAGCGTATTGGTGAAGCGTCCGGCTTCTTGGTCGGTAGGTCGTGGGTTCGATTCCGGGCCGAGTCAGACCAAAGACCTGATTGGTAACGCTGGTATCCATAACGTCCCTGCTTGGCGCTCATGCATCACTGGGATAGCATGGAAGGGTGGTGCAAGACTTAGAAAGCCGTAAAAGACTATATCTGCACCTTCCTTGTCCAGCGGCATATGCACATCATGCACTCATGGTATGCATATGTACAGATTGTGTGTATGTGTAATGTGTATCATGAGTCGGTGTATATGCCGCAAAGACATCAAGGACAAAAATACACTATGTCCTTTCCTTCCCTTCTTTTCCTCCATAATTAGTGTGCACGATTGCACGACAATTTCATATGTATTAAATACAGGGCCGTAACAGCACTTCGTCAGGCTCCCCCAAAACGTTGGTCTTGGGCCCCCACAGGGTGGTAAACCCAACCCACCCTCACGATATTCGCTGTTTACCGCTACTTGTCATCTACATTGGTTTCCGTTCTGTGAGTCAGCTTTTGTCGCCGAAACACGCGAAGCGCCAGAAATTTATATAATTCATGGCTGAATCGGTCAATATGGTCGGTTATTGCATATATATAGCTATTAATGTTTACCCTCTCTCTGCTCACGTAATCTGATTTACCGGTAGAGCTGAGTGAGTGTGTTTAAAAAGGTAGGAACCCTCAATAATAATTAAACATCTACGGGTGAATACCCGTTGACAGGAACGAAACAGCACTTCGTCAGGCCCCCCAACAAAACTTGAGTCATGGGCTTCCATAAGGTGATAAACCGTCCCCGATCACGTTGTTCGCTTTTGCCACGAAATTATAGCGATGCCGATTCGTGAGCCAGCGCGATGCGCGAAAATTTTCGATAATTCATGATAAATCGGCCAATAAGATCGGGAATTGCATATATATTGCTATGAATTTCTTGTCCTCTCTGCTCAGATTAACCTGTATAACTGAGTGAGGTGTCTTCGAAACTGTAGAGCCCGTAAATAATAATTAAACATATTCGGGCGGGCGGGCCGTTGGTATGACTTCGTTACATGATATTATTTCGTGACCTCCTGTCTGCTATATCAAAAATATAGAATCGCCCGAACGTATACTAAACTAAAAGTTCACACGATTTCAAATTGGTATTTCTTCACTGCCATATAATTTTTCCCTGCGGGATGGTATTGGTCATGTGAGGTTCAAATTGCCAAGACAGGAACATTCGGCACCAGTCATTTAGGCGCCTATGGACAATTAACTCTATATGTATTTTGTATATATAACGAAGTTTTCGATCAGCATAAGGGCAGTCCCTGTCGGCCAAGGTTTTCTCACTGCCGATCGTTCTGGCACACTTCTTGGAGTGGCATATCACATGGCCTAAAACTTTATTTATCTTGGTGCGTCGTGGCGCGGTAATGGCTAACGCCGATATGCCCATATCTATAAATGTTGCGTATTTTTTCTTGGGGGAAGAGTAGCCAATATTAAAGATATTTGTCAACTTGAAATCACGCGCAGCACGGAAAATTTTTGTAAAAAGTTGCACAAATTTACAAAAAAGACTCTATAATTTATGCTAATTCATGAAATAATTTTGGGCCCCTTTCCAGCTCGTCCCCCCCCCCCCCAATTGGGTGTTTGGGGTGCGGCAGTTACGGCCCTGATTAAATATAGTACGTATATATGTATAAGTCCTCGAATATCTCTGGTATTTTGGTTTCGTACGATGCCATGATGACAGGTACTGTCCATACAAAAGCGTTTCAAGTACCAGTAATAGGCCTACTTACAGAAACTGTTCTTATGCCAGAATTAAACTTTTAACATTTTAAGTCCCATATTAGGTGCACGCAACATCATTTTAAACCTATCGACCTACATAACATTCGTGTCGGACATGTTTCTAATTCGTCGCCCAAATTATATGGTTTTAAAATTTAATGACGAGAGTTTTCCGCAAGATCTCAGCCATGCGTCACAGTTAATCAAGTTACTAAGGTGTTTACGACATTTGTTGTAGCTGGACGAACGTTCGTCCAGTACACAGAGAAGAAATTGAGCCCGAGCGACACTATATAGCTTGTTACATTCAGAGCGTGTGGCGAGATAGCGCAGTGGTATAATCCGCGGCTGCAACACCAATGGGTGCGGGTTCGAGTCCGACCGAGGTCGACTTCCGAATTCCGATACCTAAGTGTTGGAGGTTTACCTAGGCTCCTCCTCGCCACCTCATCCGCGCCAGCGGTGTCTTACAAAAGCCTAGAGGTGGGCCGTGCTATAAGTCGGCAGTTACGGAAAAATAAGAAGAATATCGGCCTGGTGTAAATGACCATAGTAGTCGACAAACACCATGAATACCCCAAAACAAACAAACAAACAAACATTCAGAGCGTGGGCCTGGGCATGGAGGTGAAGGTGAATTAGTGATGCTCAATTTAAGATTGCATGAAGCAATTCACTCATACAAACAACTCGTTTCATCGCAAGAGAAGATTACTCTCAATCCACTGCCCAGTGTCCACGCTTCAATCTTGAATATCCCAGTTTATTTCGCGACAAAGTCCACAAAGTTTATCCATTGGAGTTCTCCATGGGTCTGGCCACATAGTTTCGAATCACCCAGTTCTCGATTTTGCCCAGCCACATAGCCATAGTTTCTAGTCATCAACTGGTGATGATCGTACATATGTTGTTGAGATTGCAGATCGATAGAGTTATTTCTCTTCTCCCTCTCTTTTTCATATATGTTTGCTACGAATGACATCCATCGTCCTGTATTATGTTGCGAAATTGTCGTGTGCTGATCAGCCATGATGTTAACTCTTTGAGGACTGTATTGAGAAATTGATAACATACATGAATTCACACTTTATTATAGCATCAGCAAGAATGGGGATTTCCACAACAGACTGGAGGTAAACTCAGTATAATGACATCACGGAAAACGGTTTCGTTATGAAGCCACAAAGACGTTTCACTCTCAACGTAGAGAATCCGAAATTCTGTTATTTTATCCTGTTATCTGAAATTATTATGGGCTAACGTGACCATGGGACCGTGGGTATACTTCTCTTTGCTGAATAAAATTACTTCTCTTGGGTGATGTAACATCCAGCCGCTAACATAAAGTCGAGCATCGCACATCATATGACGGTATCGTGAAAGACATTTATTGTCGATTTTCGCTGTGCATGCGATGGCAATGACGAACTTTGGTGTTATGTCCAGTCCATTATATATGGGTTGTTGCGCACTCTTACCGATAAACAATGTATATGTGGGCTGAGCTGAATTTGAATTGCTGCGCAGTGCGCAACTGCCGCATATAGCGTGCCCTCAGTGCAATTAATTTATCGACTGATATCAAGTTTTCCAGTCACGACCATTATACGATACCCATTGATTCAGTAAATGATCTCGTCTCGACGCTCTGATTCGCACTTTGCTTATAGTTGAATTTTTTTGACGCGGTCTCGCGCTATGCTGATTTCATATTTTATGACTATTATTCTTTACAGTTTCTATAGCCTTGACTGATTCAAGGGCACCACAACAGCGGACCTTATATCCGTGACGTTTAACATCAAATAAAATGAACGAAATTTAATTATTGGAAGCGACTTTTAAGCAAACTTTAGCCGGATTCCAACTTGAACATGGTACCAAATTATTGATACAGCTTGGATTTGAATCTAAAATCCAGAGCACTATTTGGATTTTAAAATATAAAATCAATAAATCTTTTGCATTCATTTCAGATTGCACTGTACGTAGGCTACACAGTACAGTGTGCACTTGCACATGTACATCGTCTATTTATTTTCCCGCCGCATTATATATACTAATCTGCAAAGATTAATTCAATAAATAGGAATTTAGTCCATATTTTCGGGAACTTTCACTTCGACTTTACCAAAATTTGTTCGTAAGGGTCACAAATGAATTCAAGCTCGTCTAATAGAACGTAGACTAGGGGTGTTCAAAAATGACTTTTTTCTCCAATCGTACTGGCTACTTTATAAAATTGTTCGTTAAAAACTATATTCTTCAAATCTTAATTCTTCGACGGCAATAACTCCGCTTCCACTGGTTGGAATTGAACGAAATTTGGTGAACATCGTTTCTATAGACAACCTAACACTTTCATGGGGTGAACAGAAAATTTTCATATTTTCAAATTTTTTGTTATTATTTTTATATATTAAATAAAAAAAATTCTTCTCCTGTAGCAATGCGGCTACAGGTTGGAATTGAACCAAATTTGGTGTGTCGGCTTAAATTAGGTAACCTAACAATTTAACATGTAGCCAGTGGTACGATTTGAGAAAAAAAGTCATTTTTGAAGACCCTAACGTAGACTTTTCTCTATCGCCACCCCGCGGGTTATCACGTTGGCGAAACACACATTGATATCTATCCTTCGCAAGCCAACAACTGGATATCTATGTGCTGAATTTGATGCAACTGAACAATACTACCTACTTGACCTGTGGCTTCATCACTCCCAGTTCTTAAGACCGCGCAGAGACTTTGTGCAATACAATATAATCACTTCTTAGCGTACACTGGATGTGAAGACCTTTCAGGGGTTTGCACCATCCCCAGGGCTTTGGAGCAGTCGTAAATTTCAAACAGCTCCAGCTCTGGCTCCGGAGCGCACTTCTATGATGAATTAGCACAGGCTCCAAGCTCCCGAGCTCATTGATACCACTGCTCCGGCTCCATCTCCGGCTCCGGCAACTACGGTTCGGTTGTAGCCGTCGCAAGGAACCATCATTTTGTAGGGGTATGCAAAGTCATGTGACGTAATAACTACATCGTGTCGTCTGTCGATGACGTCATATCCACACGAAAACGCAATTTATATTGTACACATGATACAGCATTAAAACAGTGAGATGATGTTTTAATACTGCTACTCCGCTCGTTAATATCAAGCCAGCATACAGCCCAATTTAATCTTGAAACGGTGCGATTTGTTCAGATGTAACTGCAGAAATGAGCGCATGTCGCGACCGTAACAGCAGAAATTCCCGTTTACCAAATATACCCAATGGCTTCGAATTCGATATTAGTGCGCTTGTTACCAGTCCGTCCATCGTCGATCAAGTTTAGTGGAGTATAGAAAGTTCCCCTTCAAACGAATCGAATAAACTCGAAATTAGTTTCACTCACAAGCTGGTAGTGCATCAATATTTGAGAACTTAATTCAACGTCGTGCACTGTACCAGTTAGTAACCAATTACACTGGCGCAAGCTCGCAAGTGACATTGCACGACAATTCAAGAATGCGAGTGTATCAAGCAGACAAGAATGAATACACAAAATTGATCAGAAATTGGAAAGCGCTCATCCGATCCAATCACTAATTACCCTCTTATATTCGACACCATAGGGCAGTTTTCGGGCACACCGCATTGACTAGCTCGCATCGCGGCAGTTGTAGGCTATATATGCGGACTATAACCGCGATCTGGGCTGATTCGATGTATTTCCCTATTTACGTTCGCAAATCGTTACTAGAGAAATGATCGCGAACTTGAATTCATATATTCGTCTCAATACTAATTAGGTATATTGCTCAGCTCACATAAGCATGAATCCCGTTTCGTGACATGCATGGTTTTTTCATTATTTTGCGAACCATACAATAGGGTCCATCAAACCACTAGGTGTCGCCAGACTTTAGGTGGTAACCGCCGTTGTTACGTACGCGGTTGCCGTTATCAGAAACCTGTAGGTTACTTTCTCGCAGAGGTGGTCAAAGTAGTCAAGAAAGCTACTCAAGTAGAAGTAGAAGTAGTGACGAAAAAATCTACTCAAGTACGAGTAGAAGTACTTCTTCAATAAGCCACCTAAAACTACTTGAAGTAGAAGTAGGATTGGCTGACTTTAAATCTACTCAAGTAAGTAAGTAGTTTTGAAAACAGTCTTAATTCGTTTGCATGGACTGCCAAAAGCTGCGGATTGAGCTATGCAGAAGGTGCAAAGAGCTTGAATCGTATTGATGCATCCCAGAAGGTATCAATTTTCGACAGGATAGGCATTCTCTCGCATCATGGTATGCAAATTATAATATTGATATGAAAATGTGATACTAACCCTTTGTTTACTAGAAGAGCCCGTTTTAGAGAATATCATGGCATTGTGCCCTGCTCCATATGATAAGGCACCGAGTTTAGGCGAAGAGCAATACGTAGAAGTTGTATCGGATACGATATCATCACTTTGCGCGATTAGTATACGTTAATAACAAATATTGTGGATCGTAAAAGTTATATTTAGTGTACCGGTAGCTTTACTTTCGGAAAATAGAGGCATTACTACACTTTCTTTTATGCTTTTATTCTTTTATGTATGTTCTGCAGACAAAAGGACTGAAATAAATTAGAACTCAAAGTATGGTACTCGCAATTGAAAGTTAAATACAAATACCACTTCTAAAAAGCGGAAAATATACATTTCATGTCTTTTGTCCATAAAGCTTCAAAGGTGATCTACTAAATCAGGTGTAACAATCAAAAAAGCTGGATTTTCCAGATTAGCAGGACACGTCATGGGCTGCTAGATTACGAAATGATAGGTAATTGCTAGATTGCAAAACGGTAGTTTCAAACATTGTGGTGGGCCATTTACTGTGATGAAATATTTGATATGGGCGACAATGCAGTGTGAGCGGAACCACGCAACCCGGTACCTAAATTATATTCACTGATACTTTGTTGAAAACATATTTGTCACTCCATAACTACTGTGCGCGAAGCGCAAAAAACATTCTGGGCTTTACTTGATTTTTATGACTATTAAATGTTGGTAGGGCCTACTCCGTGAAAACAGCACCAAAATTCCTCAGGCTATCTTTCGTATTGGGGGATTAAACTACTTCTACTTGACAAACTGAAAATAGCGAAAAGTAAGTAAGTAGATCACAAAATATTACGAAGTAGAAGTAGAAGTAGAGAAAATCAGATCTACTTGAGTAAGTACCAGAAGTAGAGGAAAACTACTTAAGTACTTCCAAAAAGTAGAAGTACTTCGTTACTGACCACCTCTGCTTTCTCGATTGTGTAAGGGTATTTTATATGGAAATAATGGCTACAACATATTCTACGTGGACCGTGAGCTCGCTATAAAATGAACTAAAACTTCGAAAACTTCTGGTGCTGAGCTGGTAGCCGACATTTAGTTGACAATTTCACATTCTCACCTAGATCAAATCGGCCTTATTTCCTTCCGTAGAAGCTTTCCGAAGTTTTAGTTCATTTTATAGCGAGCTCACGGTCCCCGTAGAATATGTTGTAGCCATTTTTTCCATATAAAATACCCTTACACAATCGAGAAAGTAACCTACAGGTTTCTGACAGAGATGAGCGGATTTGAAATTTCTATGTCCTAATCCAATCCAAATCCGAACCTTCAAATCCAAATCCTAATCCATAACTTTTTCATATTCAAGTCCATGTCCAATCCTAATCCGATTCCAACTGGAAATTCAGAAAAAATACTAATTTATGTAATGGAGGGATTCGAAAATTTTCTTTCACAACCAACGATTCACTTGAATCAAGATAACTTAGTAACCATAATTACATTAATAACTGATCTGAATAAAGTTTGTCGCCATTCGCCACACGACATTTCAATCTTCCAGAAAATAGGTAAATCCAATCCAAATCCTAATCCGTTCTGAAAAAAATGTCTAATCCAAATCCAATCCAAATCCGACAAAATTTCACAAATCCTGTTTTTTCAAAACCTAATCCTAATCCATGCTCATCTCTGGTTTCTGAATACAACCGCATACGTAACAAAGGTGGTTACCACGTAGTCTGGCGACACCTAGTGGTTTGATGGACCCTATTGACCATCGGTGTTGTGCTGATTACGAATTTGAGGGAATACCTAATACCGTAATTAGGTGCCTACGGAGTAAGCGCGGCAAATCCATCCCACCCAGGTTTCGCACATGTGTATAGACATTAGACAATTAAACATGGTTACTGGTTAGTTAGAAAAGGTGGTGCCAACGAGGCAACAATTCTCAATTTTTTTAACGTAATCGTAAAATTATGTGAATTCAGCCATCAGTAAAAGCATAGCATCTTATGAAATACATCGGAGCCGGAGCTACTGTTCATAGAACCGGCTCCAACTCCGGTTCCTCTTGAATTCTATATTGAGTTCCGGCTCCGGGGCTCCGGCTCCTGGCTCCGGCTCCAAAGCCCTGTTCCCTAGTACAGTGGGTCTCACCCTTTCTGCCTTCGCGGACCCCTTTGAACCGTTACGGACCCACGCGGACCCCTAACGGAGCGGAGTTATTGCCGTCGAAAAATTTGGATTTGAATAAAATAGTATTTACGGTGACCGATTCTTTGTTTATTTTTTATAGTTGTGCTCACCGTAAATACTATTTTATTCAAATCCAAATTTTTCGACGGCAATAACTCCGCTTCCACTGGTTGGAATTGAACCAAATTTGGTGAGCATCGTTTCTATAGACAGCCTAACACTTTCATGGGGTGAACAGAAAATTTTCAATTTTTTTATTATTTATTTTTATATAATAAATAGAAACTTTCATCTCCAGTAGCAAAGCGGTTACTGACTGGAATTGAACCAAATTTTGTGTGTAGGCTTAAATTAGGCAACCTAACAATTTTATCAAGTAGCCAGTACGATTCGAGAAAAAAAGTCATTTTTGAAGAGCCCTAATGATCATATGAAGTAGTTCAACTTGAGATTTTAAAAGGGTTAAGAGGCTGGTGTGGAGCGTTTGATCGTAGTGAAACAGCGTTTGATGTTTTACAGTGATTAGCTAATGCAAAGCTACTTGATTCGACACCATATTTATGCTCGTGTCTGAACCTTTATCTGGTCGTTGGTGTTTCAATTGCGAGCTGTGTGAGGAGCTTCTCAAAGCTCAAACTGATTAAGTCATATTTACGTTCTACCATGAATGATGATCGGCTATCAGCTCTATCCATTCTGTCTATAGAAAGAGACTACGTTAAAAAACTTGAATTTAAGGATATTATAGCTGATTTTGCTTTGAGGCTGTTATTGATTTTCTATTTGCACAATATATTCGTTCGGTATTTCTTGTCTTTATGATTTTTGGCCTTATGAGGCTGAGACGCGGCATATTATTTGTAATTATTTTCATTGACAAGATTGCTTGAGCATGAATCTATGTCGAAATTTGCTGCGGTGTACTTGGGGGGAGGGGGCATTTTTAGCGAGAGCCAGGGGCGGCAGCACATGCTGCTACGCCAGTGCATTTGGATCGATGCTTTATTCAAAGATAGTGGTTCCAAACCTGGGGTAGTTTGCCTTTATTCTGGGGTTCACGAAGATGTTGAACGTGATAAGCTTCCAACATAGGCCGTGAGGAAGTCTAAGCAAATGTGCCGACCTTTAATTAGTAATCAGCTTGTCAAATTTCGAGCTGGACCACGGCAAATTGGAAATGGAGTCGCGACCATAAAAGGTTGGAAACCACCGGATGTGCGGTGTTCATATAGCTCATTGGTGCGGTGCGGTGCGCACCGGCATTAAGGTGATAAATAATCTTATCGGCGTGACATGAGCATGACTTTACGATGTACTATTACGCTCCTTGCATTTTCGAAGTCATCATCATCCTCTATACTAGAGTTACCATATTTTTGAAACATAAATTCCGGACGCTCTTTAGCGCCCACTGGCGGATTTCAAAATGAGGTATGAGCACATTGTGGATCAACACGACGTCACACTAGAAAAGCTTTGTCTATCGACTAGAGGTGGTCACGATCCGATCCAGGAGTGTGTGGTTGTGTGTTGTAAGTTGTAACTAGGGCCGAAGTCACATTTTCCAGCCCCCTCGCGCCCAAATAAACACCGATTATGAGCCGATTGTAGGGTAAGCGCAACTTCTGAGGGCTTGCTATATGCATCTGGTCGTTAAATGATTTGAATGAATTATGTCAATAGTATTGGTTCTTCCATAGATTACTATATATGGTCAGAGTTGATGTTTTTGCGACATATACACAGACTCATGATATACATACACACGATCTGAGCACATGATGTGCATATGCCACTGGACAAAAAAGGTGCAGTGTACGGCTTTCTAAGTCTCGCACCGCCTCTCCATGCTATCATAATGCGCCGAGCAGGGAAGTCATGGATACAAGTGTTATTAATCAGGTCTTCGGCCCGACGACCTACCGATCCCACGAACCCATGAACCTACCGATCAAGTAGCCGGACGCGTCACCATTACGCTATCTTGTCTGTTTACGCTATATTGACGCTATATCTTGTACATGGCTAAGTCAGATGTCCAAACAGCCTAAACCGACTCAATGAATATACCGTTATCTTGTAATTGCGATTACAATTAAACTTATTTCTGTAACTTAATGATATTTTCATTAATTTTTGATCGCAGTTTTTGCGAGGGTGGTAGTCCCCATATTAAAATCAATTTACGCGTTACTAAATCGCGCGCAGCGCGAAGAAAAATTTCATGTAGCATAAACTTCCCAAAAATAATATTGTTTATGTTGATTTAGGAAAAAATTATAAGCTTACTTCAAAATTCCGGACATTTAGGCATATTTCAGAAATTCCTCCCGGACGCAGTTTTAACAGTGAAATTCCGGACATGTCCGGGAAATTCCGGACGTATGGCAACCCTACTCTATACCAGCTCTACAGCCAAACTGTTTAGAGTCAAGTGTACCTGTTTGATGCTTGTGTGATCAGACTAGATGACCTTCACGGTCTTATCGATCATTCCTATCTAATACTGAATACTGTGCAAGCATATTTTCTGTACCACTATCACTGCTGTGTGTTATGTATTTTGGTTGGATGAAAATAAAGACTCTCTCTCTCTCTCTCTCTACCGCTAACTCTGATCATATGGGCAGAGAGACGATCAAATTTATATAGTAATATATGGAAGAACCACTATTATTGACATAATTAATTCAAACCATTTAACGACCAGATGCATATAGTAATAAGCATAGTCTTATAGTCTTATAAAGGCTATGGTAATAAGCCCCCAGAAGGTCCATCGATTACCCTACGGTGGGCCCAAAATCAGTGTTTATTTGTGCGGGAGGGGGCTGAAAAAATGTGGCTTCGGCCCTGTTTACAACCTACAACCACTGAGCTATATAAACAACACAACACAACACACAACCACTTACTCCTGAACCGGATCGTGACCACCTCTAGTCGATCGACGGACAAATATTTGCTGTTGTGACGTCATATTGATCGACAAATGTGCTCCGACCGCATATTAAAATCCACTAGTGGACGCTAAAGAGCGTCCGGAATTCGTGTCACAAAAATATGGTAACCCTACTAGCTGCATTTCTTGTAATACGCGATTGTGTCTTGAGAATCTGCGTCGCCCTGGATTTGATGAACGAGTGCCTAAAATCCATTTCCGCCAATATCTGTGATGGTCCATTCCGACGACACATTTGGGTATGATCGCAACATAGAAGGTACTAAAATTGAAAAACATATTTTTAATGAAGATACAGCGTCCAGCCTAGTCATTTCTATCATGCAGCTCATCTTTATAAGTTATTCCGTAATATTGGTTATGTATATCACAGACAGGAGAAAATGGGTTTTGCAAACATTTTGAAGTCACCCTGATTGACCTGCACGACTGCGACTTCTATATCTCACCACAAACCTCAAAAAAACGTCCATTCTGTTAATGTGAGTACTGAAGTTTTAGCAGCGATGAAGTGAAACTGTCTCGTGATTGCCCTAATTGAAAGAAATACAAATTAGGTTAATAACCATTTTGAAAATTTAGAGGCTTCGCAGACCCCCCCCCCCCCTAGGGGTCCGCGGACCCCCGGTTGAGAACCACTGCCCTGGTACCTTCCTCTCATGTCTATGGCATTGCGACGCCACGCTACGACCTCAAGCTAGTAACCTTTGTAAGAGCCACAAGTCACCCAAAACGCCATAACATCCAACCCACGAGACTCATCACAACTCCGAACTAGCACCCACACTACATATGCTAAGCGAAATATATTGAAAATAAAATTGCGTTCTGCCTATTTGACATTCTTGTCACTGGCACAATCTATGTAAATAATTTCAATAGTGGATGGGAGCATACACGTATTGGTGAGGGAAATAACAGGCAAAAAGTCAAGGTATAGCCTAGTAGGGAATTATTACTAGTAACAAACAGCATATATTCACTACAAGCACTAGCACTCGCTAGTATCCACGACACAGTTTGTCATGGTGATCCTACCATCACATACCTAGACCCAAGTTTGAACAAATTATTGGATATTTTCAAAGCGACTCCATCCTGGCCACCAGTGATTATCAACGGAACTGTAATATATGCCATAAAGGGTCGTGGGCAACAAATGCTGGAAGGTTTTAGTACCAAAGGTATAAACAGAGGCGGTCAGTAACAAGTAATTCTACTTTTTCAGAATACTACATAATCAAGTGTTGAACTGTTGATGCTTCCAACTTTAAAGAAGAATTGCTCAGGGAGGAGACAAATTTTGGGCCCGCCATTATCCTTGGCTATTTGGCAACTCGGCCGACAGCTGCGTGATCATCGACAAAGTCTGCTTCAGCTTCTCCGACTTCAGCGTTAACTGCTCCACCTTCTCTCTTTCGGACGCCACCTCGTCGACCAGGTCACGTTTCTCCGATATCACGCCGGCCAGCTGTTCCTCCAGCGCGGCGTTGCCTTGATGCAGCTTTTTGATCTCCGCCCCTTTCTCTTTCAATTGATGCTCGGCCTGTTTCACCGATCTCTCCAAAGAGCCGATACGCATTTTCAGATTCTTGGCTTCGTCTTCGAATTTACGCAGTGACGATTCAAGATCCTTATTCAACGCTGCTTGCTCTGCCTTTTCGTTCATGTGTATCCGGATCGCTTTCTCCGTATCTGTCACTAGTCTTTCCAGCTCGTGAATCCTGGCTTGTTTATCGCCAGACTGTTTCAGAAGCTGCAATTTTTCGTCCTCAAGCTGTTCCATCCGGAACACGCCCTCGTTGACTTGGGCCTTCAGCTTCTCGTTATGTTTTTGGAACATGTCGTGCATTTCCCGCAACGTGTCAAACTCTTGCTTTTGCGTCGCTAAGTTTCGTTCTTGGACTTCGATCCGGTGGAGCTTGTCGTTGAAAGCGACTTGCAGGGAGTCGTATTTTTCCGCGATTTTCTGCAGCTCGCGATTCTCCTCCACTGTCGATTCCAACTCCTTCTCGGTTTCTTGCCGGCTTTCGTCGATCGCTTTCATGTCGTGATGCAGATGCTCGCTCTTTGTCTCCGATTCTCGCAGCATTTGCGCCAATTTCTTCGACTCCTCCTCCAGTTGCGATTGTTGACATCTGTGTCGAGCGATCACTCGGTCCGCTTGAGACAACGCAAGCGATTTTGCGTCCAGCAAGTCTTCAAGGTGACTCTGTTTGGTTTGCAATGAAGCTATTTTTTGCTCGTACACGTCCAGTATTTGAGCCGTTTTTCCAAATAGTTTTCTTTCACTGTTCGCGCGATGGTGTATATTTGTAGCGAGCGCGTCCAGATTTTCCTTATCATCGGATGATGAAGAGCTGGGTAAGGACATGACGCTCAAACTTTCTAAAGCATGATTCTCATAAAGATTTGACCACGGAACGTCTTGCTTCGTTTGTTTAGCGGATAATTTTATTCGGTCTGAATGCAATCCAGAACTCATTGCCACTGGAGACCCAACGCACTCCAGCTTCCTTTTCGTTTTATTCACTTCCGCAAGCTTTTCAGCGAGCAGAATAATAGGAAAGTCCGGTAAAGACGAGCCCTCCTGAAACAAACGAAGAACAGATTGGATTTCAATACTTTTGGGGCTCGAGATAGCAGACACAAAAAACGGTATCATTCGGACGTCTTGCAAAGCTTGGAAGAGGTCTTTCGCTATGCTCGGAAGGAGATCCTTGGCCAACATCATGAGTTCCAACGTAGACACAACCACATGAACACCAGTGTTGCTCCACTCGGGTTGAGTCGATACGATTCCTGTTAAGTTGTGCGTCATTTGGTCTTCTAGAATGGAATTTAAGGTGTCCCATTTGAGACTGTCTTTTGCGACACACTGAAACGTATCGTCTTGGGAAAAAACGCATGAGACGAGTTGGATAGTTTTCAATATTTTATGAAGAAGAAAATTGTACTTTGGAACATCACTGTAAGATGAGTTTGAGAGACTTGAATTTACCAACACGAATAAGTCGCTCATCCATTCCTGCGAGGACGGGGTTGTGGATTCCACTATTTCCTCACAAATTTCTCGTACAAGCGTCAATGCCAAAATGGCTGGGTGATGGTCGACGGGTAATCCTAAATCGGAAGTACTGCGCGATGCTACTTTCAGTAATGTTTTCCAGCATTTATCATCATATTCAAAGATTCTTCTACAAAGACTCGACTTCACCAAGTTGAAATCACTAAACTTTAGTAGCACTTCCAATATTTTTGACGCAGCTGGAGTGTCAGTATCAAGTCGGTCGAAGAGCATATTTATACAACCGTGCTCCTCTTCATACATTGAGATTTGCTGCGAAACCTCCTCATAATTAAGAAGCTCAATGCATAGGTCACCCGCTATTATTTGTGCCTCTAAATTATTTTCATCAAACAAGGTGTGAAATATTATTTTCATTGCCTTGAACCAATTTTGTCCACGATAGAGCTTTTTCCCGATGTCATCCTTCCAGAATACCAACGTAAGAATAGAAAGTGCCAGGATACTGCTCTGTGTTGAAACTTGTTTGAGAAGTTGCATCAATCTCCTGATTCTGTTCACAGTCAACAAGGATTTGACTTGAATTTGTATGGAAATATTATTATGCACCAGATGGTTGAGTAACATCATGGATTGGTGTAGCATTTCACCGTCTTCGTCATCAATTTCTTGAAGAAGGAACTCCAGAACTTTATCCATGAACGTGGAGCTGGAATTCACCGGTAATCTGTATGTCAGATTTCCCAATAGGACAAGCACGTGTGGTATGATGTGGGAGTACTTTTCCTCCTTGCCAAACTCTGCGACATGACCATGCAGGGTATTTGATAAGTCAAATGAGTTCTGCAGATGAATGCGTACATCGTGCACCCTAGTAATGGAATTGAAAAACTCGATGACTTTACTGAGCAAGTGAGAGTTGGTGTTCCTGTCTGTTATCAGTTTTTCCATTTCAGTCAAGCACTGGGTTCCAATCACATTCTTAGCGTTGAACAGTCGATCAATTTGAGTCATATCAAGTCCTCCCAACAGCGCATCAATGTGCCTCAATACATGCGAGGCATCGGTTTGGGACAGACTGCTACGGTATTGTACAATTCCCATTGAAAGGGATTTCACGTTAGCAGTCAAATCTTTTTCCATTGTTCTCCGTAAACGCTGAAACGAATAACACAAGAAAACCAGGATTCCGTCAGTTCCATACAAATACACCGCCTTCGGATAAACTGTAAGTCACATCATATCACGACCAACAGTCAACAGACGCCTACTAAACTTCGCGTAAATCGAATGAATGTATTTTCAAATTCGCCGGGTAAAATCGGTACGATAAAGTATACGACGAGAACACAGAATACATGACAACAATGTATCAACGTAAGTAATAAACGCAAAAGGTCCAGCTATGTTACCAGCGTAGTTACATCATTTACGCGCGATGCCAAACTACTATGATATGATGAAGTATCATCTCGGGATGACATATCGAAAAATCGCATGCTTTATATTTAATATGCAATGCGTAACAAAATGACAAAATGAAGACACCATTCATACATAATCCGACACTCGACAGTTTCGAACGCGACTTTCTATTTGGTTAACGATCGATATATTGCTAGAAAATTAACCTCAGCAGGACCTAAACAGCAATTCGTCAGACCCCCCCCTCACACACACACACACACACACACACACACACACCCTAACGTTAGTCTTGGTTCCCCGAAATGCGGTGTTCAATCTAAGGTCAAGAAAAACATACTTCTGAGGGAGGATCCCCCAGCCCGTACCCCCTTTTATGACGAGCCTTTCATTAATATTCGAAAGAGCGAGTTTTAAAGTTATGAGAAATCAGTGCATAATTTTGTCATGGCCTATTAATAATATCGAATGTGCCGTGGTGGTCAAAGTAGTCAAGCAAGAACGCTACTCAAGTAGTAGAAGTAGCGACGCAAAACTCTACTCAAGTATTAGTAGAAGTGGTCTATTTTAAAGCAATCTTAAACTACTGGGAGTAGAACTTCCTGACTTGAAATCTACTCAAGTAAAAGTATGTATATAGTTTCGAAAACGGTCATAATTATACGTTCGCATGGACTGTCAAAAGCTGTTAATTGAGCTATACTGAAGGTTTCAAACGTTATGATGGGCCATATTTACTGTGATGAAATATTTCATATGTGCGACAATGCAATGTGAGTAAAGGGAGCAACGCTACCGCTACCTGAATTTTTGCCTATTCACCGATACTTTCGTGAAAACATACTTGTCACCCCGATCTATACTTGCGCGAAGCGCGATGAAAATTCTGTTTTTTACTCAACTTTTATAAAAATTAAATGTTGGTACTCCATGAAAACAGCCCGGAAAATTTCGGGCCGAAATTCCTCAGTCTCTCTTTCGAATTGGAGGATTATACTCCTACTTCTACTTGACAAACCGAAAACAGCGAAAAGTAAGTAAGTAGATCACAAAATATTTCAAAGTAGAAGTAGTAGTAGCGAAAATGAGATTTACTTAAGTAAGTACCACAAGTAGTGAAAAACTACTTGAGTACTTCGAAAATATAGAAGTACTTCGTTACTGTCGTAAAATTATATATTTTATCCTTAGATTAATACACAAACAATCAATTATACACAAGACACAATGTAATGTAATGAACAAATCAGGGTTGTAAGAAGTCACAAGTCAATTTGACTTTTATAGTCTTGTCTTGACTCGAATCATTTTCAATTTACCATCGATTCAAGTCATCGTCTTTACTCTTCAGTATCGAATTCAACCAACTTCTGCAAAATTCTGCGGTGATAGCGAAGGCCTCATATTCAAAATATAACTAATTTTTCACGTTACTCTAAACATGTTTATCCAAACAGATAAAAGAGTTTCTGGACCTATTTTTCCATTATCGGTCCTGATGTACGACACTTTAAGAAGTCATAAAGAATGTTCTTATCAATTCCTATATATAGAATGTGTCGAGTCGTGCGTAATGACTCGCAATCGACTCGAGTCAAGTCGAGTCAACGGATATTTGCGACTGGAGTGGAGTCTAACTTGAGTCGAGTCATGACTCATGCTACTCGCGAGCCTTACAACCCTTGAACGGATAGAAGGATGCCGAAACGACCAGTTTCGGTTTCGCAATCTGGCATCCACCTTGGTCTAATGCCCAGAGGTGGTCAGTAACGAAGTACTTCTACTTTTTGAAGTACTTGAAGTAGATTTTGCCTACTCACACTACTTTTTAAGTAGTTATGATTTTAGACTACTTCTACTTCTACTTGACAGTTTTCAGTTTTGCAGGCAAAAATAGGCGTAGAATACCTACTTACTTACTTACTTGTGAGCCACCACTCCTACTTCTACTTGAGTAGAAATTTCGGCGTCACTTCTACTTCTACTTGAGTAGCGACGATGACTACTTTGACCACCTCTGCTAATGCCTCATATGTCACAGATTTTTCGATGTTAATCTTTACAAATGCAAATATACTCTCTCAGCCCGCGTGAGGTACATTAAAAAGATATGGGAATCGCCCAAACGCACTCCACTAAGCTAAAGGACAAACTTCCTTCATGAGAAGCACACTATTCCAAATCGGGATTTCTTCATAGGGTACATCGCTTCCCCTGCGGGTGGTATTTCTAGTTTGTGTACTGTATGGGGTTCAGATTGCCGGGGCAAGAGTATTCGGCGGCCTCGACGCCTGCAACAGGCGCATATATGGAGAAATCAGCGTATAATATATGTATATCGAAGATTTGAGCCAACATGAAACTTTGTGTTGTTTTTCTTTTCGTTCTTTATTTTTTATTCATTTATTTTGCCGTTCGACATCCTCCTATCTGTTCATGACACCGCATTGTGTCTTATCGCACTGTACATTGTGTGTGACTTGTTCAGATAAAAAATATAACTGATTAGTATTATTTTCACTGTGATACAATTTTGTTGTGTGATGTTGATATGTAATGTGAACGAATAAAGATTCTCTCTCTCTCTCTCTCTCTTAATATGCGGTGGTCATTTTCGGTCAAGGTTTGCTCGCTGCCTTGATGTGTCGTGGCACGGAAATGGCCGGCAACGAAATGCGTAACAGTATTTTTGTCTAACTGAATTTTTTTGATGCCAAGTTATATTTAATGGGGCTCTAATTATTTTTGTCCTATCATCGATGCTTTTGAATTTATCACCGCGTCCTTGTTTTTTTTTATTTAGTAATGAAAAATACCTTGTTTCAAAAGTGTTTGTAGTGAATTTAGTAGAAATCAAACATGAATGACTAGAATATATCAGTTAGGTCATATCATATATTACTTTCCAATGGTCGGGTGGACAGTTTTATTATTGAATGTTTAGATTCGATAATGTTTTGCTAGTTGAAATTGGTGCTACGCATGACTGAATTTGAAAACTATCATTGATTTATTAGCAATTTTATCAGTTAAATACACCACAAAAAATGCGATACAATGAAAAGAAACTACTGGCTGTTAAAGCTCAGTGGGTGCTAAAACTCGTTTTGACTCATGAATACATTTGGTTATTGTGGCAAATATTTTCACGAAGAGCTTCTTCTATTCTATTATATCGATCATTTTACACAATATGATGCCACATCATAGTGTCCTATATGGTGTGGACAACACAAGCAATTATCATGGCTCAGTGATTTGGTCTACGTCACACTTTCCATTTGGTCAAAGGCAATTTGACGGTCATTTTTGACTTGCTTTCCGAGCATTAAAATTTGATAAAATGAGTATCAATCGAAAGCTACTGGGGTACTGATTGCGAAAATATAAATGTTATTCTGCTCGTGGTCCTGGACCCCCTAAAATCAGCCTCGAATGTTGCATCGTAACGGAGTTTGGTATTGTGCACAACCCTATTTGCTGATGATACTCACCTCTTCATAACCTCCAACACTGTCGATGATTTGCATGCATCTGTGAATAGGGAACTCCCAAAAGTGTCGAGATGGCTGCAAGCAAACAAACTCAGTTTGAATGCAGATAAGGCCGAGATGCTCGTTTTAAATAATGCCAGTCATAATTTCACTGTGAACAGTGAACATCGATCATAAACAAATCTCCATATGTGACTCAGCAAAATATCTCGGAGTCACCATTGATTCCAAATTGTCCTGGAAGCAGCATATTGAATGCACAATATCAAAACTAGCTCGGTGTGTGGGAATAATGACCCGTCTCCAATCTTTGGTTTCCAGATCAGTACTACGAACCATCTACTTCTCTCTTTTCCACTCTCATCTGCAATATGGAATCTTAGTATGGAATCTTAGTATGGGGAAATGCATGCACAACATTTTTGTGCAGAATTCGAACCCTGCAAAACCGTGCGATACGGTTGATCTCATCTGTACCTTTACGTACCAATTTATCGCCTTACTACTGTAAGCATCGAATTTTGCGAGTTGATGAACTATATCGCTTCGAAGTATCAAAAGTTGTTCACAAATATTTTTCCAATAGTCTGCCTCCTGTGTTTGATGACTTTTTCATACCTGCTAAACATGTCCATTGTCCATTCCCATTACTCGAGATCCTCGTCTAAAGGAAACATCTGCTTACCCCCACCCAATAGCAACCTAACTAAGAGATCTATCGAGTACTCGGGACCTATCATTTGGAATGCATTACCACCACATATCCGTGAATTGCCTTATGATAGATTCAAAAAAGCCCTACTTGATCACCTCCTGTCGTTACACTAACACTGTTGCCCTACCTCGCCCAGACATTGCTTCATTGATCATTTGCTACCATCGTTTAATTTTTCTTCTATTTTCCTTTCTTAACTAAACACTTTTTACAGCCAGACTTCTCAGAGTCAAGTGTACCTGTTTGATGCTGGTGTGATCAGACTAGATGACCTTCACGGTCTTATCGATCATTCCCATCTAATACCGAATACTGTGCACCCATATTTTCTGTACCGCCATCACTGCCGTTTGTTATGTATTTTGGTTGGATGAAAAATAAAGACTCTCTCTCTCTCTCTCTCTCTTGTGGCACAACCCAGAATTTTCGCCACGCTTTGCGCAAGGTAGATATGAAGTGACAGATTAGTTTTAACGAAAGCATCGATGAATATGATTCAGGTAGCATTTCTAGGACAAATTGTAGAATAAGCAGTTTTCTCGTCCAGTAATCTGATTTTTATGATTTGTAAAATGTGTCTTCCTTTCTGGATTCCAAGGTATGGTAATAACCCTATTAAATGATAGTGGCCAACACTTCCGTGAAAAAATACTTGTCAATCAATATCCATTTCGCGCGAAGTACGACGAAAATTCCGAACTTTCCTTAACTTTTGTAATAGTTGAGATTATTGTTGGCACTCTGCGAAAAAAGTCCCTAAATTTTCTCCGTCTCATTCTCACTCTCTCATTGGAAGAAATATAATACTTCTACTTCACAAACTGAAAATAGCGAAAAGTAGGTGAATAAATAACAAAATATGTTGAAGTAGAAATAGCGAAAAATTAGTTCTGCTTGAGTAAGAACTAGAAGTAGAGTAAAATTACTTGAGTATTTCAAAAAAAAATGTAGAAATACTTCGTTACTGACCACCTCTGGTCAAGTCCGAGTCCATAAGTTAGGGAACGTCGAGTCCGAGTCATGGTGTTGAGATTCGAGTCCGCGAGTCCAAGTCACAGTATTTACTGTTTAGTATTGAGTTGAAGTTCGGTTCAACTCACTTTTGTAAAACTCTTGGGTGATATTGAATGCCTCGGATTCATAATATATAGTAATTTTCCTCACTCTAAACATGTTTATTCAAACAGAAAAAAGACAGCTTCTGGGCCTATTTTGAATTATATCTGTCCTGGCGATATACGAAACTGGAATAAGTCACGGAAGGTGTCGAGTCATATGACTTGGTCACCTCATGCGCAATGACTTGAGAACAAGTCGGGTCGATACCAGAGGTGGTCAAAGTAGTCAATAAAGCTAGTCAAGTCGAAGTAGAAGTAGCGGCGAAAAAATCTACTCAAGTACGAGTAGAAGTACTTCTTCAATTAGCCAACCAAAACTACTTGAAGTATAAGTAGATTTGACTGACTTTAAATCTACTCAAGTAAGTAAGTAGTTTTGAAGACAGTCTTAATTCGTTCGTATGGACTGCCAAAAGCTGCAAATTGAGCAATGCGGAAGGTTCAGAGAGCTTGATCCGTATTAATGCATCCCAGGACATTTCAATTGTCGACAGAATAAGCATTCTTTCGGATCATGGGATGCAAATTATAGTATTGATATGAAAATGAGATACTAACCCTTTGTTTGCTAGAAGACCCCGTTTTAGAGAATATCATGGCATGGCGCCCTACCCCATACTAGAAGGCCCCAAGTTTAGGCGAAGAGCAATACGTAGAAGTTGTATCGGATACGGTTTCATCACTTTGCGAGATTAGTATACGTTAATAACAAATATTGTGGATCGTAAAAGTTATATTTAGTGTACCTTTATTTTCGGAAAAGAGAGAGAGAGAGACAGATGGTCTTTTTTTCGCCTGCACCATCGAGATGCTTTGACGACGGGAGATGCGATACGGCCTTTATAGTAAGGTCATCTAGTCTGCACCCCCGGTTTATTTCTCCTCCGTGCTATCCGTGATTGCTAAGCGCCTAGCAGGATTGCCGCGGATACCAGTTTTTGAGTCTTTGGTCTGACCCGGCCGGGGATCGAACCCACGACCTACCGATCGAGAAGCCGGACGCACAACCATTACACTATCTCGCTCGGAGGCATTACCACACTTGCTTTCATGGTTCGAAATGTATGTTCTGCAGACAAAAGAACTGAAAGTAATTTGTACTCAAAGTATGATCCTCGCAATTGAAAGTGAAATACAGATACCCCTTCTAAAAATCGGAAAATATATTTCATGTCTTTTGTCCATAAAGCTTCGAAGGTGATCTGCTAAAACTAGCGGGACGTTCTAAAAAGCTGGATTTTCCAGATTAGCAAGACACATAATGGGTTGCTATATTACGATATGATAAGTAATTGCTATAGATTGCGAAACGGTAGTTTCAAACGTTATGGTGGGCCATGATGAGATGTTTGATATGAGCGACAATGCGGTGTGAGCAGAACCAAGCAATCCGGTAGCTAAATTATATTCACTGATACTTTCGTGAAAACATATTTGTTACTCCATAACTACGATGCGCGAAGCGAAACAAAATTTCTGGGCTTCACTTGACTTTTCTGAATATTAAATGTTGGTACTCCGTGAAAATAGCCCCGAAATTCCTCAGGCTATCTTTCGTATTGGGGGATTAAACTACTTCTACTTGTCAAGCTGAAAATAGCGAAAAGTAAGTAAGTAGATTATAAAATATTACGAATTAGAAGTAGAAGTAGCCTACTTCGTTACTGACCACCTCTGGTCAATACACCATGCAATACATAAATAGACTCCAGTCGAGTAATTTTCCAATTTTAAGAAAATGACTCGAGTCAAAGTCGAGTCAACAAAAAATCACGTCTCGAGTCCGACTCGATTCATTACAGCCCTGTTTCCAGCAGACAATCGTTGAAGCTTTCTAGTCAAAAGACTTGAAATATTTTTTCTGTTTTTTCAGAAATAGACTTCCAATTATGTTCAGCTCTTTTGTTTGGAGAACATACACTTTGAAGCTTAAAACCAAGTGTAGTATTGCCTCTATTTTCCGGAAGTATATGGCCTCACTTGCCTCTCTGACCCTCACATCACTAGTCACGGGTCCTTTATGGTATATAAGTTTATGAGCAATTGCTGTTAACAGCTGGCATATATTTAATCGTATGTGAAATGTCAAATGCTTTAAATGAGTATTACTGAATATAATCGAAGTTTATTGACTGAAATGCTGTATGAAATCGACCTACCGATCAATAAGCCGGACGCTTAACCATTACGCTATCTTGTTGGTTAGAGGCGCTTACCATTCAAGAGAAAGCGCTATCAATATAAATCAAATCCCAGAAAACTTCGTGTGCGGTTTATATTAAACAAGAAATTTACCTTGAAGAAATTGCGCAATATCACCAGCAAATAAAATGGCCGTGTCAACACTGGGTGCGTAGTGAGCAACGCTTTCACCGGTCTGTTTTCACGTGGCAGCGAAAGATAACGGGCGGCGCATTTGAGAATTCATTGAAATAACCAGGTGACATTTAACATTAATATTCCGCTCTCCGAGATGTTATCGTAGGTATCACGTTTTTTCGACTCAATTTTGTGCACTAGTTGGTACGTAATTGTAAGATGTATATCATATACGTTCTTGACGTTGCCGTCAGCCCGTCACAAATACTTTTGTTTTTATCTATTGTAACGTGTTGCTATTGTAGATTTAGCGTTGATGTGATACCCTACGATGTTTGAGAAAAAGCGGTTTATTGTTGTAACATGACGAAGATGTACTACATTGGTTCTTGAGTATGGTTCCATTATAGCCGTACAGATCTCCATGAGTGGTATACCAGGTATACGGCCAGACTGGAATCGGTGGTTGTTTTCGACAACATGTTGTGTGTGACAGACAGATTTTTCGCGTGATTGTAAAATTTCATCCGCGTGACGGAAATATTTTTCGCATATGATTCATTACTGAATTACCTATTAAACGACACAATGTGCTAAAATAGACCTGGTATATGCCGGACTAGGTGTACACCGTATATTCGCTGTTACGCAAATTCCACGCTTGCTCGAGTTCATTGTAAAGCGCAAGCGCCTTATTCTGGATCTGGACTCTGTTATCGCTTTGTGACGTCATCATAATTCATTAATCAGCGTGATCAGATATAAATGCTCGCGTGACGTTGCCCGTGCCGTTGCCACCGATTCCACTCTGGGTATACGGTACCAGCCAGTGTTCTCATTGGTTGCTTGATGATATTCCAGTTTGTTGTGCTGTGTATAACAGTATCAGTACAGTATAGTCTGCTATGAAGGTCTTGGTAATCCGAGAACATAATTTAATGAAACTCAATTTTAAGTGAAGCTGTTGCACTGATTCCGAAAATCTCAGTTATAGTCTTGTCATAGGGAGACTATATCACTTCGGTTGGAACACGCTTAAAGTCTGAAATTGGCATCGTTGCAAACGGTTGCCAGTAAATTCGGCCATTACCGCGGTAAATTCGGCCCTTCCAGAATGTTGTATCAAAATGTGTTACCAACCGACAACCGTTAACATAATTAAATACATAATTATACTATTATCAAGTGATTTGGAGGACAGGGTATGCATATATAACGTGGATCGGATATTCACAGGGCCGAATTTACTGAGTGCCGAATTCAATCGGTAAATTCGGCCCTTGGAGAATTATGTGTAAAAATGTATTACCAACTATTAATTCGAGCGGTGTCCTGTGCTACACTATATTTCATTTTTTAATTATTTTTTATTAAATTACTTTGACTTGAAAAATCATCGCTGCTCACCTGATATATCAGGCAAAAAGGCCAGCGATTCCAATCAGGATTCGAGACGAAACTACGGGTTAGGGTTACGGTTAGGATTAGGCTTCGGTAATGTTATTGTAACTGTAGGTTGGGAGAGGGGTATTAGGGTTCGGTAGGGGAATATGAGGGTTGAAGGAGGGTGACCGTAACTCTAACCCTAATCTCCCCCCTCCCAACCCTATTACCCGTCTGCCGTCTCCCCATCACTGATCTTGGAATACCTTAACCCTAACCCACCTCCAACCCTAATGTACCCCCTACCCACCCATGGGACGTAGAACTTCCCTATTTGAGAATAATAATTCGTACTAAATGCATTTATAATGCAAAATAGATCAAGGGCCGAATTTACCGGTGACCGAATTCTCTGGCAACCGTTCCAAACAATACGGGCACCGTGATGCAATAACTCAACGGTATATATACTAATTGTGATTGATGCCACTAAGTATGTGTCTTGTCAAAGTTGAGCCATGTTCCCCGCACTTTTGTCATAACAATCGATGTGACTTGGCTTATATCTTATAATGCCCCAATGGGAGTAGTGTTCGTGCTTATAATTTTGGATCGCCATGGTTCTGAAAGAGTCTGCCTACCGTGACATGCCATCCCATTTTTTGTCGCTTTCATCCTCCTGTAATTATTTCCTTAACTCGACAACAGTTGGAGTATTCACTGTCCTGTCTATATGCTATCAGCGTAATGTAATGCATAAAGTCAAAATTCTTTCTGTTGAGTCCACCATCATCACTATGAGTAAACCTAGTTTATGCCAACAGAAAGAATTTGTGTATCATTTGAAAAGCGAGCATTACCTTGTTTTGCTTCGCTATAAAGTCGAAGATTACCAGTGAACTCGGACCTAGGAGAACCCGGTCTTACAAACTCGGCCCTCGGTGAACTCGGACCTCGGTGAACCCGGCCCTCGGTGAATTCCGCCCTCGGGAAATTTTGTATTCACCGGCAACCCTAATATCCCACCTCCACCAACCCTAATATCCCACCTCCGGCAACCCTAATATCCCACCTCCGGCAACCCCAATATCCCACCTCTGGCAACCCTAATATCCCCCCTTCCCCAACCCTAATATCCCACCTCCGGCAACCCTAATATCCCACCTCCGGCAACCCCAATATCCCACCTCTGGCAACCCTAATATCCCCCCTTCCCCAACCCTAATGTCCCACTCCCGGAACCCTAATGTCTCCCTTCCCCCCTACCCTACCCAACCCGAACACCCCACCTCAACCTACAGTTGCAATAATGAGCAGACCACGCGTGGTTGATATGTGAGCAATAACAATCGTTGGGATATATTTTTCATCTGAACAAGTCACACACAATGTACAATGCGATAAGACCCAATGCGATGTCATGAACAGATCTGATCACGCCGTGACTGCGTGATCTACGCATGCCCTGACCTCCTTACAAGATTGACAAATCAGTTGATAATAACATTATTAGTAGGGATGGTGTGAACCCCTGAAAGGTTCAGGTTCGTGTGAACGCGAACCTTTTTGAAAGGTTCTGTGTGAACGCGAGCGTGAACCTTATGACGTCACTGACGTCATACTACTATTTCCAACCCTACATTTCAGTGAAATTATATACTAATGCACACGATACCTAGCGACGACGCAGGCTATATTATGCCACAATGCTGAAGTACATGCTGATTTCGCCCATTGTATAAACTGGAGCAATCAAGTGCTATATTAATTCCATAAATCAACTTCCGTCGCTTTCCAAACAATTTCGACGCGACTTGCAAATAAGGAATAAAAGCTTAGCCCGTAACGGTCTAGGTCAGACCGGACAATGCATTTGCCGTCTGAAATTGCTTCGTAGATATTGAGCTGAGTGTAAAACTGGTTTCTATACTAGCCACCGATAATACCCATAAACAAGTTATACAGTAACAAACACCCCAATCGCATGGACTTGATTTTAATGATACAATAGACATATCAAATCAAGACTTTTTAGTTTATACAACGATGTATTATTTATACCTATTTCATTGATTGGTTGAATAAGCATCATTCGTTGACTCCTACATATCGTGTATTTGGTTCTTGATGTTGTATGATTGCGGGTCAAACTCACAGCAGAGAGTCACGAAATATTCACAAAAGCAAAGCTGAATATTTCGAGTAAACCTTCGTAATAACGCGTGTAAAATCGTTGAGATCGGCAAGGTACATGCTCGTTAAGTGTTGATTTTTTTATGCAGCCAGCGTCATGCATATAGTGGTCTGAAGTTGAAATGCAAAGATTCCAGCTTAAGATGCTATAGTGACGTGAAAATTGTAATATATGAAAAGGTTCACAGTGCAGAACCTACCAAGGTTCGTTTGTGAACTTGAACCTCTGAATTTCAGAGGTTCACACACAGAACGCGAACCTCACGTTCACACCATCCCTAATTATTAGTTTAATACTTCATATTAATATTTGTTAATACACTTAATTACAAAATTTTCCGAGGGCATAATTCACCGAGGGCCGAGTTCATCGAGGGTCGGGTTCACCGAGGGCCGAGTTGGTAAGGCCAGGTTCTCCGAGGTCCGAGTTCACCGGCAACCAAGTCAAAAGTATGATAATATGCAAATACTCAAGTTTCGAGGCTGTCGAAATAATTTTGGCAATGGTTTCGTTCCAGGCAGCTGTCGAGCTAGCTAGCATTCGTAATTATAAAATAGCTCTATCCAAAATACTAACAAAATGGCCGCGGAAAAGAACGACAAGTCGTCAAACGTGATGCGGGATATCCGCATCGAAAAGCTCTGCCTCAACATCTGCGTCGGAGAGTCTGGCGATAGGCTGACGCGTGCCGCCAAAGTATTGGAACAGCTGACCGGTCAGACACCGGTGTTTTCGAAAGCGCGATACACCGTCCGTTCGTTCGGCATCCGAAGAAACGAAAAGATCGCAGTCCACTGCACGGTCCGTGGCGCCAAAGCTGAGGAGATCCTCGAGAGGGGCTTGAAAGTGCGAGAGTACGAACTTCACAAGAAGAACTTTTCGGCTACCGGAAACTTCGGATTTGGTATCCAGGAACACATCGATCTCGGCATCAAGTACGACCCGTCGATCGGTATCTATGGCATGGATTTCTACATGGTGATGTCGAGAGCCGGCTACAACGTCAGGTACCGAAGGAAGAAGAAGAACAGGGTCGGATTCTCTCACAGAATCACAAAAACCGACACAATGAAGTGGTTCCAGCAGAAGTTCGACGGAATCATCCTGCAAGGGGGTGCCAAGTAATTTGGACATTCCGTTGTGCACAGTGTCATCATGCCGCTGCTTTCTGAATCTTGGTGTTGATCTGGTTTTCTGAGTGAGCTTTGAAATTAAAGGAATACTCCACAAAATGTTATACTTGGTTTCTGTCTTCAGTTGTACGTTGAGATCGCTTGTGCAGGCTGATGTCCAACAAAACTACTTTCCTAGTTCAGATGATATGGCTGTGGTGGTGACTGATTTTATTTGAGGCACATATTTCCGACTTGTATTTTGTGTGGTGTTGAATTGCAATTGTGCAAATCGGATATATGCGAGGTTAGGTTTAGTGCAAGCCTTTTGTATTGCATAGCTCAGTTTAAAAAGGTAGCTGATCAAGGTCAACCTGCCGGCTTTGGGTTGCTATTTATTCGGTTGCTTTGTCCACTAACATTTTCCTGCCAGCATGACGCTATTATTTTGGTCAGATTGGATGAAATTTTCGACTGTTTATACATGGATTTACAGATCCTGAATTGTGCGGTGCATGGATCGAGACGGAACAATGACATTTGCTTCTGGCATTGCCGTGAAAATGTTATCATTTGAAAGCATTTTCAACTTAACAATCAAAATTGTTTGCAAATCGAAATGTTTTGAAGCCTTTGCATTCTTTTTGTTTTACACTGCTACTAGATATGAACCTATTGGTGACATTTGCTTTGTGTGCGATTTGAACCTGTTATCGGTAGGCCACAGAAGCTATCCAGTATAATTACCATTTCAGGGGATTTATATGACCTACACTAATTAAACGAATCATTTGTTTTTGTGCATGCTACCCTTCTTGTGATCAAGATGTTGCATTGAAGAATTGCCCTTGTGTGTTTTAGTTGATGACAAACACGGCACATAACTAACGTAGCGTTGACATGGAAAATCATCCCAAGAATTCGTACGATAGCGATAGTTCGTTTGAGGAGGAGGTGGAGGACAACAGCCATCAAGAGGTCGCATGCATGTTTACTGGAGCGTTGTATCAGTCGCCGCTAGAATACTTCATGGAGCTCAAGCATATAAAGGGGTTTGACATTTGGGAAATCGCAAGGTGTGACCTTGGCCTGGACTTTTTCAGTTATGTTAAACTCATCAATTATTTGAGAAAGAATTACAATGGCAAATCCCCACCTACGGCAGTAGAGCTGGAAGATAGCAGAGCTGAGTGGGATACTGAAGACTACTTGAAACCTGTGATTGCTGACGATCCACTCCTGCAATTTATGATTGATGCAGATGACGAGGATGATGATGATATGCCAATGGAAATGAAGGAAGAAAAAGATGGAAACGATGTAAAATCCCTAAAGCTAAAGCTACAAAAGGCGCAAGAAGCAAATGCCAGGTTGTCTGATGAATTACAGAAAGCAGGCAATCAAATAACTCAGATGAAGTCATTCATGCAAGATATCGTTCTAACTGGCGATGTAGGGATATATCGTCCTGTAGCTGCTTGTCGACAAGGCTTGGATTATGAAGAAGAAGAATATGAAGACTCCGGTTACTTTGGAACTTACGCGCATCACGATATTCACGCAGAAATGTTGCAAGACTCGGTACGAACAAATGCTTACAGGGATATCATCCTCAACAACAAGGATGCGTTTCATAATAAAGTGGTACTGGATGTCGGGTGCGGTACAGGAATTTTGTCAATGTTCGCTGCACAGGCCGGTGCAAAACACGTTTATGGCATCGATATGTCGGAAATTGCGTTCCAGGCGATGGATATAATCAAAGAAAATGGATTTGACGATAGAATTACAATTTTAAAAGGTCGGGTTGAGGAGATCGAATTGCCCGTTGCAGAAGTCGATATAATTATTTCAGAATGGATGGGTTATTTTTTGCTCTACGAATCCATGCTGGACTCTGTCCTTTTCGCGAGAGACAAGTGGTTATCGTCTGCGGGTGATATATATCCTAATCATTGCACGATATCGCTGGTGGCTATTCATGATGAACGTTTGTCGTCGGCTAATGTGAAATTCTGGGACAATGTGTACGGGTTCAAGATGTCGTCGCTTAGAAGACAAGTACTTACGGAAGCCACAATACAAGTGGTCAATCCGTCATCGGTTGTATCTGATCCGGTCGCCGTTCATAGCATCGATCTCAAAAAGGTTCAAATAAAAAACCTGAATTACAAGACTGCTTTCGATTTGAAAATTCGGAAAACGGGCCCGGTTTCTGCCATCGTCGGGTATTTCGATATTTTTCAAAATTGCGGCGATTCGAGCACTTTGATGTTTTCAACTTCGCCCGCATGCAAAGCCACTCACTGGAAGCAAGCCGTTTTCTTTCTCGACGGATCGGATGCGACGGATGGTGATGTTTTGAAAGGTGAAATCGACTGTCATAAAAATGTGAAGGACCCGAGATCTTTGGTGATTAACATAAGCGTTGCTGGAAAGATGAATTCTTACAAAATAGAATGATCGAAGTCGGTAACATGTGATTGCGAGTGTTCGCAAGTTGAGAATCGTACCTAAATGTTGTCAACATGCCATTATCGGATATTTGTTTATCTTACGACCAACTGCCATATGTACTATCCTTTGCTAAACTAGTGGGGCTACTGTTCTGTAGCAAGTATTTTGGAAGAGTGGAACTCAGCGAATTTTGAACTTGGATTGCCATATGTGTTTTGCTATAATATGTGTCATTATTTGCAGAACGAGCTGGGCGGTTGTTGACCTTATGATCAAAATGTTATTCAATATTACGAAGTTAGCATGTGTGAACTTCGTACTTAAAATACTGCCCATTTATAAACGTGTCATATTTTCGCATTTGACATACAAACTCTTTTTTATTTGGTTAGTGGTACATTCCAGGATGAAATGAGGATTTGTTAATTTATTTTTAAATTTTTGTCTCCTATCACGACAGAAGGTACACAAAAATGTCAGATAATGACAGCCAGTTATTGGCGATTGTATTCGATGTTAACCCCGTATGGTGGGGTTTGAAAACTGTTCAAGGGCAAGCCATGATCACCAAGTGCCTGGATTGCATTTTAGTATTTGCCAATTCGTATCTTATGATGAACACGGAAAACTCATTGGTCGTTTTGGCAAGTCACAGTTCACAAACGTAAGTGTTGAGGTTTCTCGCCTGTCTTTTCTCCATCAAAATCTTATTACGCAACTTCTTTGTTAAGGAAGTTCTTGTACCCGAAGAAGAGTGGCGCTGCAGATGTGAAGGTAAGCGCACCGCGCGGAACATTTTCAATCAAAAAGACCCTTTTTGCATCCCTCAGGGTTATCTGAGAGTATGTGCGTAATCATTGCTTGGCGAGGCCCATGTGCTTTGGTCGCAAATGCCGAAATGCGTAATGTGTAACAAACTTGGCAGATCCACTTCCAGCCAAGACAATTTTCTCTGTCAATGATGTTTCTGTATTAACAATTTGCTGACGGTGATTAAGTGAGGTAACATTAGACAAATAGGGTGAACACTATCCAATAAGCTTGGTCAGAAGTTCCTGTGTACAATATGCGTTCTTTCTGACAGAATGATGGACGTGTTCAAAAATTCGCCGACCTCAACGACACGGTTTCCGGGGAATTCAAAGAGTTGATGGGCGTGCACCTTGCCGGCAATGACATTCGCAGCGATTCTCTTATAGCGGGATCCATGGCCGTGGCCCTATGTTGTAAGTAGCTTTGTCACAAGCCTGGAGCTGGTCGAGTGAAATTTTCTAGAACGGACCTAGACATTCACAGGATTGAAAGGGAAACGCCGGCAGGAAAAAAGCCGAAGGCCCGAATATTGGTTGTGAACGCAGCAAACGATGCTGCATCTCAGTACATGAGTCTCATGAACGTTGTCTTCGCGGGTACTGAAATCAGAATATGTAGCTCGCTGTTCAGCGGTGTAACGGCGCTATTTCCTCTTCGCAGCACAGAAGCAACATGTAGTGATCGATTCCTGTATTATCGGTCAGGATTCTGGCTTGTTACAACAAGCATGTGATATGACCGGCGGACTCTACATAAAAGTGCCAAACCAACAGTCCATGCTGCAATACCTATTGGTACCTGAGCATCATTCAAAACTGTCGTGATGGCGGTAAAAGTGCAATTATTTTTCAGACCGGCTTCCTGGTACACCCTGACGTGCGACAGCAAAGCTTATCCATTTCTTCGGCAACAGGGAGGAATAACGACGTAGACTACAGGGCCGCGTGTTTCTGTCACAGAAACTTGGTGGATGTTGGATTTGTGTGTTCAGTGTGCCTGTCTATATTTTGTCACTTCAGTCCTATATGCTCAACTTGTGAAACAGTGTTCCGGCCGCCGCAAGTGTTAGCACCCAAGGCCAAGAAGAAGAAAAAGTCTTGATGTCAAATCCCAAGCACCTGCTTTCGATGTTATTTGATTTTTTTTCGCTATGCTGTTGGTATACAACGAAATAACTACTACAATACTCAGATGAGGTCACCAGAAAGGCACATTTCACTCAGCACTAGCTAGTTTAGGTTGGGTTGTCGATGATCGTCAGGTTCTATTTTCATCCGATCAAGACAATACACTACGGTGACATGTCGTAGTCCAAGGATCGGCAACTTGCGGGCCGGATCCGGCCCGCGACGAAATAATTATCACAAGAATACGCCCCCCCCCCGTTTCGTTATGAGTTCCAATCTGCAGTGCAGCACTGCTGGGTAAGACTGCGGCATTGCTACGATGTAAGTATCCTACGTCGTATTGGTCTATTGTTACGCCATAAAACTGATGCGAAGGCTGTTGCTTAGTAGCCTATCTCGAACTAAAAGTAGGAGATCATCATCATTGGTTTATTAGCAATTTTATCAGTTCAATACACCACAAAAAATGCGATACAATGAAAAGACAGGAAGATGTCGAAGCGACAAGGAGCAGTCTATGGAATCTGACACCCACCTTGGCCTAGGCGATCTAAAGAGGAGGCATGCACACTGAATGAAAGTAAAGAAGATAGTATAGAAAAAAGAAAGCGACAATAAATAGGGCGGCATGTCATGGGAAGCGAGATCGATAGGTCAGTCGTGGTCCGGTAATCTTGAGGATGGACTGTATTTATTTAGTAGTAATTGCTTGTATTTCGACTTGAATGTGTACATGCTCGTCGACTGTCGGATGGCCGGCGGGATACTGTTCCACACATCAGGTCCGGCATATTTGATAGAGCGATGATCTTTTCGGTCGATCATATGATATTTGGACGACGTGGACGCGCGTGTGTTGTACTTGTGTGCTTTTGATTCCGAGGTAAAGAAGTCATTGAAATATTCGGGGCAACGACCGCAGTGGAACTGATACATAAACTTGGCGATTTCTAGTTTCCGCATATCTTCTATGTTTAGGACGCCGAATCTCTTCAGCAGCGACTTGTTGGATGGGCAGCCAGGCCCCGTTGGGGCCCTAGCTATGATTCGGAGTACTTTATGTTGTAGTTTTTGCAGTGGCTTGAGTGCAGTTTTTCTGGCAGCCCCCCAACAGAGGATGCCATAGTGTAACTTCGATTGGATTAAGGATTTAAAGAGTATCAGAAGAACCCATGCTGGCATGAAGCGCCTAAGGCTGTAGAACAGGCCGCACTTCGGTGATAATTTAGTTTCTAGGGACTGAATATGACTCTTCCAGGACATGTTCGAGTCCAGTAAAACTCCGAGATATTTGGCATGAGATGGAGAATGTATGTAGAATAGACTAGACCAGTGCTTATAAAGCGTGTGTATCGCGCAGCCATAGGTATACCATACTCTTTAAGGGGTTGCCACTCTGATAGGGTGCGACATTAAAGGCGCGGTTCCTCTGCTTGAAAAACGCTTGGAACATCTCAGGCGCTATGACAAAATCTCAAACTTTCCGTTTCATTTGAGATAACCAGCCTCATCCGTAGGTTAGTCATCTGCAGTTTAATTCACCAGAAGACATTGCACGCCAAGACAACAAACCTGAATAGTGTTTTGGGCACAGTGGGGAAAGCTGATTCTGTCTCGCAAACTTGATCACCGACAGTTAGCCTACCCCATATATTACTAGAAGCAGAGAATCAATATGGCGATGTCGAGCCGCTATCCTTGCACGAGTGTATGGACTGAGAAGCGAAAAAGCAACTTTCCTTCAAAATACAAACATCGCCGACTCATGTGCGTACGCATGTGAAAAATAGTTTAAAACAATTGAATTCACGAAGAGCAAGCTAAGATCACGTATTCTAATGCCCATTTAGAATATGGTTTGATTGTTGCTTCATCTGACTTGTTATTAGAAGTTGAAATTCTTTCACAAAGCATGCTGCGCCAAGTGTCACATTTACGCTGCGTTGTTGAAGTGCAAATACAAGTGTTTTGCCCTTTTTGTGATTTGTATGATTGAGATTACAGCAATGTAGGGTACTAAACCGACGTGAGCGTTAAATATAGTATCAAGAAAAATTCCGGCCCGCCAACTACTTGTGCACTCTGAATTTGGCCCGCGACTAGCAAAAGGTTGCCGACCCCTGTCGTAGGCGGATGCCGAACAATTAGTTGCGGTCCCCTAAACTATATCATCCACCACGATGACAGTTCTTTTTCGATGTTGATTGTTGATCTCTATTCATCGGCTCTTTCTATTCATTGTGAGTGCGGGTCATCGGGCATTTTCGTCGCCGTAAGAACATCGACGCGGGGAGGAGCCCAGATAAACCTCCAACGCAGAACCGCGCTACGCTACCGCCCGGTGTTATCATTTCGACTGTTGCGGTCTAAGACTGGTTCAGCTATATTAGAAGATTCTTGGCGGGGCATGACAGCTTGAAGAATATGACACAGCATCCAAGAGGGAGGAACAGCACTTTTTAGCCCGAAATTGTCGAGGAGTCAGTCCGAGATACGTCACCTCGTATTCACAACGTTAGCGTCAGTTTTCTCGACGGCAAGCCATTTCTGTACGAACACAAGGCGGGTTCTTGGGGCCTCGCTCGCGAATCACGAGTCTTTCGAGCTGCCACAGCGGATCAATGATTTACGCCTTTCCTGTTGCAACTCTGCTTCATGCACCTGGTTTCGCTCGCCAGAGGTCGTGTTAACTGGAGAAAGACAGTGGGGATCGAACCAGATACCCTCGACTTCGAGACATTAGAGATGCACTGCACTAGAGGTCGACCGATTATCGAAATGGCCGATATTCAGAGCTTTCCCGATTATCGATATCGGCCTATGAAGGCCGATATTTTATATTTTGAAAAAATTCAAAAATATTCGAAATTCAATGCTCCTCGTTCTCAATCTCAAGAAATCGACGACGCAAAAGGTGATATATGACAGATTTACCCTTGCAGGACGAGTTTAGCCAGGTGAGCATGCAAAGAAACTATGCTTCCTGCATTACAATCTACCTTTTCTGAACTGATCTGCCATTCTGTATCATGTTTTGCTTTTTGGGTTATCCCAATTTTCAACGAATGTGCACAATTAAGCAATTATTCTTTTCAATTTCATTTTTCTCGTTTGTTGTTCAGCTTTCTGTGGCCTGAACAAGTGCCATCTTGCCTAATATATAATATTTTTGATGAAATGGTTCTCTGGTCCTTCCATATTAATATCGGCCCTGTGAGTGTGCCGATATATCGATATCGGCCTGTAAAAATCAATATCGGTCGAACTCTACACTGCACCTGGTGCAGCCACTGTGCTATGGTGGCACTGGTAAATATGACGATCATAAACTGGTAGCGGCACTGCACACAAATCGATCACAACGACACTCAGATTGAGATGAATATTCATTTATTTGCAGAGCTATGTATACACTACAACAATACAAATCGGATGTAGAATGTTTCCAGAAAACTTCAAAACACGGGTTCACCGCAACATACGAGGGTAAACCATAAAGATGACATCTGGCAGTATTATATACTCCATTCTGTAACCCACATCAATTCTTCAATTTAACCAATCGGAAAGAATAGGATGAATTAATAATATGTACATTGCGTTTTGTGCAAACCGTCGGCCGACACCAGGCACACGCGATCGGCCACGGTGCCAATTAGACGGCTGCCGAAAGAGTCGGTAATTTTATTTTATTATGGACTGATTACCGATATATATAATGCGCTTTGTCAAAAACCTGAAACCCCAAAACGTGTTGAAGAACATTACATTTCATAAATACCGACAAGTTCCACGCACAGACTCGTAATTTCAGCGCGAGCCGCTATGGTGCGCCTAGCAGACAGACATTCGAAGAAGCTTACGCAACACAAAACACAGACATATTTCTCAAGACAGTCACCGCGCAAGTGCTATGCTCGTAACGAGCGTGCAAAATAACATTTCACCGACAGAGTAAGGGAAGCTTTTTTTGTTTTCAAACCCGTAATAAAAGGGGCAGAGAGTTCAAGAGAACGAATGCTATATACAAGAACACACAGTCGTGTTGTACAGAAAGCACAGAAGTTGCCAGCATTAGCGCTGGATCATCACGCGGGAAAGTAAACACCAAAACAGTCAGCATCGTAACGGAGAACATTATCCTAGACGGCCACACTTAATACTGAAGTCCGCAAGGAATCACAGGCAGAGAACGCAATATCGCCAACGAAATAACGACCGACAGAGAAAAATGACCACGGCACGCATGTCAACGCTTGACGCACGATCAAAAACTAGAAAACGAACGTAAAATGAAGAGCTATGGAACTTTTGTAAGTTTGCGAGGAAAGTTAAGCGGGGATCGCGTGACCGATAAAATGCAAAAAGGCATAGGAAAAGAAGGCGCACGTTAACGGAAAATATCTCTTTAAAAAACGCGCTTATGCTAAGCGGACGACATTGTGCGCTCAGGCCTGACCTCGCGACAGCAGGCACTCGTTCGAATAAAGACGCTCCTTCCGCGGGATCGCATTTGGCCATGTACTGGGTCTAGCTAAATATCAATAAAAGCGCCGACGACAGTATTTACAAAATGAAACTTGAACCGCCTCTAATCGACATAACAGAACAGATTCGCTTCCTCAATTGGCGTACGATAAGTTCGCGGACACGGCCGTTCCCGACGAGGTGGTGAGTTTTTTCTTCTCTTCCTCCTGGCACTGCATCATTTTTTGTCGTACCTGCGCGGTATTCGAAATAGATTATTTCGGTTGTATTCCGATTACTTCAGAAAGCGCTTAGAAGTCTAACCTCTCGAATTTTCAGCTGCAGCATGCTTTTCGACGGGAACAATTCGGAATGGAGCGTTTGGAACTCTGCGGTGATTTGATCTGAATATGACCGGGCCGGTTAGCGGAGCTCTATCGGGATACGTTTAAGACGCTTTCAATCCTTGAATGCCGCGATTTGGGGACAAAATTCTGAATCTTAGGCATCTACACAATCCCTACACAGGATTGCTGTCCGTAACACCTAGATGAATATGAGATGTGTGCTACACATAGTCAAAGTGCGGCGTCCTGTAAAAATCGGTGGGACAGCAACGGAATATTTGTACAGCTCTGTTGCTATGACGACATTTACTTGGGACGGGACTACGGTAGAGCTTACCCTACACCCTAGACTAAAAGGCTCTCCCCATTTTCAGATTGCGCGCCAGTCAAATTTCAAAGCAAATTTTGCGGACCGGTGAACTTCAGAAGGCAAAACAACTCCCCACATTTGATTACGACAAAATAGCAACTCAAAAAGATCTGCACATTTCGTTGAAACAGCATTCACATATTTTATTGGCCCTTACCGAGTTGTAGGCTACTTTTTAACGGCTTGGTACAAAACTTGCAGCATCGTGACACGGGAAGAAGCCAGAAGCATTCAAAATTATATTATAAATCAGTTAAAAATTTGGCGTTTCATTTTTTTAATTGGCCTCCAACCTCCCAGCATTTTTCGATTGAGAATACAATTGAATTGAACTGAATTGGGCAGACCAACTGGAAAGTTGACGTGGACCGGCGCTGGTTAACAGACTGGCGGTTGAGAACCACTGCACCAAGTTACTGCACATTTTCATAAATATTGGATATCACAATTGGGATTGCTAACCAGCAAACAGGTTTAGGCAAACCAGATGATAGGCGAATTATGCGTTTACAATTACGCTGGACAGAGCCATCCCACAACAGAAACCAAGAAGTGTCTCGATATTGATCGATATCGCTTTCACGTTTACTGATGTCACATGATTTCTATGCCTTAGGCATGTATTTCACCTCTGGGAAAACGTGTGACATGGTTATTTTAAGAATAACTATTTACTCGATACAGAAATAAACCATCGTTATATATAAACGTACTATCTTTAGGACAGAAAAACAACCGGCGACATCTCAGCCCATAAATTATCGCACGTACGCAGAAATAGCAACTAGATCACGCCCTACTTACTGGATGGAAAAAAGCCGTGTTCCTCAAACAGTTTCAATACGAGCGAACGTCTCTGATCGAGCGTACGACGAAGAGACCCACCGCGGGAATCGGGCGGTTCGGAGGCGTCGGAATCGTCTGCAAGTATAAAGCAATGAACCGTGCTGCCATCAGGTAATAGACGAACGAGAAACCGGGGTTACCTGGGGTTCAAAGACTAGTGTTATGGGGTCCAACAAATGTCAGTGTTGATACAATCACTATAGAACTACATTGACCTTATTCACGAGATGTCTTTATTTTGTCTATTTTCTAGGGATGGTGTGAACCTCTGAAAGGTTCAGGTTCGTGTGAACGTGAACCTTTTTGAAAGGTTCTGTGTGAACACGAACGTGAACCTCATGACGTCACGTGACGTCATATTGCTAATTTAAACCCCATATTTCAATTAGGTGATTGCCTATATTAATCTACTGTACACGATACCGAGCGACGACTCGGGGCCACATAATAGCTCAGTACTTAAGTACATATTGACGTTTGAAAGGTCGCCAAATGTATCAACTGGGGCAATCAAATGATATAATAATCCCATAAAATCAGTATCTTGCGTCGCTTTGCCAACAATTTCGACCTGATCGGACAATGTATTCGGTGTCTGAGTATTGCCACATGGATATTGAGCAGAGTGTAAAATGGGTTTATATACTTGCTACCGATTAACAAGTTATACAGCAGTATAGCCAACACCCCAGTCGCACGGATTTGGTTTTTATGATACCGTATACATATGTAATCAAGATTGACCCCGTACGCCTGCTCTATTTTTACATCAGAAGACGATATCAATCTCATTGATTGGTTGAATAAGGATCATTTGCTGACAAAATACAGTGTATTTCGCTCTTGATGTCATGTGATTGCGGTCAAGCTCACAGCACAGAGACACTAAATATGCACAAAAGGAAGGCTGGATATTTCGAGCAAACTTTTGTAACAATACAAGTAAATTTTTGAGATTGTCAAGGGCATGCTCGTTTAGTGTTGAATGTTTATGCTGCCAGCCCCGTGCATAGAGTGGCCCGCAGTTGAAAGTCAATAGATTTGAACCAAAGATGTTAGAATGAAGTGAAAATTGCAATATATGAAAAAGGTTCACAGTGCAGAACCTACCAAGGTTCTGTTGTGAACGCGAACCTCAAATTTTCCGAGGTTCACACACAGAACACGAACGTGAACCTCACGTTCACACCATCCCTACTATTTTCTGTGCTCACTTAAGGTCACAATACCTGTGCGGACGATACAAACACTAACAATTGCACTGTGACCAGTAATCAGGCCGAGACGAGGGCTAGGCGAAAGTCAGGACTCTTTTTTTTAGTCATCAGCAATGTTCCCTCTAATTTTTGAACAGTCTGCACACACTCACCAACTCACTGCGCAGGCCCTTGGACAACAGTGCGTAACGACTAAAAAAAAGGTCATCACTTCGGATTCTTTGTGCGCAACTTAGATTTTCTCTGTGCAGAGACCGTGTCATCACTGCGCATTTGCGCACGTGCGCAGCTTAAAGGGGACATTGGTCATCAGCTACCTAAATTTTGTCGCATCCACACAACCACACAAAAAACTTTACTGGTCCGCATTAACAAAAAGGTTAAGACCAACCGCTCTATCGCTGCACTGAGAATACGAAAATTCAACTCACCCTTGCGCAACGCGACATCGCCGTGATCGAAAGTGAACACGTCTTCCGATGTCGACGTCGGGGTGTTCGTGGAAGAGCTCGGAAGCGAATTCGCAGAGCACGGGGTCTCGGCACCCATTCCCAGTTGCTTCTTCCTGCTGCGACGCTTGACATGCGGGGACGTGGGCGTCAGCGGCGATTCTATGTAAAGAATCCTCGTTAATCGTAGGCAGGAGTTACTCAAACGCAGAGGAGAAAAGTAGCGATGGGCATAATCAGAGGCGGTTAACCGTTTGGCGCCGGCGTGGGTATTTTTACCCATTGCCGGTACGAGGGAAGCGTACTGTAATAGAACCACTATATATCCCGTTCTAATCGTGGTCGTTGCTGTTCATTTCTGCGGATAGATATTGTTTGTGCAAGTTCATTGATACGATATTATTTGATATATATTACATCTAAGACGTCGTAATCGGATATCAAATACCGTAGATAAATATGTTGCAAAATACACTGTCTCGGCAACGCGCGCTTCATTGACCACTCTCACATAACGTGCTGTATGTTTTGTTCTAGCCGTCCTAGAGCATAGTTGTTTCTTTCTGTGAAAAGCTAGTGTCCATACAAGTCCACACATATCTTCATATCTGATATTAGTTACATATAAGGTGTTCAAAATCGATGTGATAGGCCGCGTGACAAAGATATCCGCCGACCGCATCATTTTGCGAACACGCGCGTTCCCGATACCCGTCATATAACCTGTCGTATATTTGGTTTATTCGTCATAGCCAGTTGTTGTAGTTTGTTACTATGAATAGCGCCTGTCAGCATTTGATTTTCTTGCTAAAACATCTATACTAGTTATGTCTGCACCACTCAAGGTTGCATTTGAAAATCGGGAAGAGAATTCTCGCAGCCTACCGTACCAGCTTCAAGCAGATGGGATGAATACTGGTCACATAACGGGATATGTATAGAGTTCTAATAGTGATATACCTTCATAGATTGTGTCTGTGAATAGTTGATGCCTATACGATTCTAAATAATGGCTAATATAGTCAAGTATAATTCGGAATAAATACAATATTACTTAGCGCATATAGCTACGCAAAAGTGTGCACTTGGATATACAAAAAACTATCGTATAACGATATATATCTTACGTTTTAGTAATGAAAGGCATTTGCGGATTGTCTCTTTCAATAGAACTAGTCAATCTCCACCTTCAAGGCCAAACTAAACAACATTAGTTATGCCTCTGTCACCCCAAGGCCGCTTCTGAAAATCGTGAAGAAAATTCCTGCAGACTACCACACTAGTGTCAAACGCAGGGACGAATATCCATAACATAATGTGATATATCCTGAATTTTATCGGTAGTAGACATTCTTAGATTGTTTCCGTGGAGAGTACATGCCCATAAGATTATATCAACATCGGACTAACAGCTAATAATTATTGAACGCTCTCTCATTCGAAATTTCATGCTGGTGACGTCATATTTTGTGATACGATTGTTGATATACAATGTTCTTTCCAATTCTCTACTAGTTGCTGACGATTACCCCTGACGAGTGTATCATGTTTGTATGAAGTGCTACCAACTAACGTCATAAACCTTGCGTAGCAGTAATGATATGCGTTTGTGGTTTGTCCTTATGGTTAGGTCTCGAAAAACTCCGTTTATCAATACTAAAGTGACCCATTTACGTGCTCTATAAGCTTTGTAAATGCCCTGGAACTAACGCTACCTAATAAATACACGTACACACGCGTCACTCGCCGATGACTCACACTCGGCGGCCTGGTGCGTGTTTATTGTGCGAACCGTCAGTATTGTATCTATTGGATAATGACAATATTAGGGCGTATTAGATCGACTGAGGCATCTCCGTGATCCTAATATCCTCGCCGATTTGGTTCACAAGATGCCTATGTCACCAGATATGCATGTTAAGGTTTATAAAGAGTACAGTAAATGTAATACGTTTCTCATCAACGAATTCTCGGCTTGCTCTTGATATAAGTGGCCAGACACAGAGCTCGAAATGATTTGAGTGGCGCAATCGGATCCGCGTTGAAGTTCTGAATCCAACGCTACCTTGTTTACCGTGCTCGAATCCCATTAAGGTACAGTTGTTCGATTTTGAAAATTGAAGTAAAATTTTTCGAAAATTGCAGCCGGTGCCAATCGGTTAAAGTAGTTATTGCCGGTACTCAAAACAAGTCCTACAAGACAATTTCCCCATATTTCTGGACCAAAACTATTTCGTAGTCCTTTGTGACCATTGAGATGGTCGGAAAACTGATTCTGTGAATATTCGTAGCAATATATCTGTGATACATGTTTTCGATGCTGAACCAAGCCAAGAGAGATGGAAATAGAGTATTGAAACCATATTTTTCATTGATACGTAATTACTCTCGAGAAGAAAGCTTAAATTTTCCGTTGCCCGAAAAAATAGAGTCACACTACTCTTGTCGAATCATTACAAAACCACACTCGGACGCAAAGCTTACCGGCAGACATCTTCCTCCTCTTCCTGTAGCTTTGCAAAACCACGTCGGGCGTGGTCGGCAGTTCTTTCGGCGTTCCAGGAGCCGGCACCAGCTGCGGGTTGAACCGAGGCAGCTGGCTGAATTGCTCTTTGAAATTGACTTGATCCAAGATCCTGTGTAATAACACCGGCGTTTAAGAGCACCGTCCGATTATTATCGAAAAAGGTTCAAGACTCGCCTGTCCCTGTCTTTGTCCAATTCTTTCATCTTGGCTTTCCGGACAGTTTGGGCAGCGCCAGGCGACGGCATCGAAACCTGCAGAAATAATCCGTGAAATTTACGACGCCAGAGCTGTATTCTACGTCATATTACCTGCACGTTGTCGCTGTACTGCGAGACATCTCTTTCGTTTTCAGCCCTGATCAAATATATATCATCCGTTACGACTAAAGTCGGATTTGAAGCCGACAAGACTAGGATCTTCACCGATATCAGAAACTTCGGAACGCTTATTTCAACGGCTTTAAAGCCATTGCTATATTTGGACATGACATTGACTAGAAAGGCTACATCTGAGCCTCTGTAAAATATAAGAAATATCATTATTCTTATTCACATATTCTGGGACTACCTATGACGGCACAAAAATTGCCGATATTTTTTACCTCTAACGGTCGATACCGATTTTTCTCTGAAAGTGTGATCAGCTAGATGTTATCGGTTGGGTTCTACATTCCTAATATAAATACACGTACGAGCACTGTTAGACTCGCCTTTCGGTTTCTTCGGAAAAATCGCCTTCCGACGTGGAATGAAGCAAGCTCTTCTTTCTTCTTGACAGAAACTTGTTAGGAACGGGATCCAGCTTCAGAACGCAGCTTTGCACGGTAGAAGCGCCGTCCTGAAACAAACGCCAAGTTGAAGGTAGCTTGCTCGCAAAAGCAGCGGAAATGCAGAGTCGGTGCTGAGTACATGTAAATAAGGGAATGCTCAAAATCTAGTCTCAGAAAAGCATTCCGGTTCGGTGGTTAGTCGAATGGTCATGTTGTCTAGAATACTTCAATTTCTACTCCAGTTTTTAGGTAACATACTGCTCTATTTTGTAAAGTAGAAAGAAGTTTAGGGATATGTTTGCATCATGTGAGCGAAATTGTCACAAGAACCTGTGAAAATAGCAAGTTTCACAGTAACCGAATTAAGTACACACTATAATATATTCTCCAAAGCTGCACCTGTTCGTGGTGCCATCAGCTATTCTAGTCAGATGCAGCATGCTAAAGTAGCTGCCCACGATCAGCAGCGAAAAGCATCCAAATCGACATCATGAAACTGCTTACTTTAGTATTTTTCGGACATTCATTTTCTACTAAAAAAGTATAAATTCGAGGTGTCAATTCTACTTCTACACGAGTTACGGCACTGAATACTTTGCCCCCCGGCCTTTGTTAGTTGGAAATTCAGCTTTTCCAAATTTGATTGCAGAATTAGAATTATAGCTTCAGTATTTTTACAAATTCGACTAAAATTAAAATTTTAGATACAGTTTTTAACAAATTAGATTTGAACAAGAATTATAGCTGCACAGAAAATTGAATAAAGTTCAGTAGAGCATAGAAACATTTCGCAAGCTACCTTTGCTCCATCTGTACTCTTCAGCGCAAGAATCGGTTCTTTCTCGGTTTCAGGCGAGGAACCGGACATGGTGGTAGGAAGCACTTTGGCAGTCGTCGATAGCGCTTGGATATGCGTCGTGTTGACGGAACATGTCGTTAAAGTCTGAACGAAAGTCGATTGAAGGTTCAAACCGGGAATTATAAGCGCAAGTTTATGCCGGCCTTGGTAAGACATGTTGGGTACACATACTTCGTTGCTCCAGTGGATTTCAACATAAAATATTCGATACTCGTGCATTCAATTATATTTCCGTACAAGAACACCATCCCCGAAGCATGACGGAACAATAGAGCGTACGTTTACAGGGCTGCACATTGCACTGTTATAATCTACAAAACTCCTCCAGCCAGTTCCTGCAGTCTGATTCGGTATGTTGACATTGCCTAGAGCAGGGGTTCTCAACCTGGGGGGCGCGAAACATCCGAAGGAGGGCGTGAAGAAGCGGTCACCTGAAAAAATTGTTCTCGCTCTACGCGATTTACCTCCAATGCAGGCGTGTTTCTCTCTATATAGACCCAATTTTATATTTTTTATTCTCTCATCAGTATTCATAACCGACTATACCACCAAACAATCTGTTGGGGTTGCTAGCATCGTCATATCACAAAATCCAACTGGGATAAGGGGGGCGCGATATTTTTCACTATCAAAAAGGGGGGCGTGTCAAAAAAAGGTTGAGAACCACTGGTCTAGAGTCAATAACAATGATAATGTGAAGATGTGCGTTCAAGAGAACCATACTCACATCCTTAGTAGTAAAATGCCCGGTGCTTTTGGCAAAAGATTCGGACGTCACGATGGGCACGGCAGCGACCGACGCCCTTACTCTAATCGGCACGCCGGGATGCACGCGCTGGACACTACGCGGCTGTGTCACGGACACGTTTGCTAGAACACAAAACTCAATCAACACGTGGCAGGACGACGGCCACGACGAAAAAAACTCACTCGTCACCGTATACGAGTGCGGGTGGACGGGCGTCTGAAACGGTACGCCGTTGACCGCTAAATTCCGGGGCACCGACAAGATAGTGGACACGTTCCCTTCGCGAGTCCGACTTTTGGAATCCGTTTTCTCCCCGGCAGGGGGGTCCATCGGAGGGGAGGGGCCATCTGTCAATCTCGGCGCCAAATGCGAAGGCACGGTCGCGTAATATGCCCCGGCAGGCGTTTTCACGGGTTTGACATTCGCAGGACCGGGCAAGGTCTCGGTAGTTACAATGTAGTGTGGCGTCGATGCACTGCGGTGGTGGTTGACCGGCGCGGGCCGCGAAATTGGGTACGCCTCTGCAAACGTGGTAGACAGAAACGGTGCGGGGGCCGGGTTAGAATGACCGCGTCGGTGTATGGGCCGGTCCGCCATGGCTGGGCTATATCCGTGGTGCGTGCTGCGCGTGGTTGGAGACGAAGTCGTGCCTGGGTATTCGAGGCCCGGGAATCCCAATGTCTTTCTTCTCACCCTTGAAAAAAACGATGCCAAAGGCGTGAAAAAAATAACTTCAAGATATGATCGAGTAATATATTCATATTGAAAAAATCTTGAAAATATTTTCAGCCGACACTCGTCAGGGTTAATCGTCAGCAACTAGTAGAGAATTCAAAAGAGCTTTGTGAATTAACAGACGTCAGCAATTACGACATTTAACAGCATAAAAATTCGAATAATCGAGGCAAACTAAATGTTCAATGTACTGTCGTTTTTAGATTCGTGTATACGAGCTATTTAGTATTCAATCGCATAAATTACATTATCTTCAAAGAGATAAAAACGAATCATCGCTCACATGTTAAAAGACTGGGAACTCGGAATGGTGGTCGACATCGCTGCAGCGTTGCTACCATCCGTCGTATCGGAGGCATTGACCCTGCTCGCAACAGAACCCGACGACATCATCATCGGCAACGACGGGGTGACCGGTATCGGCAGTGGCACGGGCAGTCGCATGTCTGCACAGGAAAAAAACTACTTTGAAAAATACTGCTTGACGTTGACGCAGATCGTAACAACCACCTTCGAGAAGCGACGGACCCACGATGCGCTGGGGCAACCCCGAGACAGCATCAGACGCATAACCGTACAGGGCTGAAGTGGCCGTTGCCACAGACGACATCATGCTAACATAGTTTGCGGATGGCGTCGACACTCGATGCTGTGGGCAAAACAAAAAACAGTTAAACTTTCATGAGCTCAAGCCCCTAAATATGGTGGTTTTGTGGTGGGCACACCCGTATTATGCGACCTAGTACGAAATAAAATTTTTGAGATGCAAAACCAGGGTTGTCATTGATAACCAAAAATTCTTGAGAAGCCTATACGCTATATTTGAGAAGCTGATGACTAAAAATAAACTAAAAATTCACTACTGTAACCCAATCACGAACTCATTGCTATCTGGTATATTCGACTAAAAAAGGTCATCATCAACGGCAGGAGTGCAAATGGGCATGGGTTGAAATACATAGGAAAGATCTTGCAAATACGGTTTCGCAGTTTACGGTCGTAGTTCAAACATTGTCCTTTCATGGACCCCTTGAAGGTGCACTGCGCTCTAACTATGATTTGTTCTCAAATTAATGATAATAATAATAATAGCGTGAAAAATCATTTTCGCCAGAAAGCCACCATGTTCAAACAGTGGGTAAAAGATTTACACGATTGTTGCCTTCCCCTCTAGGTCATCTCTGTAGGATAGGGGTCACGCTTTTTTACCAAGGAAGTGTGTCATACAAACCATAAATAACAGTTACGGTTATTCAGGAGTACGTTAATTAAGCCAGGGTTCGGCAACCTTTTTCGCTTCAAGGGCCGGTTTCAAAATGAAATTACTATTCACTCAATGTTCAATGTTAAAAATTGATTTCACCCCGTACAGTAAAGGGAGCACAGGAAGGAAGGATATTTCAATTAAAGAGACTAAATTAATTCTCTTTCAATTCTTATCAGTGAACTTGAGCTGACCTATGATAAGTGTGCGAGCAGTCCTGCAGTTGCCGACCACTGCGTTAGGCGAAGGGTTAAGAAACGAATACATGTGACCTTGATAAGATGGAGTGGAAAGTCACACTCTTGAAAATCTTTTACCTTCAGTTTGAAAAAGGTGGCTTTCCGAGGAAAATGGTTGCTGCCAAAACTTTTCACGACTTTATCTTTAATTTCATTTCGTCAATATTATTTAGAGCGCAGTGCCGCTGCCATAGAGTCCTACTTTAACGTACCTCCGATACACGCGCAGATACAACAGCCTGTTCGAGGGGTGCCGCTAAATTTTGCGCGCCGCCGTAACGCCGGTTCCTTTCGAGTTGTTGCGTCAACGGTTCAAGCGGCTTCGTCGTCAATATCGGCTGCACATTGCTGGATATCTGCCCGTTGTGCAGAGGCACGATGACGATGTTGCTCGTAGGTATCTGCACTGCGGGTGCGGGCGTCGCTAAAGCGTGATGATGTGCAAGGTAACGCACGCCGTCTTTTTCCAACAGCACTCCGGAATCGAGATTGCCCGGCTTGCTAACGGACTCCTCCGGTGAAAATACAGTATCCGGACCGGTGGTCGACATGGAAAAAACTTGCGGTGGAACATGTGCGTCTTTCGGGGTGGCCCCCGGCACGTTGGCGCTGTTGGGTCTTGGCGACAAGGACTTGAAAACCTTCCCGGTCGGATGAAACGGACTTGGGCTTTTTCCTACTGATACGCTCAAAATTGGACTGGCAGTCCCGGCAACTGGTTTAATAGGCTTCGGTCTTTTGCATTTCGTATCGGTACCGACCTGTTAAGTTGCGCTAATGTTTGACAAAGTATCGACACAAATACAAGGAGTAACGACATACTTGATTTCGTGTGCTTGAATTAACGTGGCGTCGCCGCCTGCCGTCTGGTTCATCGTCAGATATATCGGAATCCGGGATAGCCTGCGGAAAGTGAGAGGTCCAATGCATCACTTTTACGGGTGCAATTACCGTAAGCACAGATAAAATTAGCCTCCGCATCGAAGACTCTGCACTTATTTGTAGTGTCATTTTGCGTTAATCGCCAAAAACACATCTCGCAATTTCAAAAGTAGCCAACTCTAATTAGGCCAACCTGATAAAAGCTTGTGACCCCGCAAGCAAATCTACTTTAATATCTACCAACTGGAGTAGGCCTACTTATCAGACCTTCCACTGAAAGTAGTTTTAACACATCTTGGAAATTGCTACTTCTACTCGAGTAGCAACGCTGACCACTTGACTACTTATGAGAGTAAGTAGTAAACACACACCAGGGTTGTCACCAAGTCATAAGGTTCCGAGCCACAAGTCAATCTCAGTTTTATAGTTTTGACTCGAGTCCGAGTCTAAGTCATTATGCTCACTGCTAAGTTTTCAGTTATATCTGGTCCGAACCACTTTTTTCAACTCTGCTTGACTGATATAGAATGGATCGCATTCATAATTGAACAATTTTCTTCAGTATTATTAACAGTTTCTGGCCCTATTTCACAAGTATCAGGACTGACAGACGAAATACCAATAATGCGTTGACTTCACTGTCTTTGAATTTACAATAAAATGTCTGTCTTGGCCGTCCTAGTCTCGAGTCATATGACTTGGTTTGAGTCGTGCACAATGACTCGAGTACAAGTCGAGTCAAGTCAAGTCACCAAAAAATCGCGACTCGAGTCATTACAATCCTGATATGCAGTCTACTCTCGTGCTCTCGACAAGTAGACTTCGGCGTGCAATGCAACAGGAAAGAAAGCTCACCTTCTCCCTACATTCCAAAGACGGGGTCCTTGATCTCGTCCCCAGCATTTCGGATGGCTTCAGAAACTCGTGCGGCAGGCCCCGTACCACGGTTGTTATCCTATCTCCTGCTCGGATTGCCCCGGTATTCACATCGATTTCAGAACGGCCGCCTTCGAGCCATGGCGGCTGATCTTGCGCAATTGCGGATCGGGGGACGGCTTGTCCAACCGGAGACCCCGGCGAAAGCGGGTGCAAGTCATGCCTGGAACGCGGGCTCGGCATGGATGAGGTGAGACCTGGGTGTCTGGGTGCGGCAGAGTCGACTGAGCTCGCAGACGATTCGGAAGTCTTACGGGACCGACCGGTGGATTTTTTCCGGTCCTTGCTGCACCATTTAAAGTCGGGGTGTGCCTTGAAGTGGGCTTCCTTGACCTGGATTGGACGCACGGTTTCAATATATCGAATGGTTCATCGACCACACAAAGACTTGGATTTGCCAAGCCTGCTATGCATAAAATAGTCCACAATATATACACTAGGGCTCTTCAAAAATGACTTTTTTCTCAAATCGTACTGGCTACTCAATTGTTAGGTTACCTAATTTAAGCCTACATACAAAATTTGGTTCAATTCCAGCAAGTAACCGCTTTGCTACAGAAGAGAGTTTCTATTTATTACATAAAAATAAATGATAAAAAATTTGAAAATGTTCTGTTCACCCAATGAAGAAAGTGTTAGGCTGCCTATAGAAACGATGCTCACCAAATTTGGTTCAATTCCAACCAGTGGAAGCGCAGTTATTGCCGTCGAAAAATTTGGATTTGAATAAAATAGTATTTACGGTGACCGATTCTTTGTTTATTTTTTATAGTTGTGCTCACCGTAAATACTATTTTATTCAAATCCAAATTTTTCGACGGCAATAACTCCGCTTCCACTGGTTGGAATTGAACCAAATTTGGTGAGCATCGTTTCTATAGGCAGCCTAACACTTTCATGGGGTAACAGAAAATTTTCAAATTCTTTATTATTTATTTTTATATAACAAATAGAAACTTTCTTCTCCTGTAGCAAAGCTGGCTGGAATTGAACCAAATTTCGTGTGTAAACTTGAATTAGGTAACCTAACAATTTTATCAAGTAACCAGTACGATTTGAGAAAAAAGGTCATTTTTGAAGAGCCCTAATATACACGCTGGGTGCGATCAAACATTGATACCGTAGATAAAAAGTGACTTGACATATAATGAAGCGAGCGTAGAGTAGAGATTTACAAGATAACTACAAATGTCGACGATATAATCATTTCACTAATACATAACTTCCACTTGCTCAACGTGCATCCAACCGAATAGTTTCAGTAACGAAGGCAAATTACTAAACGGAACAATAACAAAAACGAGAAATTGGCAGATTTAATTGCGAGTAGAGTATTCAAGTACATACTTAAAGCGAATTGCTATGTTCACATAATTACCTTTCATAATATTGTACAGAAAATAATGCCGGTAGCACTTGGGAAAATAAGCATCTGTTGAACATAACAATGACACGCACTATGTCATAATGCAGCGGATTGACCACTACTCAAAAATATCGTTTTGGGGGTTATAGGAGTACAAGCAGAATAAAATTTATATTTTCATAATCAGCACCGCGGTAGCTTTCGATTGATACCAATTCTATCAAATTTCGCGCATTCGGCAAGTCAGTCGAAATAGTGCAATAAACTACCTTTTCACAAATAGAAAAAAACGAAGTAACCCAATCATTCGTTTCCAAGCCAATGTAGGACACTACCATCCGAGACAGCCGAACGGCAATCACACACACAAAAGTTAACCACGCACCTGAAAAGCCAAGTCGTGATATTCCTTTTTTTCGGCGGGCTGCAGCGCGTACCACCACTCGCCCAATATCTTGCTAACGGTCCTGTTGTCCTGGTTGGGGTGGTACTGATGCACCAGCGCTCTGTGACGTTTGCTGAAGATCATAAACGCGTTCATGGGTCTCCGGATGTGATCTTCGTCGGCAATGTGCCCCGGGGTTTTACTGTCGTATGCCCCCTTTGCCTGCACAAACACCTGTGGGTCAGACCGGCGATGTTGGCCGGAACAAAAAAGAGCACACTCACTCTTTTTGTTCCTTTATCGTCCTTGTGACTGACGTCCGTGGAGTGCGAACGCTTTTTGGGTGGCGACGTGTAACTAGCGACAGGGGTGGGCGGCGTTGCTATCGATTCACTTTCGCTCACAGACCTTGACGACAGATCCATCTCTTGGCGAGGCATTGCGGTCACGTTATCAATATTAGCCTGTCGGCTCACAGTGGGTAAAAATCTGAAAGGCGTTGCGATAATTAGAACCTGCCAAAACAAAGCGCGAGGCATACTCATGTCTAGTGTACTGTTTTTTATCTACGACAACACGACCATCGCCAATCACAGTTCCCTTCGAAGACGTCAAAATTTATGGCGTGCCCATAGTTAATACCATAGCGAGGCATCTAGAAAGCATTCACATTTTTAAAGTTAGATTAGAATTAGAATTGCTGAATTCGCAAAAACTTGGAGATTTAATTCAATTCCGAAATTAGATAGAAATGCAACCAAAGTCAAGTTAGGTGCTGTAACATTTTCAAGAAAATCAGAAATTCGATTATATCTACTATGAGAGCATAGAAACATTTCACAATTAGATTACCGAAATTTTGCTCAACTCTCTTTCATGGAGGACACCTTTGATCAACACGTGAAAAATTTGTAAATTTTGAGGTATTCATTTGGTACACCGCTTGGTGATGGTTGTACCGTTGCGAATGAGAAAGCGCACTAGACCCGAAAACTCACACGTCGTCCTCGTCGTGGTTACCGACGGCAACCTCTCTATCGCTGTCCGCGCTGTACCGATGCACGACCTCGACATTATCGCCAGTACCCGATCTAGACAACCCATCGGAAGAGCGATTGCTTTGAGCGTTCGATAATTCACCCGTCCTATTTTCTAGCCTGAAACACATATATTTTAATCGGGGTGCGCTAGAGTCTTGCAATGTTTTCAAGTTACGAAAATATACGCCCTTCACACTCACCTTTATTCTAATACACGCACTTCACACAAACGTTTATTTTATCGAAGAAACATATTGATTACCAAGCGTATTTTGCAAGGTTCGTTGGTTATTCAGGGCTCGAAACAGCAACAATTAAAAATCTGAGGCTTAACACATAGGAAAATGAACAAAGAATCCAAAAATATAGTTGTTTCAAATTCGTGAAAGGTCGAAATGAAGAAAAGCATCTGCATCTATTTCAAACGGTGACTGAAACATGAAGTGACTCACCTCGAAGTGGTATTTGAGGAGCAACTAGTGGAAAGCGTCTCATCAGGCACGTTATTATTTATATCCGGATCGTTGGACGACCGCCTATTCGGGTCCTGCACGGGCACGTTGGTGTCGGCGACCTCCGAACTTTCGGCGTCCGGGAAGTGACCGAGATAAGGAAGAAGTTGATGCCATTGGTAAACGGGAGCGGGTTCATCCGCAGACTCCTACATAAATACGTAAATTTCAGCATTTCCGCATACTGCCCAAAGCCCATGCTTAAACTACTGTAAGAAGTATCGAGAAGTCACCAGAGCCATGAAAAGCTAAGAAAAGTTCCATGTGCTACAGTGTCGACAGAAGTTACGCATCTAAGGAGTTTTGGTGAAATCATCATAGCAAGAAGATATTGAAAGACAAGTGTCTCTTGGAGGTACAGAACTTCAACATACAATCGAATAACATGTTCATATAGAAATAGGCCCAATTATTTTCAATAACCTTAATTTTCATTTTCATATTTGGTGATACGATTGTTGATAAACTATGTTCTTTTCAATTCTCTACTAGATGCTGAAAATTACTCCTGACGAGCGTCAGTCAAGACTAGAGGGAGAGGCAGAGGTGAAGACCACCCACAGCCTCAACCAACCAATACGCATTCAACCGGAATCACAGCAGCATGTCACACACTCGACCTCGCTACGCAGTTGAAAACTGCTTTGGCTTTCTAATCAAGTTAGACAACACTGTGAAAACGAGATTATCTCAATATTCAACGAAGGACCTCCACCGAAGCAGGGCGGTAGGAAATCAATAGGTTATCATTCAACCTGTAACTGGAGATATGCTACTCAACAACTTGATATGCTACTCAACAACTTGATCGCTTCCAATGCTACCTTTGACGCCAATGCTTCCCGGTTCGCTGTTTCGTTTTTCGCAGTCGTTTCTCTTCCTTTTATATCAGATTTCGCTTTTTCCGACGACGTACTCCGTTGCCGCTGACTGCCCCGTTGAACCGATTCCCTGTACGTGACATACTGTCCCGTGGTTTCAGCCTCCGCGTGCGTCACCTGCGCACACAATCAAACGAATAATGTTCCAGGACCGGAGCAAAAAACACCGGGCAGCATACCTGCCGTTCATTTGTATGCACGGTAGCTCCGGCGTTCTGCTGTTGAGTCAAGCTCTCGTACTGGCCCGGATCGACCAATATGATAGACGGCATGTTGGGATAAAAATAAGGCCGGTCTGGGGCAGGTTGAGATAACATCGGGACGGGTGTCGACAAATTGGCGGTATTACTCGAGCCGACAACCGAAGCCAACGTGGTGCCTGTCACTGCACCCGATACAAGGACCGGCCCGGGGTAGGCCCCGGAATATGGATACATTCCCTGAAGCACAGACGCCATCGCGGCCGCATTACCTTGTTGCACTAGAGGCGAGCGGGTCAGAAACGCAGGGTTCGGAAACACCTGCCCCGCCAGATCTGACTGTCCGTAATCCCGAAACGGGTCGGACTGGGTCGCAGTCCGGAGTTGGGGTTTGTCTTCGATCTCATTCGCAGGGGTACTGGTCCTCGAGTTCGACCGTGCCGACACTGTCGTCGACGACGAATTACTCCTGACCCTCGACAGGTCTACGTCTTCCGAACGTGGCTCGCGCCTACTGCGGTCATCGCCACGACGATTCTCCCCGGCCCCCCGAAAAGCCGACACCCGCTCCCTCCCGGTACTGACGGTACTGCCGATCAGCCTGGCGTTCGGCAGGGACAGATGTTGGGACATGTTCACGGCGGACGAAGTGGCCGCGTGGTGCGGGGTCGGTATCACGATTTTAGTAGGCCCCCGCTGGTGTATCACCCTAGGAGCTGCCCCCAGTAACGTCTCAGACACAGCAGCAGGGATTACACCATATCGGGGCGGCTGCGAGACCACGTGCCCCGGGGCAAGTCGCATCGTCCTGTCTGGCAAAAACGCGGTCGGGTTGGAAATGATCGTCGGCGGCGATATGACGTGCGACTGCGTCCGGTCGTTTCGTGCTTGATCTCCTGTGGAATGTACAAGGCTCGAATGTTGAATGCGGCCCGACGACGGACTCACGAACACGCTCGGACTCGGCGGCCTTGAGTTAATCCCGGGCGTGGACGGAGTCGGGGTGTGTCCTACAAAGGACCCTGCGTTACAAACACATTTCATGCATTGTTACAGTTCACCCACCGATGCTTTCGACCCCGGAATCTCCGGCATCGTTTTTCGTGTCCGGTTTCACCGCGCCGTGGTACATCGACGCCAGGTGCCTCGTCGCGCCCGTCAACTGGGACTTGAACAGGCTTTGCCCGAACGTGGGGTTGATCTGATTGCCGGCCCTAAAAAAAATACATCGAGTAGTATCTAAAAATGGCACTGGGAAAGAATCAGGGCTGAAGCCGTGGAATCAATGTTACTCCAAAATCGGACCAAATAATTTCAAATAACCATTGCAGTTGCGGAAGATATCACATTTTTCTCGTAGTTTCTTTCTGCCAGCACAATTTCTTTTGAATTCAAAAAATAGGTATTAAGTAAAAATATAATAACTATATATTTAGTAGATTTACAGGAATGTAGCAGTGGGAGTTCTATGAAGAAAATAATCAGAAAATAGAAGATGCTGTTGCAGTTGCCGAAGTAATAAAGTTTTCTTGCCCCCTTAGTCGATTTACTCAGAGTCAGGAATGTCAGAGTTGGGGTTCTATCAAGAAAATATTACTAGCCGGCACTGGAGTCTGCGTGTTTAAAGATTAAAAGAGTACGGGTAAGCATATGGAAAATGCATCGAGTCGGTAACAAAGTGAACAGACTGCTCAACCCCAACAAGAACAAACGTGCCTCGGATGTTGTGGTGACGGCATTTCCCCCGGCTTCGCCTTTTCCAAGACCCACGCTTTTGTTGGGGTAGCGCCGCTGGTCACGGCGGACGGCCACGCGGCTCCCGGCACTGTAAATCCACCCAGCACGGGCGTGCTCGTCAGGGACTGGATAGGCGTGAACGAGTGGGGACGCCCGGCACTTGCGAGCGGCCGCGGGCTGGGCGTGGTCACGGCGTCGCCACGCACCACCGGACTCGCCCCAGAGTGGGGTTTGTCTATCGGGCTGCAGGCTGCGAAAAATTTGTAGAGTTGAGAAAAACGCAAGATTTCAGATTTAACGGGCACTACGTTCTAAATATGACGCGGTTTCAGAATTAAAGATCAAAGCAACCTTTTTCCCCAGAAAGTCACTGTATTCAATTTGCATGTACAAGATTTTCGCCGAGTGTTACATTCTCTCTACTTCATCTCTTTGGTGTAATAATCAATTGCGAAAGTTCTGGCACGCATCACTTCGGATGAGATTAAGCAAGGAATTTGAGATAGTTGTCAGCCGATACTATTATTGAGCTGTGTCTTACAATACCACTACGGTTTAGTCGCAGTAAGGCGTTGCAGTAAGACAGTTTTCGATCTAAAACTGCACACCAGAATTTTCACAAAGAGCCATGACACCACAGAGATAAGTTAGAGAGGAAAGTAACGCTTATGTAAATCTTTTTACCGGGAGTTTGAGTACATTGGCTTTCTGAGGAAAATAGTTGCTGCCAAACAATATTTCAATCTTATCTTCAATTTAGCACTACATTATAGTTAGTGTGCGGTGCCCCTTTAATTAAAAGCATACCTAATTTCACTAGGCTCTTGGCGGCTTCATGTTCATCCGTCGCAGTGACCGGTCTGTTACGCACCGCAGTTGACGCCAGAGGCGGTGAAAAATGCCTCTGGGTCTTCGCAACCCTTGTTGGCGAATAAAGTCTCTGCAGTGACGAGCTGCAGCCCCTGCTGATTGGACCCAGTCTAATGGGCGAGTCGGTCGCCGACACCGTCCTGGCCGACTCGGGCCTGCCACGGACCGCCTCCTCGACCGAGGTGGACGGCACGGTCCTAGACTGCAATGACTGGTGCCGCGAGCACAGCCCCCGCTTTTGAGACTCCTTCATGCAGTCGCCCCGACAACAGAGTTTCCGCCATTGCTTCCCGTTGTATTTCTTGCGCACCCCGTTCGCCATCGTGACGATCTCGTTTTTCTTGTACTTCTGCTGCCCGGCTGTCACCGGCGTGACAGACCGGGACGAGCACCGGCTCACGCTGCGTTCGCTTAAGGCCGAATTTGGACGCGAGACCGAGGAGGTACGCGGCGAGGACAGCAGCGCCTTTGAAGACGACGGCCGACCGGTCCTGGCGGTCTAAACATTAACCGGAAATTGTGACAGTTGCCACTCAAGTAGAAGTAGAAGTAACATCACAAATTTCTACTAAAGAGCAAGTAAAAGGTAAAAAAGTAAGTATTCTAGCCTTACCTTGCCTAAAAAACTGAAAACTGTTAGGTTTCTGTGGGATGACGGCTAAGTTTCAAGTGTTAGATTGAAATACTCCAGAAGTACTTTCATACACGCACTGGCTTATACCTAGCTACAGCGTTCTGGGAGATATTGGCCAAAATGAAGATTTTTTGGTGTACAAAATTTTCAAAATAACAGTGTTTTCTCTAGGTTCCTGTGGGCTGACAGCTAAGTTTCGAGTGTTTGATTGCAATATTCCAGTAGTACTATTATATAGTAGCCTAGAATCATAACCACTAAGTAGTGCAATCAGGCGAAACCCATAAAGTCTCTAAAGTAGAAGTACTCTGTTACTGAGCGCCTCTGGTTTTAACAAACTATACACGATGATAGTGATCTCGATGCGATCCTGTTATTACTTAAAATGGCCAGAAATCGTCATAAGATTAGGCAGCAACAAACATCGACACTGGAGGTCACTCGGTCAATCACAAAAACCGTTTCGAACATGCCAATAAAGTTATCGTTTACAGAGTACTGTCAGGAAAAATCGAGGGATCAAAAATTGCAATCACCAACCTAAAACCTAGTTTAGAATATTGACAATTCTTCCGACAATCCGCGAGCCTGTCAGGGAACAGTGTAAGCGGAAAATTATGGAGACATATCCTCCAGAGTACAGCAAGTCTATAACTAGTTGTGTATGTAGTAATAGTGTCAAGTTTTGCTAAGCTGGCGGTAGTTTTTGACCAAACCGCTAAGGCAAACATCGATACACTACCAACGGAGATATAGGCCTATCGCTAGAAATATTTCTTCACAGTCCCAATAATCAACGCACTCACCTCCGGGCTGGGTATGCTGATGTCACTTGTGCCGCTCGGATGCCTGGATCGATCATAGTACGACACGTCGTGCCTGAATAACTTAAAATGAAAACCCAACTGGACATGGCACCACCACCTCAACATCCTACCCGTGATCGAAAGAATAGGAACCGCCGTACTGTCTCAGTTCGCCGCTGATATTCCTGCGAGATCGCGGCAACGATCTACTTTGCTCGGTGAAGCCGTCTCTGCTGACGCTTGTGTTATTCTCAGAATCAGATTCCGACGCCGTCTCCGTGGCCTCGTCATCAGAATTGGCAGTGCGGCTGTCGGAGTCCCAGTCCGAATCTCCGTCTTGTCTGTGCCGAAGCGGAAGTAGTAAAATCGAGTCAAAGTCACAAGTCAAAGATATAGCGAGCTGAACATCTGAGGACATGCCAATTCGTAGCCATGGTTTCTATAGGATGACGCACAAGTAAACCTATAGTATTAGTAGTGACTTTTAATAGTATTGGAATGAACATTGCGAGACACGCCAATCCGCAATAACCGCGGATTGACAGTTTCTATAGGAAGCCACGCGATTACAAACTGTCGCCGTAGCAGCTTTCGCATCGTCATAGTACAAATATTCTAGCAAGCTTGCATGTGACTAAGGAAACGAGGTATTGCCAACGGGAAAGTAGTTAACAGCATATATATGCTCTCAGTGGCGTGTTGTCAATTCAGCATGGTCCCGCGTCAATACCAAAGACTAATAGGAAATCAGGACTTGGAACTAGTGTCAACACTATTACCTGCATGATTTTACAGCAGAGGTCACAGCAAAGGTCAAACTGATTAGCATGAACTGTTCTTCATAATCTTTTTGTTTTACGTCAAAATCATGTGTTAACAGTGTTAAAAACAAAGCATTAACACAGTGACACAGTATTCTATAGCACGGTACTGTATTACCTATGTAATGAGGTACATTTTCATTTACGCATCTATGGTAGGTCTCCATATTATCTGGCAACCTGCAACTAATCGCACACAAATACAAATTGCTAACATGTCTAAAACCAACCTGGGAGGGGGCGAGGGTAAGTTTTGCATGTTCCAAGGTGCAATCATTCTGCGGATGCTATCTCTGTGGACGTTTGACTCCTTTTGGTCGTCCTCCATTAGCAGGGAGTAAGACCAAGAATCTTCGCTGAAAGTGAAAACGAAATTGTCCCCCAATGTTCAAACAAAAGATCCTTTTCTATGAATCTGATTAGAATTCACAGATTGACCGACTAGCATACTGTCAAGTTGGCTGTACCGGTATATTCAATTGCACCATTACACACAGATTTTCTGTCTACTGGACAAACTCTTCAAAATGTGTGCGTGCATAAGGAGTGACTTTGATTTCCGGTGAGGTGACTGCAGGAATAATTCTCTGATCGCATACTTGTAATTTTGAACGGATCCAACTTTATATATGGTGGAATCGGGGTGGACTTTGCAAAGGACTTTACTTCCAGGTTGAATGATGACATCTTTCGGAATGGCGAAGTCCGCAATTATCTTAACAATAAGAACACGAAATGATTACGAGACAATGTCACAGGCATAACTAGACTGATAATAACGGGGCTACTCGGAAAATACCATAACGACTTTGTGACAGGAATATAGAAATAGAGGAAATGCCACAGAACGATACCTGAAGAGGACAATTCGAAATAACAACTGAAAGACTATACCGCAAGCTTGTTAAGAATCAGAACACGACACCTATTACCGTCGCCTCAAAGTATTATCTTTGGATCACGCTAAATACATAGAAGAAATCTATGGCCTTTGTTATCAGTCTGAATCAGAAAGCATTATTCCTATTGAGAAAGAATTCATCAAAGGCCACAAGCTACCACATCTCCATAAGTCATTGGATCAATTTAACAGGTAACAATAGCGGATTATTAGGATATATGTATACAACAATGATTTGTGAGGATTAAAAACACAGCAAAGTTATTGGAATACTGATAAGCCCAGAGATATTGGAAACTCAAGTGAGGCGAGCCCTACATGATCAGTTTTTTCCGGTTCCATGAAGAAGTTTACGGCTTTTTCTTTGTCGCCCTCAAACAGCACACCAACCTGAATCATATTACGTGTGCGAGTTGAATCGAAACATAATACCATCGACAAATTGTGATCTTACCTGTCCGTCGATTCTTACTTTGACAAATTTCGCCCTTCGGTATGTGTCGCCTCTTCTGGCCAATACCATGAACCCTTTGCATCTTTCCAGATTGGGCTGAAAAATATTGGAAACCTCTCAATTTCACAAAGGCAAAATATATTTCATACATTTGTGAAAAAACGCAATGCGAAGACTACTGACTAGGCATTGCTGTACGCAGAAGAGCGCTACCCGCCATCATAACAGAAATGCCATTGTGCAGAAAAAAATATTCATTGGCTGCTCGTATGCGCAATTGTGGCCTATGTAAAGCAGTATACTAGCACCGCTATAAATTCTATAGGCTGTTAACCAGGGCCTTTGGGTTTAGGGATAGAGCATCAAGACCAGATCAGTATACTTCACAAAACTCATTACATATTCGTCTATTATGCTCTCCAATGTCGTTGTCAATTATATATGCTATATTCATACGTGCGTGCCATGAGTGAACACTTAACAGTGTGCACCAGTGCATGAGTTGGTCTCAGCAAATTTAAGGGTTCATCAAACTAATAAAGGGTGAAGAGCACTGTGCTAGACAACAAAAAATAACATTATATCGGGTTGACATAAAAACATTGACCTAGATTAATGAGAAACTGCCACTAAGAGGCACTTGTTCTACGGAACCTTTAACAGGGGCTATAAGCAACAAGAATCTGTCTTGGCCGAGAGTAAATCTGAGCCCTTCGGGCAGAGCCGGGCAGAGAAAAGCAATAAATACTTGACATCAAGAAAAGCGTTTCGCACCCATCGCAGTGCAGAAGATGGGAATGCCGCACTCGAAACAGGGTCTGAGGTTCTTTTCTTTTTTCGCTTCTCCGGTAAACCAGACATACTCATGGACGATGACGGCCTGGACCTGGATGTTTGCCGACCTGCCAGCCCAGGGACAGGCGACGTCATTTGTCTCTTCTCCAAAATAGGATGGGATTGATTCCGACGAATTATTGGATGTCCTAAAGTGAAATGTAACGTTAGTGTCATGTGCAAAAGGATAACGGTTTTTCGATGAAAACAAACCTAACTGCTGTGACCTCGATGGACTAACTATGCTTTCTGGGACAGGAAACAGACCATGTGACGGTGGAGCTGGCGGCACGTGTCCTACTGGGACCGACCTCACCGGAACTGAAAAAAGAAGAAGCACATAGATTCAGTCTAACACCCGGCTTAACTTCATAGCATCCAAGTTATCTCAATTTACGTCCAGTTTTTTTAGAAAAAAGGTAATATAGGCTATAATGCAATAAGCTACTTTGCTGCGGTACGTAGATATCAGACAATAAAATCATATATCATACCCGAAGTGTTGGATTTCTGGATATCTGAATACTCTGCGCGGGGCAGCGGTTGTGACAATCTATTCTGTGCGGGCCTGTGGGCAGTTTCCGTAAGGCTAGAAACGGGTATCTGATTGACAAGGTTTTTTGCCTCCTGCACCGGTGGAGCGTATGCAGCTGGTACTAAAAGCAAAAGAAGGTGGATAGGACTGTGTACTAGAACTTGGAAATGATATTTTAGCAATATTCTACTTACATGCACTCCATATAAGCGGTCCTGCAAGACCGGCCAAGTTTTGGCTTGCAGGATGAATTAACACGGGCTCAGTGGCAGCGTTGGGTTGGCCTGTTGCTTCGCGGCAGGTGATAATACGTAGTGGGAATACTGGAACAGAATTGTGGTCCTGCCGAGGCACGCCATCATGTCCTGGTATGTGTGACATCACATGTACTGCAGATTGGCTACGGACAGATGATAGCATTGCCGCCCCCGTCACCGGCTCGAATTAATCCGAGGCAGCCTTCGGGAGGCCGTGTGATGTCGAGAAAGAAAAGATCTCAACAGATATCCTGTAAGAGGGAATTTTCCCTCCTTCCATAACACAGGTATTGAAGTTATTGTTTGAAAAGGTTTAAACCTGAAAAATATGATACGGTAAGTAAGACAAACTTGCTGTGGATTAATTCATAAATCATCACATTCACAGGCCTACATTATTATCAACTACAGCAGTGGGTTTCCAACCTTTTTGTCGTCACGCACCTCTTTATACAAATTATTATTTCTGCGGATCCCTGCCTAAATTTTGGCAGAAACTCAATTAACATACTATTGACTATTGCAATTATGCTACTCGATGTGTCAAATTGTGCTTCGAGCGAACAAAAGTCGTATGCACCATTGGCATAAAATTGAACAAGCAATTGACATAATACTGAAATAAAGAAATACCTTTAAATTAGGGGAAGAGGGCCAGATGTTTTTAGTGCGAGGCAATCATGATTTGACTACAATCGACATGGGTTGTGGCAGAGGTAGTATTGTTGTGTAAGTTCAATGTGCGCACTGTAGGCAGCATCATCAATATATCTTAATACATAGTGGTACTGTTTATACTCGTGTGGTGGAACAGAGAAATGAAAGTAAAAAGATCGCTTTTCGTTTTTCCCCCAACTTCATCAAGGTAATCACGAACCCCCATTTGCCTTCTCACGGAGCCCTTGAATTGGGAACCACTCAACTTGAACTAGAGGTTCTAAGCTATTGAAATCGAAGTTACCATCAGCTAGTTGCAGGCTACAATAGTGACACTTCTGGCGCTTCAATAGCATTAGTTTCCATTTCGGCAGACAAGCACATCATCAACGCCAAACAGTAACTAGTTTATAATTTATTTAGAATCTATTTGGCATGTGAATTTTTACCAAATTGTATTAATGTTATGTGCCCTGACTGTTGAGTACCGTTCAGAACACCAGTCTGAACTGAATTAGCAACCAACCATCTACAGGTCTTGCTTTTTAAGTTAAATTTGCTCGAAGTGATTCCTTCAGTTGCTAGGTATATGATCAATATTGTCTAGCCTACCCATCTTTTGCGATTCTAATGCAGAAGAGAACTGAATACTCCAACTAGCAACTAGGATACTATCTCGCCATTCTCACTGCAAAGATAGTAGAAATAGAGGGAAGGCACTCAGCCTCAAGGCACTCTTCAAGAAACTGCCAATATAGAGCTATGTGGAACAAGAAATCTCTAGAGCAAAATGGAAGTATTCAAACTACCAATACTAGTTTAGGCTTAAGCACACAAGTAAATCAATCCCACACTGATGAACAGGTAAGGTCGCATAATATATGCCCATGAAAAGCAGGCTCGTCTCCAGGAATAACCTCTACTCGTCAATCGGATTCCTCTGTAATGGACAACAGCCATTAGCCCAATACAGCACACAACTACAAGCGGTAGGTGAAATGGCAGTGTTTAGCCGACAAGACTTCAATATGGTGGACTCATATTTGGCATTGCTACTTGAAATACACAGTAATCATGTCAGATTTAGGAAATTCAATCTAGTTTTCAAGTTTAGACATGGTGATAATAGAAAATATCAAAGTAAACACGGTTTGATTTTACATAAGTGTAATTGATTTCCATAACCAGATCATTCTTAGACCACAGACCTATGAACACCGGACTGTAATAATCTACGATTTAATGGAATCGGGTAAGCTATATAAGAACATTTTGTTCGTAGAACAGACCGGAAAGAAAGTTACATCCCGAGTGCATCAACATCATTTTGTAATATGTTCAGTTCATGCAATGCTCAATTATTTATTCAATATGATAGAACCAATTTGTCTCCTTTCTGTTACGATCAGAGTTCCAGTTTGACGGTTACCGGTACCCTACACATGACATGACAATTTGGATTTGAATAAACATCAACAAACGACGGACTGAATCTTGGTGTTCTGTTACCTCTATCTAGGATATTTAGCAACTTGAAGTTGCAGAGCAGCAGCTTAATTGCAATCAAACAACGAATTTGAATACATCATCCCCTACAGAGTTTGACTACCCAAGACTTAATAAGACTTTCAAAACTACTCAAATATACCGTTTCCATGCAATACCAAAGGAATCGACTACATATCTAGTACTGAAGCGACCTCACTGGGGAAAGACGGCATTCATCTGATTGCAAACACTATATTTCTATAACACACTAGATAGGCAAAATAACCACTCAATTAACACATCATAAGTTCCACTCAACAGTGCAATGGTTATTCCCTCATCCATTCATACAAATAACTACCAACATAGCAACAATGGAAAAGTATTTTTCAGGCTAGTAGAAATAACGCCTTGAAAAACCGGAGCATAGCCTATCAGGCAATACCAATTGAAGACCTTGAATGGGAAAGAAGAAAAAGGTTACCACTCTCATCTTCGTGCTACAGAGAAGGGTCTTGTCACACAGTACACTACGACGTTCACACAATAGCGATCGCGCTCCTGCTTTATTTTCCCTGCGACTATGACGAGTTTCCAACACAATGCGTCAATGACAACAGAAATACAAGCCGTCCGCTGGAATGCAGCTATTCGATGTTTTCAAAGTGGTGACACATCTGATATAAACTTTCCCCAGCGGTACGATTGATAACCAAGCATGATATGCTATATGTGTGGAGATGACACCCTTCCTGAAGTCATATTCGAAACGGTACGTTCCTTATATTCTCGCGCACCAGTGCACTTGCCACGAGCCGTTAGAGATCATCTTAAAAGCAAATATAACCGGCACCGCGGCGATATGCAGCAACCTTGTATCGTACCAGGAATGCTACGCGTACGCAGCAAGACAAATGGCGGCCTGTAATCAATATCCGCAATGCGTCGGCGTCGTATCGATTCTGTAATGTCAGTGATAGTAAAATACGTCGGTGTTTTTATTGTCGCGAACGACGAATGCAACAATTCAAACGCCCGATCTTCGGCCAATCGAAGTAGCACGTTCGTGTATCTACCGCGAGGCTACGAAGGACGTACGGTAAACCCTTACACAAATATTCAAGGAGTGGCATGCACTTCAGGGGAAGTATTGAACTCTTCAAGAGAAACCGCGACTGAACAAAATGTCAGTCAGTGCCGCGCGAATGTCCGCCTCGAAATCTAATTGTTCTTTCGCGCAGTGTGATGAATATCTGCCTTTATAAATCGATGCACGTTGAGTGAAAATAGTCAATCGTAACATGATATATTGATAATAATCGGTAATATGAGGCATTATCGAAGTACACGAAGCGTACTATTCACAAGACACAAAACAATCCAAAGCGCAGCGCCCCCTTGATAGCAAATCAGAAAGTCATGGCTCCTCTGTTACCAGTATAACGGCGATATGAGAATGCGCTAAAATATGTGCCGACTACTGATTTTATAAGCAATGATCGTTTCGTGAACGGAGTGCAAATACTACGGTTGCAGTTTGAGATATCGGTGAAGTTTGACGAGGAGAAATGAGGTTTACGTGTTAGGCGAACGTAGGCCCGAAGATGATAAATTCATAGCGACGCCCGAATAGCGCGTTTCGCTCACGGGACGTAATACATCGAGGATCGACGGTGTAATTTCATCATACAGGCCTATTTCAAATTCAGTTTATTACTTTATAGACACTCCAGGGGCGCTCGAATAAGTTTCACAATATTTATTTTACAAAACTAATTCCAGGGTAATTTCGCCGTGCGCGATGGTAGAATCGAGCCAATTCACGTAACGACTGTCGCCGCTATATAGGCAGGCATGTCTGAGCGTGTTAGCTATTCGCCGAGATAGTCTGCAAATACGGAGGGAAATTGATGACGCAATTATGAGGTGTGTAAGTCAAGCGTGCAAGTTATCCGAATCGCTGCGCCATCTTGGATATGAAGGCAATATCGAGTGCTTGTATGATTACGCGGATAATATTGTGAATTGAGTCACAGGACACCAACTCGTTGATTCCTTGCTGCATTCCCAATAATTACGTCATGCTCGATTGACTTAACGGCAAAGTCACCTAAACTGGCTGCAGGGCAACTCTGCAAACAACGGAACTCGTGCGGCTGCATAGCACGATTTCAGTTGGCACTGCGTAGAGCTATGATGAAATTTTTAAGGCAACATCATACCGCGCGACAGTGTACCTGAACTTGACGGATATATTCTGCGCGAATCTAAAGGAGAAAATGCCAAGCAATGCGGATTCGAAAGATCGCTAATACTGACACACATGTCTGTATCGAATCGGTGTCCTGTGCTCACACTATGTTTTATTTTTTAATCATTTTTTATTAAATTACTTTAACTTGGAAATCATCGCTGCTCACCTGATATATCAGGCAAAAAGGCCATCGATTCCAACCAGGCACACGTGGAGAACACGTTATATGTTATGCAGTCAAATGGGCCACAGTGGGGATAATCAGAATAAGACAATGCAAATAAATCTTTAGCACAGTGGTTCTGAAACTGGGGACGCGAAGCTGCGATTAACTGAAAACAATTTTCGCGCATTGCGCAATTTATATCCAATTCATGGTTTTATCACTGTGTATATGATCCGATTTTTCATTTATTTGAGAATTCTCTCATCGACAGTCATAACCGTCCATGCTGTCAAACTATCCGTTGGGATTGCTAGCACTGGCTTGCATTTTGTGATATGGCGATAAGGGGGGCGCGAAATTTTTCACTGTTATAAAGGGGGGGCGTGTCCACAAACGTCTCTAAGAACCACTGCTTTAGCACATCCACAGAATGTAAAATTCATTGATCAATCTGAAAGATCCTCTGAAATGAAGTACGCTCTGCTCTGAATTAACGAATCTGGCGGTTCTACTTTCGGATAACCTCGCTAGGAATACGTTTTGTTTCGAAAGCTTAAAGGGCCTTTCTAGTGCATTGAAACAACTAAAGGGCTACGGCCGCTCAATGCTCATTGACGCGATCCGAGCTCTCTAAACGTGACTCTACAATGCTGGACGGAATATAAATATAGAGGGCAAAAAGAGAGAACGAGTAAATGCTCCTGGATAAATCGAACCACCGCTTACGCGTCGCTTGAAAGACCTCGATATGTTGATGATATAGCGTTACTACGCGAGCGGCCAGTCAAATACTACAGGCCGGCATCAATAGTGAATGGGAGCGATTGAGAGCGGAGGAGCAAATCGACTCATTCATATCCGGAGTGTGAGAAAAACGAGAATAGCGCCGTAGACACTCTTCTGGTAAACTATATAAGAACATAATTTATGTACGGTAGTTGATTGGAATTCGTTGTACATAGCAGCCTTCCGAAGAGAATATGATGTATTCATGATCAATTTATTTCAGTCTTGTATACTCACGTCATCCAATCGTGCAAATCAAAATTCACAACAAAATATCGACGAGAACGCTTAGCGTGGCAACTCATATCCTGCACGAGAAAATGAGCAGCAGCATCTCGGGAACCGTACCCACATACTGAATCAGGTCAATGAATATCAAAGAGTGGTGGAAATACACGAAAACGCGGCAAACTTAGCCGGAGCAACCAATTTTACGACGACCAACAGAGAACAAACGGCATCAATATTGAAGTTTCCCATTCAAGATAATGATTAACGGATTGACGCGCGATCTCTGTACTATATATTCTAGACATCGCTGAGCGACCACCTCGAAACGAATATACAGCACAAACGTTAACCCCACGCCAGGTAAACATGGCAAGCTAATAGTAAGAATGACCGGTGTTGTCAGAGTAATAACCAGTTGCCTCGTGGTAATTCTTAACTACACTATCGATGGCCCCAACGGCCAACATCATGTGACGTTACGACGACCTGGAACAGAATCGAGAACATATATTCGGGAAATTAGGAAACGCCAATACACTTGACATCACTTCTGTTCTTCTGGAGGAATTTACGACGCTGGTTTAAATCGACAGTACATTGGAGTAATTACGAGGTAATTCGTCGGGTTGGGTAGCAGCAATATGCATGCATTTCCGTTCTTGTGGCATGGTACAGGTGGAAGTACATGGGTGATAGAATGGAGTTGGTTGATTTAAGAATGATAATACAATCATCCAAGTCATAATGACTACGAAAGAAGAAGGCGACGAAAAGTATTATAAATATGCCTGCAGCGCTTAGTAAAAATTCACCAATTGCCGGTTACCCGGAAAAGCTATTGCATTCTCGCGAACTCCCAGAAGACCATCGCTGTTGAAATATTGGGCTGCAATGTGCCGTAGCTGCCATTCGTTTATAATGGAATGCCCATTACCTTGACCAATTTACTGCAAGCTCACTATAGAAACGCTGAACGAAGATCACTAATATAGCAACTTCGCATATTTTAGAATATATACCCGAAAACAGCTTCCCATCACCTCGTTCTCGTCGGGTCTCGGGTGCTATGTTATGCTTGTCTTCCATATAACAAAAACACGTCCTGACGTACTAACTGCAAACTCTAGCATTAAACGTCGCAACCAGCACATAAGGATAACTGTTGAATACATACGATGTATTTAAATACATATACAACTAGATCGCTCACGCCACCACGTACGAACAGCAAGACCGACGAGTTCATACTACGCAGGTTCATTAACAAAGTGGAATGTTGTGAGGCGTGCCTATGTTACGATGACGAGGCGTGGCTAAATGATCGACCAATGATTGAGAAGGAGCGGTGAAGCAAATAACGAATTCAACATGATCAAAGCATAGTGTCCTATAGGACACTATGATCAAGGCAGTAACGAACAATAGAATCCAGTTCATGGATCGGATAAAACACCAGTTTTTTTCCGTTTCTAACGTGGGCATTGGGTAAGCTTAATCAACATATCAATACTGATCCAGGCAGATTGTAAGATGTTGCTCCGGAATCTACACAAAATATAAGGATTTCATCGGATTCATAGCTACGGTCAGATTTTGCCGGAGTCCATGTTACATATGTTATAGGGTATAGTTGAGGCGGACAGAAAGATTTATTGCCTATTCCATGAGAACATAGCAAAGAACAACAGTGTGAAATACAAAGTAGCAAATGATATTAATTAGTCATGGACAATGCTGCGGTGAGTGGACTGGTTAGTCGGACAGGGCACAACGATTCGAGTCCTCGAATCCGAGTCGAGTGCCAATTGTTATGATTCGAGTCGAATAGTCAGAGTAATACGTTATCCGAGTAACGAAAATATACGCCTTCGCACCAAGAATGATATTGTATCAAAGAAAGCTATTGTTTCATAACTTTATTCCTACCACTGAAGACACAAAACATCGATTGCACGAAGATGCATAAATTAAGTTGTTAAGCAATATGTCAGTAATTGACTTTCGTATCTTTTCCGTAAATGCTTGGAAATAGCCTACACACAACTGATAGGTATATGAATTGAGTAATTGGCCCGACTCGTACGAGTACGAGATGTAATAGTTGCACCATTAGGGTACAACCGAGGTGCAGATAATAATAATAATAGCGTATGGTTAAAACGTGATCAGTTATATAATCTGACGATTATTGAAGGTCGAATTCTGCAGTCCAACACACTATTAACAGGACGGCAATATAGGTTGGAAAAGGTGATTATCTGTGTTTTATTAAAAAGAACTGAGAAACAGGTAAATAAAATGTGGAAACTACTTGAGTACTTCAAAAAGTAGAAGTACTTCGTTACTGACCACCTCTGGTCATAACTGTAGATGTCATGTGTTTGGGCTGTATAGTCTATACCAGTGGTTCTTAACCGTTTTTAGCTTGCTCACCGGTAAAATTGCAAATCAAGTTTGCGGACCGGTGAGCCTTCAAAAATCGAAACAACCCAAAATGTCACGGAATGGCATTACTGCCAACAAATGCAACTCAACAGAAAATAGTGGAAACATCATTCAAAGATGCCTTATATGGTATTCGACTTGTTATTAGGGCTGGACAAAAATCGAGTGCATGAATGATTCGATTCTGAATCGAGTGTTAGGCTTCGATTTCGAGTCGACTATTCGAGTATCACTCATTTTAACATCTTTACATCGCCTAGGCCAGTGGTTCTTAACCTTGCCTCCAGCGCCCCTAAGGGGCGCTGGCGATTTTTAAGGGGGCGGAATCGCTCAGGGTGCGATATGGGGGTCGCTGGGCTCAGGGGGCGGTATGGGGGGCGCTGGAGAAAAATGGCTTCGCAGTAAATGATGTGGTGGTAAGACATATCATTAATGAGTAGGCTATTCATAGCAAATTAACACCGAAAACTTCGTTATATATAGCCTATAAACGACATATATGTTTAATTGTCCATGGGCGCCTAAATTACTGGCACCGAATGTTCCTGTCTTGGCAATCTGAACCCCAGAAGACGAATTCCATCTGGCATGGAAGAAATACCAATTTGAAATCGTGTCCGTCTTTTAGTTTAGTACGATTGGGCGACAGGGATATCTAAAACTAGATATTCCTGTTGGGCGATATCCCTTGGCGATTCTATATTTTTTGATATAGCAGACAGGAGGTCACGAAATAACATCATGCAACGAAGTCATATACCAACGGGTTCGCCCGCCCGAATATGTTTAATTATTAGTTAAGGGCCCTACAGTTTCCAAGACACCTCACAATGTTCGCTCCACGTTTTGACGAGTCTGCGCACACTCAACAACTCACTGTGCAGACCCTTGGACAACAGTGCGTGACGACTAAAAAGGTCATAACTTCGGATTTGTTGTGCACAACGTAGATTTTCTGTTCGCAGAGACCGTGTCAGCACTGCGCGCGTGCGCAGCTTAAAGAGAACATTGCACCTCACTCAGCTCTACCGGTAAATGTGGTAACATGAGCAGAGAGGACAAGAAATTGATAGCAATATATATGCAATTCCCGATCTTACTGACCGATTTTATCATGAATTATCGAAAGTATTCGCGCTTCGCACTGGCTCGTTTACCAGTAGGCTACAGCTGATTTCGTGGCAAAAGCGAACAACGTGACGGGGCGGTCGGTTTATCACCCTATGGGAGCCCAAGACCAAAGTTTTTTCGGGGGGCCTGACGAAGTGCCGTTTCGTTCCTGCCAACGGGTAGATGCCCGAAGACGTATAATTGTTATTGAGGGGTCCTACCTTTTCAATCACACATCACTCAGCTCTACCGGTAAATCTGTTTACGTGAGCAGAGAGAGGATAAAAATTGATATACATGCAATTCCCGACCATATTGACCAATTCAATCATTAGTAATTGAAATTTTTCGCGCTTGGTGCGTCTAGGCGAGAATAGCTGGCTCAGTAAATGGACACCCAATGTAGATGAATAGTATCAGCAAATAGCGGATAGCCGAAGGGGGTCTGGGGGCGAAGCCCCCCGGAAGTTTGGTTTAACACCCGATGGGGGGCCCACGACCAACGTTGTTTAATTTTTTTTTTAGGGGGGGGGGGTGACGAAGTGCTGTTACGGCCCTGGTAACGAATTAATTGTACCTACGGGAACGCCCGAATATGTTTGATTATTAATCACGTGCCCTTTATTTTCCCATACACCAGCTCACTCAGTGCTACTCGTAAATCTGATTACGTGGGCTGAGCGGATAAAAAGTTTATAGTGACTTATATATGTAATTACCACCTATTCATTCATGCATTATAGAATATTGTGAAGCCTAGGGCGACCATGCCACACAAACTTTGCTGACCATCGAAATCACGCTACGGGGTTCTTGTGGGTGAAGCCCTCAGAAGTTTGGTTTATCACGCTATGGGTGCGCAAGGCAATCGTTTTTATGGGGGTTAACGAAGTGCTGTTACGGCCCTCCCTCTTACTCATTGTCTTTATTACAGTCCTTGCAATATGGGGGGGGGGGCGCTGGAGTACGATAATTTTTGAAAGGGGGCGCTGGAGGAAAAAACGTTAAGAACCGCTGGCCTAGGCCAAGGTATGGGTGTCTGATTCCTGAGACTATACTCCAAGTCGTTTCGTCACCTTCCTATCTTTTCATTGTGTCGCATTTTTTGTGCTGTATTGAATTGTGTGGAGCCCTGGCTCCCTCTCTCTCCTATCTGCAGGGCCGTAACAGCGCTCCGTTAGGCCCCCTACAAAACGGTGGCCTTGGGCCCCCATAGGATGATAAACCGAACTTCTGGGAGGGCTTCCCCTGTCGCCCCCAGACCCTCCTGTGGCTATCCGCTCTTTGCCGCTACTTGTCTCCTACATTTAGTATTGGTGTCTGTTTAGTGAGACAGCTATTATCGCCTAAGCGCGCGAAGCGCGAAAGTTTCATAATTCATGGTTGAATCGGTCAATATGATCGGGAATTGAATATATATTGCTATCAATTTTTTGCTCTCTCTGCTCACGTAATCAGATTTACCGGTAGAGCTGAGTGAGGTGTCTTGGAAACTGTAGGCCGTAGGGTCCGAAACTATATAACTATTATAATAATTAAACATCTTCGGGCGGGCGGACCCATAAGTATGACTTCGTTATATAATGTTATTTCGTCTGCCATATCAAAAAATAGAATCGCCCAAACGTACTAAATTAAAAGACGCACACGATTTCAAATTGGTATTTCTTCATTGGCATATAATTTTTCCCTGTGGGATGGTATTTGTTTTCTGAGGTTTAGATTGGCAAGACTAGAACATTCGACGCCAGTCATTTACGCGCCTATGGGCAATTAGACCTATATGTGTAGGCTATTTTGTTTGTATATATAACGAAGTTTTCGGTCAGCGTAAGGGCAGTCCTTTTCGGCCAAGGTTCTCGCGCTGTCGATCGTTCTGGCACACTTCTTGGAGTCGCATGTAATATGTCCTAAATTAGGCTTACCATATTTTGGAAATCAAAAAAGAGGACACTTTTTCAGAAATTTGCAACTTGCAAAACCGGAGTAAAATTCTCAAAAACCGGTTAATTTTTCCCACTTTGTGATCGGTTGACTAAAAAAAAAAATGGTCATCACTTCTGCTCAGAGCTCAAAATAACGTTTTTTACTCCACATTGCCAGGTGGATGAATAATAAAAAAAAAAAAAAAAAAAAAAAAAAGGTCATCTTTTCGCTCACAGCTAAAATCACCGCTTTTCACTCCGAAATACCCGTCGGAGCTTCACTTCTGTGCTAATATGCGGCATATCACTCGCAATTTGCTCTAAATCTGCCTAAATTTTCAAAACAGAGGACAAAATCTCAAAAAAGAGGACAAAAAGGCGTCCACCGAGGACACTTTCAAAAAAGTTAAAAAAGAGGAAAAATCCTCTTAAAAGAGGACGTATGGTAAGCCTACCTAAATCATAATATGTCTTGGTGCGTCGTGGCACGGTAATGGCCAACGCCGATATGTCAATTTCCATATATCTTGCGTGTTATTTCTTGGGGCAAGAATACCAAATATTCAAGAAATTTGGAAACTTGAAATCGCGCATTGCGCGAAAAAATAGTTGAAAAAGTTGCTTAAATTTTGAAAAAATACTCTAATTTATGCTAATTCAAGAAATAATTTTGGGCCCCCTCCGATCTCGGCCCCCCAATCGGGGGGTTTGGGGTGCGGCAGTTACGGCTCTGCCTATCTGTTATGGTATAATCCTATATCACGTGGCTTATCACTGGTATATCACATAAGTGCATATCGTATTATGGTTATAAGAAGAGACTCATGTATGCTGTAACTTACTGCTTGAACTATTTGAATTACTAACCATCCGTACAATATATCTGGGAAGGCAATATTGTCGCCTTGACTACCAGTCAAGATCTCACTCAGGAGCTTACTTCCAGTTAGGTATTTTGTAAGCTCTGCAATCCGTAACATACGGACTTGCTGTAAATACCATCGCAGACTATCGGACAGACAACTCCTCCCATCGCAACTGATAAAAATTGCAAATAAACCGAGCTGAACTGAACTGACCACAGGTAATGTAACATACGTTTTACATATAACATTATATACATCATTTGGTAGGCTATTTCGTCGACCATATCTATTTCATTGCACTTTGTGGGTTGATCAAGACATACGTCATTTCCACTAAGCACTAAGCAGCACATGTTTTGTATGCAGACAGTAGAATATACAACACAGTGTATACAGTGGAAAATAGTGTCGAAATATAGATTGCGAGATAAATTAACTCTTAGTGGCTGCTGGGAAGCGAGATGGCGCTGTTGGTTAAGCACCAGCGTCACGACACCAATAGCAGTGGTTCAGATCCCGGTTGGGACCAACTTCTATGTATCTGATGTTAATTCGGCTCCTCATCGCTAACCTGACTGCGACTGCAGTGTATGAAAAGCCCAGAATGGAGGTGAGCCTATTCCAGAATTGTCAGCAAAATAGACAAGATACGAACACACGAAAACCGAGAGAGACCGAAGGGGGAGCGCGGGTGCATGGAAGTCGTCCGTAATCTGACGAAAAGACACTGAGCTTACTTAAATTACTGTGCGGGCGCAAATAGCCTAATGAGTTGATAAGCGCCAATGTTGTGAATATAACCATAACCAACTGTTAGTGGCAAGCACTGTTCCCTCTAAGCCGCGCGCGTGCGCAATTGCACAGTGCTGCGCACAAGAAAAAAATCGAACCTAAATAAAATCTACAAAAGCCACTGCTTTTAAAGTCTGCGCGCAAAAAAAATCCGAGATGATGACCTTCTTTTTTAGTCAATACCACAAAATTAACGAGGAAACGCCGTGCTACAGGTTGGTAACCATATCATGTAGCATCCCGAAAATAATATTATTGTGTTGAATTACGAAAAAATAATGAACCTACGTCAAAATAAAAAAATGTCCATCACTTTGACTCGACTCCCGACCAGATGCATATAGCAAGCCTCCCCCCCAAAAGTTGCATCGATTACCCTATGGTAGGTCCAAAATCATTGTTTATTTGGGCGGGAAGGGGCTGAAAAAATGTGGTTTAGGTCCCGGCTACATAACACACAGCCATACATAGGCCTACTCCTGAACCTGGTTCGTGACCATCTCTGGCCTATAAGCAAAGATTTGCTAGTGTGACGTCATATTGACAGACAATGTGCTCATAACTCATTTTAATTCCACTAGTGGGCGCTAAAGAGTGTCCTGAATTTGGGTCACAGAAATATGCTAATTCTACCCTAGTGTATATCTATATCAGGAGTCGGTGTATATGCCACAAGAGACATCAAGGAAGAAAATATACAACGTACTTATCCTATTCCTAATAGGTTTAGGTTGGATTACACTGGTCAACACTATTTTTGTTGACTTTGATCAGACAATTGATTTTGACTAACTTTTGGGCGCTGAATTCAAAAATGACTCAATGATGACTCAATTTTTGGGTTAGGCACCCACCACATTGCCTCAAACCCACATAATAGCACTATTTTTAATATTTTGTGTTTATTGTATAAAACGATTCAAAACCACAAGCAGTCGAATGTAAATCAATAGACTTCAAATAAACATTTGCACTGCTTTATTCGGTTGATTTAAGCTGATGTTGCTTCTACATGACAAATAAAGTCCGAGTTTCAGGGTCCAAATTTAGGCTAATAACCTATAATTCTGTAGGTTGTCTAGTTTGATACTCGAGCAATAGTCAGCTAACATATGTAAGCAATCTACTCTTGTATCTTACCCCCATCATCTTCAGATGTTAGGGGACATTTTCTCCTTGTCCATCTCTGACTACGTCAAGGTTTTTAGTGAAATTGTTTAGATATTTTAGCTTTTTTGAATGTCTGCTGTCCGACATAAAGATATGGCAGCGACACATGTGTATCAGGGTTACAGGTGCATCCTTATTCTCTGACGACTAGAAAACATCATATTTCATATGATTTAATCGTGCTCGTGATATTGCAACAATTCAATGTTTCTGTATTACTCTTAATGTTTCTGTATTATTCACGAAGATTAACTGAGTGTGCAATTGTTACTGCACCTAAGACTTTCCCATTTTGGAGAATGGCAGACTTTAGGATCCTTTTTGAGCTACCTGGAGGGATTTGCCATTCACTTGACATGTGAATCGGGATTCCTAACTCCTCCAGTAATCCATGGAAACGGAATCATGCCGACGCCAGTATCACGGCAATACACAAAGCTACCGAAAGTAGACCTACGAAGAAAAGGCTGTTTCTCCTGACCGAAAGAGAGATAGTAGATACCTTCTCTACTTTGCCAAGTAATCTTTTTTTCACTTCATAAGGATGTTAAAAGTTTCGAAGAATTCTATTCCAAATCCCAACGCTTATGTCAGATTACTAACTCGTGTTGATGGACTACTCTACGTTCTCAATCAAACTTCGATTTCAAAATCTTCATCATTTGACCTGCTATCCCTAATATCTTCATCTTGATCCAAATTATCGAGCGTATAGGAATTTCAGGTTGTACTGGATAAGCTGAATGGGGCATTGGACCTAAGACTGATAGTAAATGTCATGTTTATTTTTCTTGCTATATCCTGCAGTTTGCATCAAATATGTGTGTGAAATATTCTCGGATGATTGCATCCTCTAACAAAAAATGGGTGAAAACATCGGCCTAGATCGATACCAGTACCTTTTCCCTACATAATTCAATCGAGCCCTTGACTATATAACTTATTATGGGGTAAAAGTGTGGATTTTTATATGATATGGAAAAATAATATGGCTAAATTCGTGAAAATTTGCATATTTGGGCATATGTCGTAGAGCAAAAAGTTGACGTGATAGAAGAAAACAAGGGGCATTTTTGGAATCAGCACGCCAAAATTAGCCTAAATCCAGTGCAAAATCAAAGTCAACAAATTTATCATTCAAAATTGTTGCCCAGTGTTATCAAACCATGCTTTTGTCCCGCAGGTTAATTTAAGATGCGATCATTCAGATCTAGAGGCCATCATGACAAGCTTAACTCACAGAGACCGAGGGGAGTTATTAGTTAAGGTGGGGCTGATTTTGAGTTTTTTGAAGCCCTCGTCGCAGTGGCAAGGCCGTCGTCGTGGGTAGGGTCAATCCCACCTATGACAGCCCAATAGGGAAGAGGTTTAGTCGTAAAGCATTGGGATTACTACCGAACCAAATTCCGTTTTAATATATTTAAACGTAAGAATTCCAAATGGATCCACTACAAAAATCATATACTGCGAATTAAAATGAAAAGTTCACTGCTTTGGGCGGCTCAACACGGTGGAAACATTTTTGACCGCCTTCGGCGCGCGTAACTTAAGTAGGCCAATAATTATTTAGGTGGTACGCACGCGAGCACTGCATAAAACCTCGAAATGGTACGTGGGTGGAAATAGGTTGGGAACCACTGCTGTAAATGAAGGTTATTTTTATTTATATTTTATTGCAGTTTTTGCGAGAGTGGTAGTCCCCATACTAAAAAAATTAATGTGATAGTAAATCGCGCGCAGCGCGAAGAAAAATATCATGTAGCATATATATTCCTAAAAATAATGCTATTATGTTGATTTACGAAAAAATTGTGAGCCTACGTCAAACCTTCAAATTTGCGGACATTTACACTCTAAATCCGCAAGGTCGTATTGAACACTTCATAACACTTTTTTCTGCGTACAGACACACTTTTTGGGCATATAAACGCATTGGGCCATTATCGTCGCAACGCTTCTGCGTATTTCTCCGTTTACATGTAACACTTCGCCACTGCGGCTTATTTTCAAGAAAATTTATACTTAGTAATTTATCATCAATTTCGCATTCATAAACTATCGGTACGTATGGAGATCACATAAATCATGGTATATGTAAAATAATATTACTCAACTGACCCAACACTAAGTTTAAGGGTAATATTTCAATAAAATGTACATATTTCCCTGTGACGCAGAGGGGTCACCACCTTCGTTACGGTAGAGCGCGCTCGATTTCAGTTTGGAATTTGAATTGGTGGTTCGTCAGTCTTCAGGCAGAGAGTAGGGTATACGAAAAGACTTGGCGGAATGGATATATTGAAGCAGTTTCTGCTACCTGATGGCCTAAAGGATCATAACATCCATGTACTGCGAGGTATGGAAATGCGGTAAATGTTATTGAATATATGTAATGTGAGAATAGTCATAAAATGAGCTCGTTTTGACATTGCAGTTAGGTAGGTTGTTTTAGATGTTTTAGTAGGCTACTGATATCCCTTATTCATATGAATGTTCTTTAGATGTTTTGTAGTATATGATTCGTCTGATCTTATTGCTGGATGATCGAGCTTCGAATCTGATAATATACCAGGCTGCGACCAGGTCCAGTACTACGGTACTGATGGGAAACTGCTATCGCACTAACTTTTTTGACATATAGATAAAGGGATGTTCTCTCTATCCACACTGAAATATCCCTATGTAGGCGATATTGTGGTCCATTGTGGACAAGTACTGCAATGTCAGCAATTGAATGCCGGTATGACAGTCATGCAACGGTTTTGATAGTTTTTCAACTGCAACACATTTTACACTGTACTGTTTATTCCAAGGGTAAGGTGTTAACTAAAGCGATTTTTTTGACATGTCAAAATAGGTCAAAATTTTTTCAAAATTGTACCGTTAGGTCAAAAATTGCCAAAATTGTTTACAAAATTAAAATTATTTTGGCAACTTGCATTTCGTTTGTATCATAGATGATTGCACTGTCGGTGAACTTATCATTTTACAATTTACATCTCGTAGCCTACTTTATAGTCCTACCGTTGTAGACGGACCATCGTCTGCTCATTGTGAATAATAAACTGTCAAATGAAACAAATGCTTAACGTAGCCTACTGCACTATCCTAACTGAAGCAAGACTGCGTGGGCATTGGTTCTTCTATTAGAAACCGTATGATGAAAAATTGCGATGTAGACAACTTTGTCATAATGAGAGAGAGAGAGAATGCAGTGTACGCACAACTTCAGTGTTGCCGGCCAACAACTGCCGCTGGTTAACGTTCTTTCTTCATTCTTGCCAAGCTACTTAGTCAGGACAGACACTTTCTACCCGAAAATGTAGGAAAGTATCTTTCGTTGTACTACAGCAAAGTTTTAGTTATTTCTACCATAATAAGAGATGTAACTAATACTGGAATTCTTCACGGGTCCAGATTCCGATAAAATAAGTTTTTTTCATGTAAAAATTTGTCAGTTTTCATGCTAAAAGATTTTTTCAGGTCAAACTACTTCGGAAGAACAGACAGCTCCAGCCAGAAATAAAGATAAGTACCGGTAGTACAATTCTAACATTATGTGAGAAACACCTAATTTAAGTACATGGGGTCAAAATTAAGTTTTTCATCTTCAAAATATGTGTGAATTTGAATTTTTTAATCAAAATCTTCCCTTTTTAGGTCCTAAAATCGCCCTAATAATAGCACAGCCAAACAAACAATCTTTCCAACAAACCATGGATCACAAAGGGTAGTATTTGTTTTGCCCAATCCCCAAATTTGACTTTTCTGAGTTTATTATGATATGGTAACTGAACTAAACTCTATTTTGCAGGTAGTATGTATTGAAATTGGCACCTTTTTGAAATGCATTTGCTGTATGGAATACTGGTAAGCATCACCGTGTTTTGTAAGTGAACTGGTATATCCTTAGAGAATGAATTTGATTCTGTTGCATTCGGTTATCTTCGTGATAAAGATTTTTATGAATGTTTGCTGATAAAATTTCACTAAAATTGTTAACAATCCAGGAATATACTACCTGAGCCAGAGAAAAATTGGTGGTAACGTCATGTGCAACTTTCCATTCCATTACTCAATTATTCTATGAAAGACAACCTTCTGACATGCACAACTTATTGCAGAAAACAACAACTGTATCCAGTATGATATCTGCGTGATTACTGAGTAGTTCATTTGTTTTGCGAATTTTTGCAACAAATATTTTCTTTTAATAGTCTTGGATTGATCCTCAAATTCATCCAACTGATGTCGACTCTTTGAAAAGATCCCCCTGGGTCTATCGTGCCTGCGCTATCAGACAATGTTGACAGTGACGTGAGGAGTCGTTCGTAACGGGTTTTGTGCCGACACAGTCATCTTATGCGATACAGACCTTTGTCTCAAGAACCCATGGATACATGTGATTATGTAAGCCTATTTATTCATTTTATATATCACCATTGATTATGTAATTTGCTGGTTTTTGCAGTCCTACTTTTCTCACAAACTATCTCGCAGAGTAGCTTACGGACTATTCGATATGAGCTGAAAAATGCTTCATCTGTGTACACTGTACAGTGTACACTCAACTGTGTACACTGAACACTGAACAGAGATGTAGTTGAACGTAATGAGCTCGTGTAACTTGTACTTTAACTATTGCTTACTGAACTATAATGGGCTAGGTCAGTGGTTCTCAACCTGGGGGGCTGAGGGCCTCTCCTGCGCTTCTGTAACCTACCTGTGCGAAATATTTATATTTACCAGCACATATATACATACATTGAACAGAGGTGTTGTTGAATGTAAAGAGCTGGTGTAACTTGTATTTAAACTATTGCTTACTGAACTATACTTGGACTAGGTGAACATCAAATTGAGATCATTTCCCATGTCGTGCTTATTCCAATTAATTTCTTGTATTAAATGTAATCAGGAAGGAAGGATTTTGAAAGATTGAGAACAGTTACAATTACTGCAATGAAGGAAAAGTATTCAACATCTTCGCTAGGATGTCACAAAGTTTTTGTACTAAAGACAATCAATGTGTCCTTTGTCTGATATATTTTCTCGTCTCAATTCAAAGCAGCTATAAAATCTTAGAATCAAAGTTATATGTAAAGCCTACCGTATGTCAATTATTATAATGGAAATCCGAACCCATAGGAATAACGATTCTACTATATTTATTGTCGGATCTTGTTTGCAATCCATTACATTTTCAGCAAAACGAGGTTGCTGAAGTCCACTGTCTTCTTCTTCAAGCCAAACTGAGAGACAAACGAATATAATCCAAGACCCAAGCGCATGTCTTATTGAAACAGGTACCCTAATCTTTCTGTTTTGTGGATCATACAAATTTACAAAGACCTGCGACGTTCTGCTATAAATTTCATTCTGAGTTACAGTTCTGCATTCTCACTGTTGCCTGTGCGTCTGAATGTCAATGTCAATGTCAAAATGGCCGAATTGAAAAAAACGCAGACCTGATTCAAGATATTTTTATTAGTCGTTATGCTAATTTTAGTCCTTCTCAGTGATAGGATTTCACATGTATCCGAGCGCCTTTCCTGCGCTTGTGTAACCTGCATGTGTGAAATATTTATATTTATTTCTGCATAAAATTTAGAATTTTCATTGACATATTCAAAACTTTGGAATTTAATCACATTTTCAAGGAGCGCAACTTGGAGTCGGCCAGTAGAAAAGAAGCAAACACCATGGCACGCCACGAATCAGAGATTGACCGAGCCTGGATTGCAGCTGATGGCAAGAATATAAAATTGCTTCAGTGAAAATGGAGTATTCAGAAACATTGTTGACGTTTTGAGCTGCTATGCATTGGATTGTCATACCCTAAAGGAGTGGTTCTCAAACAGGAGAAATCATTTGAAGGGGTGTGAAGCCGCTGTCAACTAAAATCTTTTTCGCACATGCCAGCTTGTAGTTATTTCTCTGTGTATGGTCAGAATTTAATATTTGAATATTCTTTCATCAACAACCATTACCGTCACTGCCATCCAACTATCCGTTGGGATTTCTAGCGTTCTGGTTGCTTTTTTCAATTTTATGATACCACGATTAGGGGTGTGTGAAATTTTTTGCTATCATATGGGGGCGTGTCCAAAAATGTTTAAGAACCACTGCCCGAATGAAATCCAGATTTCATATTTTGCAGCAGACCGGTAAATAACAACAAAATCTTTTCTGTAAATCTGCAAAATTTGTATGGACTGAAAGAAACGATTTCTTTGTTATTTAAACAAAAGTGATTGGCATTAACCTGATATAAATACTTGTAATGCAAGCCCTAGAATATTTTTGATACCTGGTTAGCAGGCCCTATTTCATTAAGAGTAAAAAAATACTTATGGTTGTTTATCGTGGTAGTGATACTGATACATACATTGTTTGTTTGATTATAATAAAATTAGAAATTTACAAGCCATAATTTGATCAGTTTTAAATAAGTTGTAATGAATTGTGTTGATCATGTTTTCCGCTAACGGACGTAACCAAAGAATTTGATTCCATGCCCCTGTCACGAAAGTTTAAGATAGTAAATGATATTTTGTTATCACTATCCCTATGCATTCATTTTCATGATTGAGCGAGTTGCATGATATTTGTAGTGAGTTTGCTCTTAATCATTTGTGATGTTCGTGATTTCATGGACTATTCCGGAAACGGTTTTAACTGCTGATCTGAATTTATGAAACCCTGTCACAGCAGCTATTGGAAATTTCAATGTTTGCACGTATTTAATCACCCAGGTTGGGTATTATAAGCGTCATTTATTTATGAATTAATAAAATCTGATTTTATTTTGAGCCCTGCGTTCCGGTGACTAGTCAACCAGCCACTTTGAGACTGAACACTTTTTAGGTAAACACTTTTAATTTAAACACTTCGCAACACTTCTAGGCGTTCAATTTTTGGATCACGTTTCGTGTTCAATTTTCCGGGTTGAGCAACACTTCAAAATTTAGAGTGTACGCATATTTTAGAAATTCCTCCCGGACGCAAGTTTGACCAGTGAAATTCCGGACATGTCCAGGAAATTCCGGACGCATGGCAACCCTTTTACCAAATCATAAAAGTTAGCTGACCGAAATTGAAAACAACAGATTTTGATATAATTACTGGTAATCTTGCTGTGTTGACTAATTAAAAAAAAGGTCATCACTTTGACTCGACTCCCGAATGACCCGCATCTTATGTTAATTTACTAAAAAGAAGAAAAAAGTCATCACTTTCATTCGACTCCCGAATGACCCGCTCGAACGTCCGTATTACCTGTTCCACTTTATTTATGCTGATTTCCAGTCTACCCTGTCCAATACCCTAGCCAAGGTATCATTTGGTAACACACTTCGCGAAGTCGCATGTTGGTCGAAACTCCAGAAGTCCTGGTGTGTCGTGAAGTGGTAATGCCCGGTGCTGAAATACCTTCTTTTTTTTATAAATGATGCGTATTTTTTTTGCTTGGGGCACTACGGTTACCCATATTTTAAAACAGACATTTTATTGCACTAAATCGAAGAAGTTATCGTTATAACGATATGTTGAAAGTTTAGTGCTCCCCGCAGGAACAAGCTTTACGAAGATATAGTCTTTCAGCAGTACAGTGTCTCGCTAGCCGCAATATCGATTCCTTAGTCACTGAAAAGCGTTGTCAGGTATCATGTGCAGCTAATATGTTAAAATAATATTAAATGGATGATCATGATATCTTTGTTGAATTTGTATTTCTTTAATAATAAAATATTTATTAGTATATATTTATTTTTTCATCATTTCAAAACGCCACAAAAGTGCGCCACGATGAAAAGATAGGAAGGTGTCGAAGCAACTGGGAGTAGTCTTTCAATCAGACACCGAACGAGAACTAACAGAAGACAACATAAAATGGACAAGCGATGCAAAGTTTGTGACATATGACGTTATAGGCGAAGTCAATATGTCAAACAAGGTCTGGTAATCTCGAGCGTTATCATTCAGTAGAATCTGCTTGTTATGGTTTATTATACAATTGCACAAATGCACTATTTTGGCGCGTATTGCCTGTTCAGGTCATTTGCGCTACGGCAGTTGCTCCCAACCTTTTTCGCCTCGTGGACCCCTTGGCCGATATTTGAGCTAAAATTCCCCTCTTATGAAAAAGATGCCTTTGACTAAAAAAGGTGCTTTTTAACGCACAATCATTTGTTGACTGCGCAATATATGACCATACATATTCAGATATGTCCGAACTATGTCAAATGCGGACCACACTACACTTTGGTAAAGTACAGCTAAATTTTACCTGTTTTTTACCGGTCATGTTAGTCCGCCTGCTATGGCCTTGAGTTGAATCGATGAATTTGGTATGTTTTTCACGTTACCTCATATGCTGGCTTAGAAAGGTAAACATTTTCATCAGCGGTGTAGTGCTGAATTCGGGTGTACGTTTTCCTGTGTAGTATCAATTTGGTCGAGAGGCTGTCACGGGCCAAACGAAATCGCCTCGCGAGCCTCACTTTATCAGGGGGAGTAATATCTACGGGAGACGTTTAACCATATAAACCCAGCTTGAATTCCACCAAAGAAACATACAATTGTAAAGAACTAGTTCCATACTTCTACCATAGTTCTACCATAAAAATCTAAAAATCATGTGAACCCGGTGTATCTTCCGATACAGTCGTAAAGCCAGATTCCCCCCTAAAAATTTAAAAATTCCCTTAAGTGGGGAATTCCCCCCGGTTGGGAACCACTGTGCTACGGCAATGAATATTGTAGTATTCATATATCTTAGGGTTACCATACGTCCTCTTTTAAGAGGATTTGTCCTCTTTTTTGACTTTTTGAAAGTGTCCTCGGAGGACGCCCTTTTGTCCTCTTTTTTGAGATTTTGTCCTCTTTTTTGAAAATTTAGGTCAGATTTAGAGCAAATTGCGAGTGATATGCCGTAAATTAGCACGGCAGTGACGCTGCGGCGGGTATTTCGGAGCGAAAAACGGTGATTTTAGCTCAAAGCGAAAAGAAGACCTTTTTTTTTTCATCATCCACCTAGCAATGCGTAGAGAAAAACGGTATTTTGAGCTCTTAGCGGATAGAAGACCTTTTTTTTTAGTCAACCGATCACAAAGTGGGAAAATTTCACCGGTTTTTGAGTCTCAAGTCTCAAATTTTTGAAAAAGTGTCCTATTTTTAGATTTCCAAAATATGGTAAGCCTGATATATCTATTTGCTTTGGTACGCTTTTCGACGACTTCCATCCACCCATTCTTTCGTCACTGTTGTCTCGCTTCTATTCGTCCTCGTCTGTATCGTTGCTGCCGACTTCATATAGCTCGTAGCATTATGTGAATGTGGACTGGACAGTGGACATGGTCAATTGGACATTCTCAAAGATTGCTGATTGATAGTCTAAACCATTGGTTCCCAACGTGGGCGATATCGATTTGGCGGTCTAGGGGGGCGAAAATGACGAAGGGAGCGATAGGGGGGCGAAAATGGGCAAAGGGGGCGATAGGGGGCGAAAATAGCGAAGGGGCAATGAGGGGGCGATGACGCGTTAAAACGGCTATTTTGGAGTCAATGCGGGGAAATGACTTTTTTTTCTTCTTTTAGTCAACCCATCAGTGATTCAAGTTTGTATGCCCCTTTTTGGGGGGGCGATGATCGATGTTGAACTTGAAAAGGGGGCGATGAGTCGAAAAAGGTTGAGAACCACTGGTCTAAACTCTCTATATATAGGAATGAGCGGAAATATGGCTTACCAAGTGTCTATGATCATTTTGTTAATGTTGCGCTTTGGGCAATATGTAGGCCTAATTTTTCCAAATCGTCAATAAGTTGATACTTGGTTCATAACTTCATCCCCACCATTTTAATGTGAATTGGACCGAATCTGTATAATCTATAGACGCGTTCACGTATAGATAACTAACCTACCGTAGGTTCGTTATCTATAGTTCACGTCGATCGGTTAGGCTGCGTTAATAAAATTATAATTCGTCATTCGGATAATATGCGTATAGAAATAGATGCTACTTGCCTTTTCACATTTCGTCATCTGCTTGTTGAGATCAAGAAGACACTTAAATTTCGTTACATACATTCTGCCTTGATTGTACCGGTCGATCTCGATGACTTTTGTATCAATATATCCGGCTCCTCAATTAACACTTCATGCTTGAAGTATAGCTTTGCTTCTGGTAAGTAAGCATATTTCCCAAACTACATGGCCTCCTTACATTTTGCTTATCCTCCATAAAAAAGGCTTTCGCGTCTACAAGGGATTTATTTCCTTTAGCACCTTCATTGTTTGATTCAAGAAAATTGATATCTTCGTGAGAATATTCTGTAGTGTAGTATTATCTATAAAGGTATTCACCGTGCTGTTGTACATGTACATGTACACTGTACAGTTGTACCGTGTACACCGTACAGACACAATCTCAGAGGGCTCCCCTAATCATCTCAGTTCGTGTCGTTTGTGACGTTCATAGCATGTCGATCTCGTCAAACAACACGGATAAGTGCCAATTGCAAATGATGGCAACATTTGCAAGAACTGGTCAACAAGACGCTTGGTTACGTTTGAGTATTCAGTTCTGTCCAATCGTTACGTTCGGTATTTCGGGATATGTTATGCTCTCTTCAGTGCTATATGCTTATTCAAAAAGGATGTAGAACTATTATGACAGGCAGTCTTACAGCAGATCATGATTCTTCTTTGTGAAATATTACTGATGTTGAAGATAGGTACGTACTCATGGACTCGGCTTCCTATAGTATAGACTGGTTGAATATTGGTAACAACGATGGCAATTGCTTGAATCCCGGTGGGTTGCCCTGTCTAGTGTCCATTGACGACAGAATCTTCGCAGTCAGTAAAGCTGTTATACAGTGTAGGCCTACATGATGGTCTCTATTACCGCATGGACTATAATGCAGTGTACAAAGTCATCAACTCGGAATGTAGACATATCCATGGACTTCGTCAGTTGTCAGTTTGTAGATATGAAGTTCTTTCAGTCGTGACTGTTATATCTCGTTGCTGTTGGTCGGCGTTTGGCGTCCAGGTTGCAGGACAAATAACAGCAGGCCTACGGAGATTTGCGAACTAACGCAGCATGTAGGCGTACAGCCCTACAGCATACTACTGCCATTTGACCCTGCCTGTAATCGCGAAAACGATAGAGGCTTCCTGGACAGACCGAAGATATGAATGATGCATTTAAATGTAGCCCTGCAGCGTATGAGCCTTTTGGTATAACTATAGCTACAACCGTTTGTTAGTATGTGGCTGTCAAGTATCAAGGTCAAGTCTACTCTATGAGCACGAACAGTAAACAAAGGTTAAAACGACATTTTAGAAAGAACTCTGAGAACTTATTATTTATTATTATTATTTATTATTATCAGCTGCATTGAATTACCGCTGGGCTATCGAGCAATTTTAGAAGCTATATTTATATTTCTTAAATGCCTTTCAGACATGTTTAAAACATCAACAGGGGTTAAACCCGCTTAGACGCCAACCCGCCACATGCCAAACGCCACCCTGCGGCTGAGTCTCTACGTGGCGTCTGGCGTGTAAACGTGTTGAAACGCAGACTGGCGGCTGAATCGCTACATGGCGTCTGGCGTGTGAACGTGTTGAAACGCAGACTGGCGGCTGAATTGCTACATGGCGTCTGGCGTGTTCACGGGTTGTGACGCAGACTGGCGGATGAACTGCTATATGGCGTCCAACATTTTAGGACGCTGTACTGCAACATGGCGTTCGGCAATTTTGTGACGCCGCGTTAGATGTCGGAATCATGAACTGAACCACAATTTTGTATTTCTTTCTAATTAGAGATATAATTCTGTTGCCAGGTTTTGCGAAATCAGTAATCCTAATAATTAAAAACAACTGCGTTGCTCCGGTTACCCCTGGCTAGTCTCTGCTGCCCCTCCTTACACTCGCATGGAGATGAACGAGAATTCAAGTAACTATATTCAAATTATTCTGCAGTGCAACGAGCACAATAAAAATGACCAGGTTGCAGCTCTTGCCCTGGGTAACAACAATCCTGGTATGTCCGCCGGTCACAGCCGTCAGATGCAACCTATAAAATACTTGGATCATCATACTGGACAAATCAACTTTTCAAATCCATACCCAATCCGTGATCATTGCATTTGACTACTTCATTTATTGCAATAATTTGCCAATTCTCCGTCATCTGTACAGAAAATAGTTTGATATTATTATTATTTTGCTTGATTCACATCAATGTGACATGGAGTAACATACCGGTCTCATCAAGTAGAAGTTGGCCATAGTACTTTCGGTAGTCTTCACAAGCTCGTGCAGAATGATCGAACTGTAGATCTATATCAGGAATTGATGCCCCACTTGTACAGTAGAGTTCAGCAGCCTAGTGAGAGTAGGGTACATATAATATAATCAATCAATCAGTTTTATTGATATAATATTATTATTATGCACATGTTACAATGTCATTCTATATACCTGTATAAAAATATATTACAATGTCAAACTCCGAATTGAGAGGGCAAAGGATACCCCTGAATTTAGTATTTCACCCTGACATGCTGCAAATACAATTACATTAAGAAGAAGAATTTCAAACTGAGTATTGGATAAATTGATATTTTAGCGTTTGCCATCTGCTGCAGTGTATGTAACGGGGTGCATCTAGCTTGTATATGTCGACGCTTGGCGTCGGATATATCAACCATGCAGACGCCACGGGCTGCGTCTAATTTGTGCATGTTGATTGTCGCCGTTTCGAGTCTTTATGTGTATCGTCTATCCTCTATCGAGATTCCACAGGATGCATCTAATTTGTACATTCCGACGCTTTGCGTCTGGTATATCAACTATTCAGACGCCACGGGTGCATCTAACTTGTATATGTCGACGCGTGGCGTCGGGTATATCAGCTATGCAGCCGCCACGGGCTGCGTCTAATTTGTGCATGTCGATTGTCGCCGTTTCGAGTCTGTATGTATATCGTCTATCCTCTATCGAGATTCCACAGGATGCATCTAATCTGTACATTCCGACGCTTTGCGTCTGGTATATCAACTATTCAGACGCCACGGGTGCATCTAACTTGTATATGTCGACGCGTGGCGTCGGATATATCAGCTCTGCAGCCGCCACGGGCTGCGTCTAATTTGTGCATGTCGATTGTCGCCGTTTCGAGTCTCTATGTATATCGTCTATCTTCTATCGAGATTCCATAGGATGCATCTAATTTGTACATTCCGACGCTTTGCGTCTGGTATATCAACTTGGCGTCGGACATATCAACTAGGCAGACGCCACGGGCTGCGTCTAATTTGTACGTGCTGACGTCTTGCGTCTGATGTAATCTACGTAACTACGTCGCTAGCCAGCTACGTCATGCGATTATGAATAAAAAGGCTAGTTCTAAGAAGTGCGAAGGACGGTATGCAAGTAGGCTATAAAACAAAATCTCGACAAACCTTGTAAATCTGGCCGGACGGTATGTTCTACACGGTTAGCCCAGTGTACTACCTCAATATGATCATGTAGCTTTTGCACAGTTTCAAAACTGATGTCGCATAGACTGCAACTATTTTCTTCAACTGTAACGATTTTAATAAGGTGTGTCAAGTCCTCAGCTAAAGTCATTTCTGCCATTGCTACAAGGAAACTCATCCAGCAACCAAACATTGCAGCATAGTGTCGATCTCGTTTCGCCAGACAGCATTGTTGCGTCACTATGTTACTCTTCATAACAATTAAAAATTCGAGGCTTATTATGGGGGTTCCTGGGCAACGAACGAAATATAATTTATATTTTCGTAATCAGTTCAGCGTCAGCTTTCAATTGATACCCGTTTCATCAAAGTTAATGGTCGGCAAGCCAGTCAAAAATCGCCGTCAATTTGCCTTTGACTAAATGTAACTAAAGTATGACGTAGACCGATTTCATTGAGCCGTGAGATTTACTTGTGTCGACACCACTGAGCTATATAAACACCATATAGGACACTATGGTACCAGACATTATTCCTCCATCGAGGAAGATAATAATGCAGCGATAAATCACTTTGATTCACCAGCACTCCCTTCCATCTCGATGAGTAACTTTGCCGATAAATCATATCCTATACACCAGACGCTATGCAACTGGCTACCTAGTACCTACACACGGCACAGCGTCTCAAAATTGCCAGACGCCGAACGCCATGTCGCAGTACGGTGTCCTAAAATGTTGGACGCCAGTCGCCATATAGCACTTCATCCGCCAGTCTGTTTTTCAAGCCTATCACACTCCAGACGTCATGTAGCAATTCATCCGCCAGTCTGCGTTTCAACCACTGAGCTATATAAACATGGCAATACAATTATATCTCTAATTAGAAAGAAATACAAAATTGTGGTTCAGTTCATGATTCCGATATCTAACGCGGCGTCACAAAATTGCCGAACGCCATGTTGCAGTACAGCGTCCTAAAATGTTGGACGCCATATAGTAGGCTTACCATATTTCGGAAATGTAAAAAGAGGACACTTTTTCAGAAATTTCAGACATGCAAAACTGGAGAAGAATTCTCAAAAACCGGTAAATTTTTCCCACTTCTTGATCGGTTGACTAAAAAAAAAAAAAGGTCATCACTTCCGCTCAGACCTCAAAATCACGTTTTTCACTCCATATTGCCAGGTGGATGACTAAAAAAAAAAAAAAAAAAAAAAAAGGTCTTCTTCTCGCTCAGAGCTGTAATCACCACTTTTCCCTCCGAAATACCCGCCGGAGCTTCACTTCTGCGCTAATTTGCGGCATATCACTCGCAATTTCCTCTAAATCTGACCTAAATTTTCAAAAGAGAGGACAAAATCTCAAAAAAGAGGACAAAAGGGCGTCCTCCGAGGACACTTTCAAAAAAGTCAAAAAAGAGGACAAATCCTCTTAAAAGAGGACGTATGGTAAGCCTACCATATAGTAGTTCATCCGCCAGTCTGCGTCACAACCCGTTCACACGCCAGACGCCATGTAGCAATTCAGCCGCCAGTCTGCGTTTCAACACGTTCAGACGCCAGACGCCACGTAGAGACTCAGCCGCAGGGTGGCGTTTGGCGTGTGGCGGGTTGGCGTCTAGCGGGTTTAACCCCGTCTCTAAAACATGGCCCTTGTTTAAAACAGTTTTTTTCAGCTTCGATGTCACCAATCTTTATTTGTGGCGTCGCAGTGAAGTGACATTGCAAATGGAAAATACAGGGTAAATATGGCTCCTTTTACGACAAAGGCTTCCGATCCCTGTCATAAACGATCCGAAAATATCTGTAACCAGGACTATATCATGTAGCATTTTTACGATCGGCGGTCATCATCATCAGACCACCCATTCCGTACCAATGTTCTATACGTGCTAACTCTTGAACCGACGACAATTTCGAGGGTTACAACCATTTTCATATCGTATACGTCGACTATATCGGGTGCAAATCGTCAGTAGGCTCATACTACATGTTTTCTAGAAAGTATTCACACAATTATGGCATTATTATATAACTTTTGAAAAAAAATTGATTCTTTTAAAATGGCATGTTAAAGTTTTAAACAAAGTGTTTTCAACCCCATTTGTTTTATTTGCAACACCAACTTCAATGAACTTTTACACATATCCAGTGTTAAGCATCGGGTGGATGACGATATGTCCCATCGGAGCTCTGTAGGGGAGTCCATCCGGGAACGCAATGCGATGCAGTTGAATCCAGCTGAATTTTCTCAAACTTTAGCTTGATCTATATTGGTCAAATGTTTCCCAATCTTTTTGATCTCGTAGACCTCTGCGGCCGGTATTCAAGCCAAAATCACCACATAAAAATAAGATGCCCGATGCCGGTTTGGAACTTCTGATATAGGCTAGCGCAGGGGTGGGCAAACTTTTGGGCTCGCTGGCCGCAATTAACAACTAAATCCATTTGCGGGCCGCACTTTATTAAATTGAGATTATTAGCCAAAAGGATATATTGTTATTAATTCATATAGCAGTGGTGCTTAAACTTTATAAGACACGCCCCCCACCCCCTTATGATACCGAAAAATTTCGCGCCCCCTTTATCGTGATATCACAAAATATCCAATAGAGAAATCAGATTGCTAGCAATCCCAACGGATAGTTTGATGGCATTGAAGGTAATGGCTGTAGACGAGAGAATTATGAAATAGGAAATATGAACAATAGACGGAGCAATAACCATGAACCAGAGACGAATCGCGCGGAGCGCGTGACAAATTTCAGTTCACTGCGGCTTCGCGCCTCCTTTTAGATGCTTTCACGCCTCTCAGTTTAAGAACCACTGTCATATAGTGTCCGAAGAAATATGAATATATTATAAGTCCTCATCAGTAACCAGTTTGTAAAGAAAATCACTCGTGAACCGAGCATTCGCGATCCAAATCCATTCGCCTGCCGCACTAAATAAAATAGGGATTACAAACCAAAATGCAATGTTGGTATTTGATTATGTAGTGAGGATGTGGAAATTATATATATTTTATTTAAAACCAACCAACCATTGATTTGAGGATATGGTACAGGCGTCAGAAACATTGGCGAGATTTCATAAGCTGCTGGTAAACCTCAATATAACCAATTTTCAAAACTAGGGATGAAAGTCGGTTGTCCCGATTCTTCGAACAGGATCAATCAAGATTTGAATATGTGAGCAGTGATCTGTTTATAGATTTACTGATTCTACTTCTGGTTCAACTCCAGGACACACAATGCTAACAGCGTCATAACCATGTTAGCTTCAAATATGCTATACCGGTATATAGAATTCATAAATATAAATATTTCTGCACATACAAAGAACGAATCCACTCGCGAATCCGTTTTTCCAAGTACAGCACTAGAAGTGGTAAACTTACTGGGTGGCCAACTTGCCAATGTAAAGTTACACTCGTGATCCGAAAGTCATTCCCATATTTACTTTATGTAATGTTTAGCAATTGAAACCTTTTAAAATGCGCGGGCCTTGTGGTCGGACTATCGCTCCAACCATGAAATAACAATATACTAGCCGGAATATAACTTATAATAATCATTAAAGTGAAATATAATGAAAAAAGTTAAATCGAGTAGCCTACCTGCAGAAATTAGATTTTTACAGCGCATTTTTCAATATTTTAAGTACGATTCTTGAGTCATTCGCGGGCCGTAGTTTGCCCACCCCTGTGCTATCGACAGTAACATATTTGAATTATCACCGTTATAATTCATTACCGCTCCGCTATAGCATAATACTGCGGTGCGGAAATATAGTCGAGACACTGGTGATATACGGGTGCGTTCTATTTGAGATCATCTTTTTTCCATATTGAATGCCGACTTGAGTTGTATGCAAACATTGTGCCGTATTGCGAATTTCGCGTTATACATGCGTGCGTAACTGCGTATCCCGTACCCTTCGTTACACATCTTCACGAATCCCGAAATATTGTCGAGTTGCGTGTTAAACCTGTAACATTGTTCAGGCGGCACCGGTCTCCAATATGGAGACTGTTAATAGCCTACATATGAAATCTTCGAAATATATCAGCCGTCACCGTTTGTTATGATATCTTTGATGATGTTATTCAATACCAAACGAAGCGCTTTTGTTACTTCAGGGTCAAGATGAAAGGCTACTTTTGATTGAATTGTTATGCATCGCGAGGTCTTGCGAAGTAGCGTGAATGTTTTGCTTTCCGAAATTGAAGTAGCCCCAATAGTGGAAATAACTTATATAAACATGAAAGTCCTGACCTAATGGGTAGCGCATCGTCTCGCTATCGCTACTTTATACAACTTTTGGAATGCTCGCCGAGAAGTTTGATCAACAGCCACGAAACCGGTTGATCCCGCTGCGATGAACCACCCCTTACGTGCGACCATGGTATATAGTGCGGTCGTTGAAACCACAAGGTGCAGTCACCTCTCACCACCTGATCCGCGTAAGCGGCGTCTTAAGAGAGCATAGAAGTAGGCCGTGCTAAAAGTCGACAGACACGGAATCATAATGAAACATATCGGCCTGGTGTAAATGGCCAATGACCCTGTAGTTTACAAACACCACGAATGCCACTACACAACAACAACAAGGTGTCGTCATAAACCATTTGTCCGACCGCCAATACGAACATACCTGTTTAGAAACGATGCAATAGTTCAATAGTATCGCGGAAATGTCCGATTTTGAGACCTTGTCACGTGGTGATGGGAGGTATTGTGTGGATTGTGGAAGCATGCTGATTGTTGAGTCAGTGTTGGCCGCTGACATTATTTGCTCGATTCACATTGCGCTTCTTCGTATCGATATAGTTAAAAAACAGAACCCAGCCTTCCTACGTTCCTTTCTACGTGTCGCTTACTTTTTGTTATCCTTTCTTTTATCCAATGTTGTACTCGATTTATACCACTGTAAAAGTTTGAGGTAGGTACTGGTTTCTTTGTGTGCCTTGGGTGCATAATGCATATATTCACACCCGTATACGTATATGAGGGGTGGTACGCGGGTTTGACTTCCTACTGAATAGGATTTAAGAATACAATCATTCTAATTAGTCATAGCATTTGAAGAGTTTTTCTGGAATCGCGAGCAAATATACATTACAATATTTTAATGTGCTATTATTTTAACCCCAAAGGCTGAACTAACACAATGAGAATGTTTATCGAAATCATTTGAAGTCTCAGAGGGATTTTCTACTTCGGTTGTCGCAGGTAACAAATCGCTGTATCAAACGACAGCCAGCAAACAAACAGATCCAGCGCGGAGAGATAACAACGAGATGGACTTTTGAGTGTTTTGCGGCTTTGTTGAGCGGATTAGATATAGGCGGTTCCTTGCGAGTCCTAAGTGAGCAGTTTTATCCCCAATCAAAACTATCGTGTTCGTCAGGGAGACGCTTTAGAGCGGAATGGATATCAAATGTCAACAGTCAAGGTGCTGATCGCATTCTTCTTCCCAGTTGATTGTTCTGCTCCATTTTTACGGATTTTTTAACCATCCTGCTTCTCTTCTATCTTATCGACTGAACATGACACTAAATCAGGCAGCAGTATTCCGTATCGTATCTGTTTTTCGGGCAGGTTGACATCGTTTGTTTTTTCGTTGTCTGTATGTATAATAAGGTTGTTCAGAATTTATCGACTTCTAAAACAGGCAGGCTTGGGGACTTCTAGGGCAGTATGCAATATCAAAATTATTTCCTGAATTCAAAATATTTTATACGATGCTGTTATCACCCCAAACCATAACAGCTCCATAAACCCAGATATTTCTTATATTTACTAGGCTCCACGAAAAATCGCGGCACTGAAATTATATGGCAATCCTCCGTTTCCAGCCGATTTTCTTTCAGCTCAAAATCCACATGCACACAGATGCGAGGGATGAGCTGCAGAAAATAGTTGCCATAATACGGCTTATAGTGTAAGGAATGGGAACAGACTGAAAACCACCACTTTTTGAAAGTCGATAAGAGATGAATAACCCTAACGTGTAAAACACCATTCGAATTATGCGCATCTGTGAATTATCCTGATAGGTCTACGAAGGCTTGGTACCATTGCCACCGAGCCAACAACTAGAGACCTCCCAATATACGCGAATCTATATACTTCCACTTTCGCAGAACTATTTTCCAAGCTTCAACAAATTCAGTCGGCGATGTAATGTAAGAAAGCTAATGTAAGAAAACCGGACACTAATTAATCGCCGCTTCGTACCGGTGACACGAATACCGCGTAGACGAGGTGCAACACTGTCATGATAAGATCAAATTATGAAGGTGCTCTCAATCGTGTTCCGGCAAATCGATAGAATTTCCCAACGAGGTTTGGCGACGTGAGTAATCTTTTCCTATTCATTCAGAGTCGGTGATACACATTGAGTTATTCCAAAAGTTCTGCGACGCGGATCCAAATCGATTGCATGAGACAGCGTTCAGCACGCAGCAAAATTACTGTTCGAATTCTTCGTCTTATCGTTAGTTTGATTCGCGTCGATGAGACCAGCACTGTGATCGGCATTATGGAATTGAGTTGGCCTTGGCTTGTTATGAAACTTGTGTCAAGTGACCTCTGCTTAGATGTGCCTGCATTTAAAACAAATGGTTGTTTTAAACAATGTTTCAAACAAAGCCATTTGAAAAAATGTTTTCAAGCTATATATTTATGCCATCATGATCCTGTAAATACATTCCACAAAAAACGGAGTATGAGCCTACGGACGATTTGCACCCGATATAGCCAACGTATACGATATGGAATGGTTGGAACCCTTGAAATAGTCCGCTCAACAGCTATAGGACGTAGATAGATATAGATCATTGGTACGGAATAAATCTGATGATGATGAGCGTCGACCGTAAAAATGCTACAGGACGATGTAGTCGTGGTTAAGAATATTTTTGGTCCCTATATGAAGGGTTTGGAAGCCTATTTTGTCAAAGGAGATATTTACCCTACATTTGCAAATTTCAATATCAATCGGCTGTGACGTCACAACTGAATATTCGTGACGTTATGGCTCGCAAAAAACATGTTTTAAACGGAGGCCTTGTTTTAAACATGTTTTGTTTTAAACAGATTTTTGTTCCAAATGTAACCCTAGATGTGCTATAGTCTGTATATTGCTCACCAATATTCCATGCTTTCTGAATATTGTATCGTTATTGATTTTTAGTCTTCAAATTTACGTTTTACAGCTGCTCGATGCAATACGTATAGGATGTATATCAACGTGTAATGTTGCCCATACCTTCAAGTGAATTAGCGGAGCTCCCTCAAACATGCAAGTACATGTTGCAACGAAACAAATATACCGTTTCGTGGTCCTAGCTTGTGATACAGCGAATCCCCCTTTAGAGAAAACGACTTGGAATCCCTCTTTATGGGGCATTAAAAGTTTGATATAGGTATGGAAGTCGATAACCTTTATATGACGTCATTATTGGTAAATGGCGTATTGTTCACTGACATAGAGTGACCTATTACACGCTGCAACTTCCGATTACCATGGAATGTAAACAGTAAGGATTGTAAATACGTGGATATTCTAGGTAAAAAGTGCAGATAGCTATCTGAATTGCAGCACATCCAAATGTCGAGGGGCAGGTCAGTGTAAGATGGAGCGTTGTTTTACAGCATTTCCTAAAGATACATATAGCTTGTCAGATGTGCGATTGTAATGAAGATTTTACGTATGTGACCTTTTCACATGTCCTAAATGTGCACACTGCACATTGTGAAGTACATCTGCATGTGTCCAGTGGACACGGACAGCCGGTATAAAGTCGATTGTTAATAGTTGCGCAAATGAGATTATCATGACTTACCGTCAACTATTATCCGGGAAATCGCGAACACTTGCGCTGGCAACACAAAAGACCGTAATCAATAATCATATTATGAATATTATTTTATTGAAAGAGCGCTGTGGGAAAACTGCTAGAGTACTTCGGACTTGCGGCTTTTACAGAATAGCGGGTATGGTCTGCAATATTATATGATTGACTCCGCGGAATTTAGTAGGTGTTGTAGACAGAATGGTGGGCGTCGACTTTTAGCATCCTGTTCCATACGTTGGAGAAAGCTTCAGTTGGCAAAACCATTTCTCATGCAATCTCTATGCAGTTTCGTGAGAGCTTGACGGCAAATTGTAACGCGAATAGGTCATTATAGTTTTTGTTCTCTATTTTTATGCTCCTTGTATAATTGAATTATAATTCACAATAATCATGGGCGCGGCTGTGTTCAGTGTTCAGTGTTCACTCGTCACTTGTTCAATGTTTACCCTGGATTGCGAGCGCAGGCCGACGATTGGATTGGTGGACATAGTGGATGAAATATATCATTCATAATTAAGGTGGATCATTGTTTTAGTCAAGTTCAGCGGCGCAGAAAGTCCGGTATGTATTTTGCTTGTTATAATGATCACGTGATACGTATCGCGTGTGTAATGCAAATGCGATATAGTTTCTCATGATATAATCCACATCCATCCGTTTCAGTTTCTAACATTTTAATAGCTAGATGGAATTGAGTTCAGCTTCATTCATATTCGTGATACCAATGGGATTTGCAGTGAAAAATTTGATTCGGATTACTAATTATTACTAGGTGCTATGCAGAGGTCTCAAACTCAAATGTGCTCGCGGGCCAATTTCCTAATTTGTGATGACCCGCGGGCCGCAGTATCAATAAATAGGGGTATTCAATCTATAATATCCAACTAGGCCTTATTTAACGGCACCTTGCAGACAGGCATTCCACAACCATCGAGAAAATGCAATTTACTATTATACTATTCACGCTTGGCACGAACAAATCACATTTTCAAATATTTGAATAAAATAGTTTTTGTGCCGGGCATAATTTGTTAGAGATAATGAGTTTAGACATCATGCGAGAGGACGCATGATGATATCGTAAAAGCTGTCGAGTTGTAATATTGCAGCTATTGGACTTTTGAAATGCCACAATCTTATGTAGAATATTTTAGAATTCACTAAAGATTGATCTGATATCAGAGCATGTGAGCGGTGTAGCCTAATCGGGATTTCTGATATAGTCGTGATAAGTATAGGCTATTGTTACTGTCATTGCCAAAGTCAAATTAAACCAGCGTTAAGTTTTCTTCGATTAATATTGGAACAGATCAATAACAACTTGAATATAATCATCATTGTTCCATAGTAATAGCAATGTTTCTTAACCGTTTTAGCGATCGTACCCTTTGTACTTTCAATTAGATTTCCAGTGCCCCTGTCGAATTTCAACACAATTTCTGATGGGACCTATAACAATCAGAAAGCCCATTCACAACCGCGCGTAGCGCGAAGAATATTTTCCATTTGAATAAATTAGCCCAGAAAATATTCCACAGCTTATAGGCCAATTTCCACAATGCATCTGGTACCCCCCTATGGTGCTTTGTACCACGAAGGGGATTCGGACCCCTGGTTAGGAGCCCCTGGAATAGAAATGACTAATCGCGGAAGAATCCATTGGTGTTGTAGCTGTGGAGCGTACCACTACCTTACTCGCCACCGATAATAACATGGACAGAGAGCACAAACAACATCCAGGATGTAAATATACGTCACGGGGGCCACAGAATGCCAATGGTTTCCATACAGACCTGATTAGATTTCTATATTCTATATACCCTACGCAACGCAAGCTAAGGGCTTTTGATATATTACTATATTCCCCACGACAGCTTCCTAGATTTTTGCGTCCATAGGATTGCCAAGTCACTATTCCGAGAGTCAAGTCCTTCTCTGATTTTAACGTTCGACCCTACTCAACTCGAGTCATTTTTAGTTTATCACTCAGTCAATCCAAAATCGAGTAATTTGACGAAAGGTCGCACCAAACAAAATCACAATTTTCAGTCACAAATCATCAACGGTTCATGTTTTGTCATCATGAACCTGAAATGTGACGTAATAGCGATCTTCCAGACTTCCACTGCATGATAGATTTTAGGAAGCGATGTGATAGTGAAGTTTGTTTAGATATCAGGTTTTTGTAGTAGTTTTAGAGTGGACTTTAAGTTCCTAAATCTAAAAAAAGATATATGACACTAGAATATATTGTCGAATACTTGAAATTGAAAAATGCCTTCGCGGGCCGCACAAAATGTTCTCGAGGGCCGCATGCGGCCCGCGGGCCGCGTGTTTGAGACCTCTGTGCTATAGCAAGCGCATTAGGTATCACACCAGAACACATACGGCAATATGCTTGACGGATCTAATTCAAGGTGCAGTACAAGGTGTGAATTTGGATGCGTCGCCCTATACGAAGAACTTCAGAATCGATAGAATCAGGGCAAGCGGATGTCCCAATCTCCGAGTTAAATTTGGACACGTTAGGATATATGCCCTTTATGGCTTATATAAAATATTTCACTTTTTGTGTGATATTTATGTCGACTAAATATTGCGAGGACATGTAATCGTGCTATATATAATCAGAGATATGGCACATTCTGTGACAAACGAGCCAGATAACGCGGTGAAACTGCGAAACAGACATTGACTTTCTTGGTGGAATTGGCGGCTGCGAAAGCGGGACTTAACAATAAAATTCACTATTGGAATGCACATAACAGTCGCGGTAAATCGAGCGCAGCGAAGTAATTTTGTCAAACATTCATGTGCAAAGTCATATGTACATTTGAGCGTGTTCGGCCTTTCTCCTGGCCCTCTTGAGATATAAGCTCTAGTACGGTATATAGTTTTTTTAGTGGCCGCACAATATTTCTCTGCGGGTCGCAGGTTGCACGCTGCTGAAGTAAGAGATAAATTTCTGGAGTTGAATATTTTTAACTCCACTACACATGGAAGTCATTTGAATAATATTCATATTTATTCCCAAAGCTTTTCGGCTGACACTCATCAGGGGATACAGTCAGCAATAATGCGAGCACTCAAAAAATTATGTTTAACAACAATAAGTATTGCTAAATATGACTAATTATGACGTCATCAGAGTCGGTGCTCACTAAGCCATGAGATAATATGGATCTAGCGTGACACAATACTCACATCAAGATTTGCTCAAAACCGACCATGTAAATTACAGCGATTATGCGGCATGCATAAACTGCATAACTCATTACATGCTCAACTAGACAATGCAGGAACAGATGTATAATATGCTCTCTAAATGTCCGGGCTGTTCTACGAACAGCATTCATAAGTGACATTTTTTATGGCGTGACGTCAGAGTGGGACCTTGGCGTACACGAAGTCGATCGTGGTTTGAGTTTTCAAAACGTGGCGAGATTGTCTGTCTGAATTGGTCAGAGTCGGACGGGTGTAACGGTAGGGCGAATGAATATCGACAGTGTAACGCCCTTTGGGAGTTTGGTTTGTCAGATGAATTACCGAAAACTTCTCATATGCGTTCCGCGTACGCATCGTCGAGCAAATCATCAGTAGAGAGGGAATGCGCGTTGATAGTCAGCTCTTTACAGTCACCAAATGTTGCAAACATTTAATTCTTTCGATCATCGAACTTGATCAATATCGGATATTCGTTTCTATCGACTTTCGGGAAGTTAACCCGATTCCCCGCAAATAAAGCGCTACCAAATCGAATTGGTGAAAGATTTTAGTGAAGTCATCCCTGTAGATGAGGTTACAGGCGTTCAGTGTGAGGTAAAAGCGTTCCGATTATGTCTCGTGTATTTTGACATGCCAGATGCTTGTACTGTTTAATCGTATGCGATACTAATCCGATGTGTTGTACTATAAATGTGGTCTGGTGGCAGGATTCTGCGAAATGGATAACGTGACAATACAATATGCATTTCTTCAATTTCCTATATACATAAGGTGATAGCACCACCATGTGCAAGATTCGATTTGAATGGTTTCAGATTGATATAATATGTTATCTGTCTGAATTGAATTTCGTGTTTTGAATATTACTTAAAGCAGTGCTGCGCGTGAAGGCAAAATAAGCGATATAATTTTGCATTATAGCTTCAATTTAAGCCGTGAACTCTACGTATAATGATATCTTAATATGCTGCTCATATCTCTCAAGGCAATAAAACTATTTGATACCGTCGGATGTGCGCAGATATCTTCAATATTTTTATTGATATCCGTTCCGTTGTGACTATAAAACTGCGGTCGATGTATTAAATTACAATTGAAGGTTGAAGACTCGAGATAAGACCATGTTGAACATGGAGTACAGGCACTGGCGTAAAGTGGATATACGTAAGAAATCATCATGTGTGTATTTACGACACTGATTCAACTGAGCATCAAGTATTGCAAGGGCATATTACCAAGACCGGTAAAAATAGAATAGTTAAACTCACCGTTCCATTGCTAAGTCATATTGTAGAATATGATCTTGGATTACGCGTTACAGGCTGTTATTGAGCACCGTGCTGCAGGCGGACTACAGCGCAAGAAATTTATTTCAAGGTACTGTGACATTGTGCGACAGTGCTTTTCACCAAGATCTGGGAGATGAATTTGACGTTAACGCCAAAGTTGTTTTCCAAGTATCAGATTATACCTGTTTTTCCATATCGCCGCGGCTGCGGCCTTCGCTATCCGTATCGCGCGGACTATTTTCAAGATTATCATTTTATTATCTGCTTTTAAATCGATGTTTGTTAAATTCGATATCAATATTTTAGGTACGTGTGGAACACTTTAGTTCTGTGTGATATTTTCGGATTTGAAATCGTAGTTCGCGTTTTGTTGACATTCGTAGCTTTATCGCCATGTATTGTTCGATATTATGGTATGTTAAGCAACCACATCACTCCGGTTTTCAAATCAGCTGACCCTTGTACCAAGCCTCTTTCAAGACTTCACCCTTTTTAAAGCGATCATCGTTTTTGGTCCGTTAACCAAGGACGGTTTTTAAGTGTTATGTTACGGTGGTTACTTTCATACGCCCGTCCACTTTTCCGACAATGCAGTCCAAATTATCAAAACAGATTGCTGATTATTCACGATAGACGATGCTCGAAAGTAGACGAGCCGAGGAGATATGTTTCATGGGTTTTGTATCTTTTTGTCTACAGCCGGCGTCACGTCAGTCACGCGATTTCAATGACCCGTAATGCATGTTCTCTCGTACTGACGATACAGATAATCCTTGACAGGTATGAATAAATGGATACTGGATAGTGATAGGGAGCGAAGGAATGTATTCCGGCTCTTAGCGCGATATTTCCACGCATAAGGATGGAATATACGAAGTGACTTTGTGTCTATAAAGTGTCATTGATTGAGGGAAATGTTGCTAGCGCATAGGAATAAATTTCAAGCTCGCATTCCACGGGCACAACGCAAGTCTCCAAGGCCGCATTAGTTTGAGAAGAGCGATGAAGCTGTGTCCTCCTGTGACTCTTCATATAGCACCTATCAGTCTGCGAGGCAGTGTTGTGATGTGGCAAGCGGGCAGCTGCGCACGATGAGTCAAGTATCTGTGACTGAAATTAGGAGTTGACTCGGACCTTATTAACTTACGAAGTCACACGAAACGAGAACGGGTGAATTTTTATCGACGTGATTGGTTGAAATGATATTTTGGGGCAAACAAGGCGGTTTAAGCTCCCGATAACGTGTCATTTCTCACTTATTGTCACTCCGTGATCATTCGAATCAGATGGTGATTGTTGTCGCTTCAACCGGTAAATTAACGCCAGTCCCGCTGGGGATGGTATGACATTCCTTCGCGCACCACTGCGTACAATTAATTTACTGGAGCTACGCGGGATTTTCATTTTTACCAACTTGGCAAAGTCGATTATACATCACGCGCAAACAAGGTGATGTTTGCTGAGGATCGATAACGGAGTGTGATGTTCTCAGCCGAGGCGGTGGCCACGCGATGTTCCGTGTCGACTGCGTGGAATCCATATTTGCTTTGCACTTGAAATAGGACGATCTGATTAACATGTTTTACCAGTGATAATCCGTTTGTTGAATACTTGTACATTGTACAATGTATAATTGTGCGTTCATTGTGCTATGTAATTTCTTAGCATCAACAAAGCACTCGTTTTTAGGCTCCCGTCGGAATCAATATGAACCGGCGGGTATCAGTATCGGCACGGGGCCCGGCCCTTCTTATATACAACAACTACAGAATATCAGGAATCCAATAGCGTAGTATTCAAAGTCACATGAGTATCGCGGATGATACATCCGTGTCGGTCGGGCATAGTCGGTAGTTGTAAAAGAGGCCACTAAGGGTTTCTGGCAGAGTTGCAAATCAACAATCTGGCATCTGTGATTATCCAGCACCGAGAGAACATATTATTGTCCTCCGGCGCGCGTCTTCCGTGTACGATAATTAGTACTTATTCGCCTTTTATATTTCTGTATGTCTAACGTACATGAGTAGTAAACAAGCAACCATTATCGTTTTCATGTTCTAATATAACACAAATCCCTTTAGAAGTCCATAATGATTTGTCGTGCTTTCTCTATTTAGGATACTGCACTTTGTTTGGTGGCGATTCGCCGTCGTGCGGAATGCGATATGTTGGTGTATAATCCAATACTGTTGATATGTAGTGTTTGATGGGGTGCCCATCCGTAAATTGTGAATAATTTAAATATACCGTCAAAGTCAACGACAACAGAAGACCTCTTGTGAGACGTTATGATCGTGCTCATAAAGACGTACCACCCTGAATCGTTTCAGGTTGCTACGTATTCTTTCTCCTTCCATTTACGTTTTGATATATGTTGTGATGATGCCATAAAAAGTTTATGACTCTAACTAGAATGGTGATGGTGCCCTATACCGGTTTTAAATTTGGCACATAAATAGGCGCTTTGACGGATTTACTGTTAACGGAAGATGCGTATTTATCACGTTTGTTTTTGCTGTTTTTTGATATTCATGGTGGTTCGACTACATTGGTAATCTTACACCAGGCACGGTACTATTTATACTTGTATTGGTTTCCTATAAATTAAAGGAGGCACGGGTGTATTAGCGACTCGTTTTTCATATTGTAATGATTGGACTACTTGTGTAAAATAAGTAAATACTCTTAGATTGATAAATATCCTATACACGCACACATGAATGAAATAACCCCCCTTCCTCAGACGTGCCAAGTTGTTCGCGATCGTCGTAATTGTGGCAATACGTGCGCTATCATCCACCCAGTACACCTTGCCTTGTTCGGAAGACCTCGAATGTTTGCCTATACCTAGGCGGCTTTGCGCGAGCTCGGTGTGCCGTTTAAGAACGCCCAAAATCGGTCAATCATTAATAAGGCAATAAAACCATCAACTCTTTCAGCGTTTGCGTTTTGATACTATTATAAAGAACGCTCGACGACTCGAGTGTCGGTCTGAATTGGACCAGTGCTTTTGTTCAATGTGTACGAGGTTATGAACCGAAAATATTTTAATTGCCGTTTCTCACGCGTTCTGATATTCAGTGAGGATTGAGCGCTTGAGCCCATGTTGTTTAATGTCGCAGGAGTGACGAAATGTGCTTTGTATCAGGTAGGCTATCGGCGCGTATACTAAATTATGATAAAGCGGGCGCCGTGTTTGCGCTCGTGGTGGGATTTGTCACAATTTTCGAAATGGTAGGAACAGAAAATGAACCTTTAAAATTAATATAGTCGTGTGTTTGTTGAGCGTGGCGCCAGAGACTGGTCGTAATTTTATTCCATATAATTGGCGACTGGTCCCTTAAAAGCGGTATATTTATTGCTTCGGATCCTGTTCCGAAAAGGTAGGTATACGCCGTTTATACAGGGTGCCTTTATTTTGTGCTAGGAAACTTATGACACTTATCGAAACTTATGAAACTTATGGGAACTTATGAAACTTATGAAAACTTATGAAACTTATGGGAAGTTATGAAAACTTATGAAACTTATGAAAACTTATGAAACTTATGGAAACTTATGAAACTTATGGAAAGTTATGAAACTTATGAAACTTATGGAAACTTATGAAACTTATGAAACGTATGGAACTTATGAAGATAAAGAGACTCTTGGAGAAAGAGCCGTTCAATATACAATTGGAGAATATCTTTCTATTGAAATGAATCCGAATATTTTCGGCTGAAACACGTCAGGGGTAAACGTCAGCACCTAGTAGAGAATTGAAAATAACATTGTATAGCAACAATCGCAATGACATAATGAATATTCTTCATGCCAATAAATAACCAATCGATTTTAGTTGAAACCGTCCAAATATGTCGTACCTTATTGTCATCGCATATATTTGCTGTGTCGATGTTTGATATGAACGCATGGCATCGCGCACACCAATGCTGCTTAGCGCAACGGTGAGAGTTCAGTATGCATACACCCGCTTTATCTTATATTATAAACCTGACTCGAAATAAAATTTATTACCGTGAATTATACTGGACTCATTCACCTTTACTTTGCTTAAATTCATTTCGAATGCCAAGCGAAAACCGTGGGCGTTTTCAATGTGAAGTTGGATAACTCGGAAAATTTTACCAGTTGGAAATTGAGATACGTTCAGTTCATACCAAGTCAGAGCTCTTTGTTATAAGCACGAGAATGACATTCAGTTCTTTAGTATTTTCCGGAAAACCAGAAGTAGATTAGATTCAAAATTATAAAGCATTGAAAAATATCAGAAATAAATTAGAGATTATCAGCATTTCGCTCTAAGTAGACAAGTATTTCGAAATCAGGGTATCTGGTATTCTCCTAAATTAACATTGCAATTTACCATCAAGAAATGAAGTGTCGTCGATGTTCAAGTTTGTAAATTCATATTGCAATCGAAAGAGTCCCCATTCTCTTTTTAGGCGTGCTGGCACTTAGTTACCGCGTTGTTATACGTATAGTACAAGAAGGCAAAGCCTACTCGCGGTCACCGAATAAGTAGAATAGCTTCGTCAGAGATCACCTCCGTGTGTCTATCGGTGCTGTCAAATCTCCCGGTAGTTTACAGTGTGCTGTTAGCCAAAAAAGGTCGATAACCACTGTGCAAGGGTGCCGCTGACTAATTTCCATTTGCAGAGGGTGCCGCGAGGTTGAAAATTTTGACAACCACTGGTCTGTGTAAATCTGGATTGCCGTTATTGCAATCATGATTTAAAAATCCCTATTTGGAATCGAATACCGAGACAATCGTCTCACAATAAAATTCGAATCTGAATTAATTTA